>NW_022196477.1:0-312500 GCF_008641045.1 Pistacia vera
TAGAAACTAAACTAAATATGCCAAAAAAGTGCGTTTAATGAAAGACACATGGAGTGCTTAATTACCTCAGGCTCGGGTTGATTTTCAGAAATTGCAGTATGCAACGCATTATGTCCTTCTTCATTCTCCCACTTTAGTGTCTTTTCTTTGTCGAAGTGTCGAAGCCATCCTAACAAGACTTTAAAAGCTTTAAAGCTCCTGTTTTTTATGGCAACATGGATAGCAGTTTCAGATTTAACTGTCAAATCTTCGATAGACGATGGACAAACATACAAAAACTCAGCCAAATTGGTTTCATCGTCTAGTTCAGCTGCGTAGTGCAAAGGAGTAACCATTCCCTTTGCTTTCACACGGACAACCTCTGGGTGAATTTTTATCAAAAATGTTACCAGTTCCTGGTACTTCTCCACCAACTCCGAATCTCGGGGACTAAGCCCTTCCTGCAGGTGCTTGCCCTCCAAAGCCAAGTGAAGCAAGCCACGCCCAAGATGGTCTCGCCTCCCGACAAGGGATGGCTTTAAGTTTAGAATTTCCTTGACGAAATGGATCTTTCCCCCGCTTACAGCTGCGTGTACCGGAGTAGTCACAAATGACATCTCATCAATACGCTCCAAAACAAGAGGATCCTCCGCAACTATTGAAAACAATGCATCCACATCTCCTTGTACGGCAAAATTCAGCAGCCTCTGCAACCTTTCATCCATACCTTAGGTTGCTAATTGACACCTGTTTTAGAATATTGCTCCTGATTATAGAAGTTACGATAACAATTTTTGTACAGGAAAGAACATATCAAATGTCATTTTGTACAAGAAAGTACTAAGTACTAACATCTAACAAACGAAAAGGATTTATTATATAGAGGAAGAGGATATACCTTGGTTAATATTCTCATAAAGAAAAGTAAATTTCAACCTCACTAATAACTTTAATTTTTAAGTATTATATATATTTTCTTTATTACAACTATTTGTTTTCTTTAATTTTCCTTTTCCTTTTCCTTTTCCTATTTCCTTTTCCTTTTCTGTTTGTAACCATAAATTTCAATCCAATTTAAGAATTTTGCTTTCTCTTTAACCACCATTTCCTTTTCTTTCATTCAAAACTAATTATCTCTAACTTTTAAATTTTTTATTCCACCATTTCTTTTCTTTTTTCGTTCTTTCTTTTTTTCTAAAGAAATTTTGGAAAGACTAAAGAGGGTCTATGCTATGCTTTTTTCATGTGCATATATAAGAACAATAGTGCACTCACAAACTAAACAAAAGGGGCACGTGCCCCCTCAACTTTTGATTTTTCATTTTTTTTTTTTTTTTTAATTTTTACTTACTTTTGAAATTCTCAATATTTAGAAATATCTCAAAATTTTATTCTAAATGATGTGTTATCATATTTGATTTTATTACAGCATTATAAATCATTCTTTATTTACAAGTCAACACCACATAATATAACAAATTATTCAAACAAAAATTCGGAGTTATCTCTTCATATATAGCATCATTCAACTAGAAATTAAATGTAAAATTGTAATTATGAACGTATCAACATCTCCTTCAGCAGCCTCTGCAAACTCTCATCCATAACTCAAGAGGCTGATTGACACCTTTTTTACAGTTTTGCTTCTTACAATGAAAATAACATCAGCCTTGAAAAAGGAAAAAAAAAATTGGGAAATATTTCTTATCAAGCTATGCAAGAAGAATAATAAAATTTGCCCCTCATTTGATAATTAGTTACCTCCGGTATTTTATTTTCTCCCTCACCACCATTTTGTTTTCTTTTTTCTTCTTTTAATGCGTCATTTTAGCTTTATGTACTTTTTTTTTCTTCCTCACCACCATTTCTTGCTCTTTTCTTTTCTTTTCTTTTTTATTTACACAGCAGCTTTGAGAAAAACAAAAGGGGGTCTATGCTTTGCTTTTTCTCAAGCGGATAACAATGATGAACCAATACATACAAAAACAAGGGGGCATGTGTCCTCTCAACTTTTAATTTGTTATGAAAAAGTTCTTTTATCTCAGCTCTATATTATATATTCGTGCCTTATGTGTACTTGTTTTAAGAGCGTTTTACCTTGTTTTTAATTATTTAATATTTTCCAATATATAAACTATCGTCTGCCACTATTATATATAAAAAAAAAATTATAAAATAAAATACACAAAAATTAAAGATATTATCTATTAAAGATATTATCTTCCTAAATACTAAAAAACTATGGGTACCAATATAATTTTCAGTTATTTTAATTTCACGGTTTTTTAAAATTAAATAAAGCTTGCACATAAATCAGGATCGTCCATTTATTTTTTAAAGATAACAATTTGATATAATTTCTCCACCGTAAAGTTTAAAAAAAAAAAAAAATCAATGGATGAAAAATCTATCATTACAATAATCATCAAGAATCAACTTATCAATTTAATGTCTAAAATTATGAATCTCACTTATCCACATTAATTAACAGTTTCTTACGGCGAATTTGATAATAACATGCCATTCACTTTGAAGTTTTAATCCAACAAGTTTAACTTTTACTGCTCCGGAGGAGTCATGGAGTTTTAGCTTCAATTATAACTGGTAAAGCTTCACATCATTTCCATTAGATTGAGTTAAATTTTCAATTTTATTAAGAAAATTCAAAGAAGGCAAAAGGTTATAAACATTGCTGATTCTCATACCGTGCATGACATAAACAATATAAATTCACCCAATATTGTTACCGCTGAGTTCATGTTGGAAGCTACCCAGGCGTAGTTTCTTCCTCCGGCCACACCATCTAAGCTTCCTTACTTCTAACAAAAGTGTGGACAAAAAACAAATATAACAAATGGAGTTACTATCACATAAGGAAGATAGACCCGGCTTATATCTGTTTCAAATGGGTACGGAAAGGTTTCAATCACTGCAAAAGTGAATGACCATAAGATCAAACTTTTGGGGACGCTAATGAATTTGGATAAAGGAAGCCTACCTATAAGAATAAAAATTGAGCACACAGAGAAGACGAAAGCCACAGAATTACAGAACAAAAATAATAAATGCAATCCAGAACCCTGAATCATATGCCCTGCGTCACTAAAGAGGATGGAGAGGGTGGGGAAAATGGAGGTGATGTTTGGGATTTTATTGATAACTGTGTTGTTTGTTGGCAGATTCCCGTCATCCTGCCAATATCCTCCGGGGGGGCTGAGTACAGCTTGATAGGTGCTTGTGGTAATCAATGTAACCACCACAAGTAGTAAGTTTCGGACTTCAAGAGATACTTTATTAATGTTCTCGTCAACAAGCCCCAAGATTTTCAGAGGGCTTTTCGCCCATGATAATTTCCCAGAAAAGTATTCGACTGGTGAATTTTTAAAACCAAATTGTTTTCCAAGTCTAGAGATAGACCAAGGATGGGCTACTACGTCAGAAGCTCTTTTAGCTTTAGAACCAAATAGAATTTCCCCAACTTCTGCATTCAGCGAATATTGGCGATTGTAGAAGATGTCCAAAGCTGTCCGTTCTTGGAGTTGAAGATATAAAAGAAGTAGCAAATAATATGATAGAGAGTCAATTAGAGCTGATGATGAAGCAAACAAAAGCGTTCCAACAAAACCATCCTGATGTGGCGAGTGAACGAAATAGAGACAACAACAGGAACAAAATAATAATAGTAAAACAAAACAAACAGTAAACAAAGAAAATAATACGCGCGCGATGACCCTGGTTCACCTAATGTAGGCTACGTCCAACTGAGGCAATATTATTACAATATGCCTCACCTCTCTCGTTTCAATAATGAATGCTCTCACATCATAACAAGAGAAAAGTATGTTTATATACTAGGTTTAAGGATTAAACCTAGTTTATAAGGATTCTATCATAAGCCCAACCAAAAAGGAATTAATAACTTAAAAGAAATCCTACCAGGTTATACATGGAAAAGCCCAAACCGCCTACAGGCTCGAGGGCGCTGCCCCCGCGACCCGCGCTCATGGGGAGTGGGATCCCCGAGTCGTCTCCGTTACCCTTTAATGCTGAAGTAGTCGACAACTCCAACAGCAAGGTTTCTAAATTCTATTACTGCAATGGAATAACAAGAAAAAAGAATGAATGAAAAAAGCCATAATCAATCCCTGCATCATGTAGTGATTTGGTGCCTTTTTTGTTGGCGTCTCGCTGTCATCTTGCCAAAATCCTCCTGGGGGCTGAGTGCAGCTTGGTAGGTGGCCGTTGCAGTCAAAATAGCCACCACAAGTACTATGTTTGGACATCAAGAGGAATTCTATCACCAAGCCTCATTTATTTTCATTAAATGGTAAACCGACCCACGTAAGTAGGAACAAGTGATTTTTTATAACTGAAGAAAATTTCAATTCATAGTTTTTCAGGTTTAGAGCAGGCGGAATATAGGGTTGTGCAAAATTATCCGCTACCGCATCGAACATGTAATCGAACACAACTGAATTTTTTGTGACCCAAAATCAAGTCGGTTTGGATAGTAATTCATGAGATACCCGAATTTTCAATTGGGTATCAGGTCTTATTATCGCCTTGTTTGTTTGATTCTAACAAAAGGCCCAAATTATTTAACCTAAAATGCAAATTTCTCTCCAATTCGGGTTTCTTCTTCAATTTCCTGCAGGTTCTGTCTTTGCTATTTTGTGTTTTTTCATAGTCTTGTTGCTTTTGTAAAGGTTTTGGTGTTTTGTAAAGTGTGACTTTGTGTTATGTTGAGTCAAGTTGAGTTAAAAAGAAATGAGTTCATTAGTGATGTTATCTAATGCAAAGGGAGAGAAGAATGGAGAAGACAAAGAAGAATAAGAAAGCAAGGTAGAGAAGAAGAGGAAGAAAAGGGTAAGTGGAAAAATTAGATGATGAAAGAGAAATTGTCAAATGAGGAGAATAAGATGAAGAAGAAGCGGAGAGATGGAGAAGGAAAAGAGAAATTTATGATTCTACCCTTTAAAAGTTAATTAAGTATTAACCACTTAAAATTCAGGTTATAAACCGGGTAATCAAATATCGACCCAAATATTAGGTCTAGGTACCATAAAAACAGGTTTGGTTCGGGTACCCCTAAAAATTCGGGTATCCGATAAAATGGCAAACTAGTTGAAATATTCAGTTTTGCACAACCATACGAAATAACAAGTAATTCAGATACTATTTTAGCTTAAGCACCAAATAGAATTTCCCCAATCCAACGAATTTCGAGGATCGTAGAAGATGTTTAAAGCTGTAACAACATTTACCATTCTTTTATTTACTTTCAAATATCAATCAAATCATTACCACTTTTATTACTAAAGTGAAGTTGGAAGCTAATTTTGTAAAGAAAAGAAATGCCCAAAGCTAATTTGGATATGGATCGCTTATCTCAGGTCGATTTTCAGAAGTTAATTGCACAGTGCCCGACCATAACTCCGTTGGGCAGAGTTTATAGTTCAAATAAAATTGGCAAAGGGTTAACATAATTTCTCGGAAATTGAATTGAGATCCATTACAGTGGGAAAAGAAATAGTTTATTAAGAAAATTCAAACCCGGTAAAAAGTTACAAACGGAAACACACTGATTTTTCCAAAAAGTTCACCATTATTACAACCAAAGAAAATGTTAAAATCACCTCACATGTCATTTTTGCCCGTAGATGTCCTAATTTTTTTAAGTTCTAGATATTCGTGTCAAAAAGATGTGTAAAACAAAAACATTTTAGATGGCAAATTTTTAAATTTCAAACGGGAAAGAGTTGCTAATATGCCGTTTGATTTCAGTACTTGATTGTTTCAAGCTTCCTATATGTGTGCCCCCGCCGTATAATTTAGCAGATATTCTCATAGAAACAAAAGAAGTGGAATATAATAAGGATACCAAAGAAAAATTATATCTAAGAATTGGATTTAAGGGGTCAAAATTGTGTTTAATAATAGAGGGCAAACCACCGTCAACTAATAGTAAAGAGTAAAAAGAGGTCCATGAACTTCTAATTTCAACATATTATATTTAAAGAAAAGAATTTGTGTGACAGGGGTGGCCGTTTCCCCAAGGCTATTGGGAGGTCCACCATTGAGTATACATTTGCGTGAAGAATACCTGGTTCCCCTAAACATTGCCAGAAAGAAGCTCTCAAGTGTTTGGAAGTTAACTCTTATATAAAATTAATAAGAATTCTTGAGATTTTATTCTTTTTTAACAAACTTATTTTTGTTAACCTTTATTTAAGAGTAAATTAAAGTAAGTATATATTGTATCTTGAAAAATTTATTTGTATATTTATTATTTAGATATATAATTTATTTGTTAAACTATTTTATAATTATTATATATCTTTAATAATTCCGTATTTTGTCTAAGTTAAAATCATTATTTTTGTTTTTAAGATCAGATTATATTTATTTAATTGGCATTAATCAATAGACATTCTACTTCTACTACAATTTGAAATTAAAAGTTGAAGTTGATATAATCAACCTTGGAATTTTACAGGAACCTCAAGCTGATCCAAATCAAGTCCACTCGACACTGCGATATTGCAGAGTTTATGCTTCAAATGTAATGGTAAAGCTTCGTATGATTTTGGTCAGATTGAGTTGAGTCTGCTTAGGACAATCATATAAAATGTGACATCTTTAAATTATAAATTATTAAAATAAGAAAAAGTAAATGTAAAGGGATAATTACATCAAACCCCTCAAAGATAGCCAATAAACCCTATGATTTGTGCGATAATTAAAAGAGATATCATCAATAGGGTAAACTTTTCAGAACTTTCAATGAGAGGATAGAAGTTAAGAAAAATAAATAAATTAAAAATTAAAAAAAGAAAGCTCTGTCATGCCTCAAAATTTTTATTTTAATTTTTTTCTTTTTAGTAATTTTAATTTTTTTAAAATAATTTAAATCAATATTATACTGTTTTGCCCTTATACAAAAGTTAAATTTAACTTCAGTAATTTGTTATTTTCCCAGGATTTAAGTAATCTAAATTTAGTTCTTAAAACATGAACCAAGACATACCATGCAATGACTTCCACGGCCCCGAGTGAGTTGGCAACACGGCCCACATCCCTTTTTTCTTTATTATATTATATTTTTTAATTTTGTTTGAAAATTTTCTTGTATAATAATTTATTTAATAAATTAGTAATTTAAATCTTTTAGCTCATGAATAATAACATGCCATTCATTTTTAATCCAACAAGTTTAATTTTATCATGGGCGAGTGATTGAATAGAGACTAGAGGTTACTCAACCGTAACTTCAAGGCTATTAGTCGAGGTAAGCATAAGCTAATCCGAACACTCCGACTAACAAAAAAAAAAAAAAATGATTAACTTTTATCGCTCTGGACAAGTCGTAGAGTTTACATAATTTCCATAAGATTAAGCTAAGATCTCTTATAAACAATTTTATTAAGAAAATTCAAAGAAAGCAAAAGGTTGTAAGGACATAAACAGTGGCACAAAAAATATAAATTCACCCAATATTACTACCCCTGAGTTCATTTTCGAATCTACCCAGGCGTAGTTTCTTCCCACGGCCACACCGTTTAAGCCTCTAGTTCGAAACATAAAGTTGTATGTACAATAAATTGCGACACTTAAAGTTACAATCATTAAACTAAAAAGATAAAGCTTACAACTGCGTTATATGGGTACGGAAAGGTTTTGATCACTGCAAAAGTGAATGAAAATCGATCAAAAGTGTCGATGAGATAATGAATTTGGAAAAAGGAAACCCAGTTATAAGAATCAAAATTGAGCAGACAGACGCGAAGAAAGCCACAGAATAAATAGCAAAAATGATAAATGCATGTAAGACCCCTGAATCATATGCCCTGACGTTGTTGTGATGGCTCTTCACCAGCGAGGATGGAGGTGATGTTTGTGTTTTTATTGCTAACAGTGTTGTTTGTGGCAGTTCCCGTCATCCTGCAATATCCTCCGGGGGGGCTGAGTGCAGCTTGATAGTGGTTGTGGTAATCATATAGCCACACAAAGTAGTACGTTTCGGATTCAAGAGGTACTTCATTATGCTCTGGGCACCACCCCCACAGGTTTTCGAATGCATTTCGCCAATGGTAATTTCCTAGAAAAGTATGTGACAGGTGAATTTTAACACCAGATAGGTTTGCAAGTCTAGAGATAACCGAGGAGGGCTGCTACTTCAGAAGCTTTAGCTTTAGAACTAAGTAGAATTTTCCCAATTCTGCATTAGCGAATTGTGGCGTCTGTAGAAGATGTCCATAGTGTCAAACCTTGACGGTTCTTTGATTTACTTCCATGTATTTAATCAACAGCTTCACCACCTTATAATGAAGAGATAAGAACAAGTTAGACGATTGATAAATCAATCCAACCCTTCCAGAAGCCAGGTGCAAATAAAAAAAAAAAAAAAAAAAAAAAGGAAAATTGCCAGAAGAGCGTGCAATAAGAATATAATCGAATGCTTACCTCAGTTGTTTTCAGCAATTGCAGTATGCAATGCATTGTTTCCTTCTTCGTCCTCCCACCTTAGGATCTCTTCTTTGTTGAAGTGTCGAAGACATCCTAACAATACTTCCAAAGCTTTGCAACCCCGTTTTTGATGGCCACATGGACGACAGTTTCACATTTAACTGTCAAATCTTGGATAGTGATGGGCAAACATACAAAAATCAGCCAAATTGGATAATCGTTTATTTGAGCTGCATAATGCAAGGAGTAACCATCCCCTTTGATTTGACCGGACAAGCTCACTGTCAATTTGTATGAGCCATGTTACCAGTTCTGGTACTTCCCCCCCGAAATCCAATCAAAAGGACCACGCTTTCATTTCCTGGTGCTTTTCGTCCAAAGCCAAAGTGGAGGGACTGCGCCCAAGATGGTTGCTACAAACAAATGAAGGCTTTAAGTTTACTATTTCCTTTGCAAATTGGATTTCCCATTTCTTACAGCTGTGTGTAAGGGAGTACTCAAAAATGCTTTCTCATCAATGCGCTCCAAAAAAAAGGATCCTCCGCAAGTATTGAAAATAATGCATCCACATTCCTTCTGTGGCAGCACGCTGAGCTTTGCAACCTCTCCCACGACTTTCTGAACCTCTCATCCATGACCTAACGCACTGATTTACAATTTTGCTTGGGGTATAGAAGTCAAATAGCAATTGCAGGGCTATAATGAGAGCATATAAACGCATTGCCATATATTTATAGGGAAAATTAGAATGGTGAAACCTCACTCAAAGTTTCTCTCTGGAAGGAGAATCAACTATCTGATGTCTGAACTTGACATCAGCTTCATTACCAGTGTAAATAATGCCTAATAAATGTTTTGTTGCATTTCATTAATCAATAACATTAGACAAATTGGGATACAAAAGATAATATGCGTGGTTCAGCCAATTGGGTTATGTCCATGTTGTCTGCCATCATCCAGAATATTTCCATTATATTATGTACATCTTAAACTTTATAGCAACCAAAATTTAGAAGCTGCTGTTGGGGTTTCCAGATCTCTCATCGAAAAAAAAAAATTGTGGGAGCAATAATTTGGTGGTGTGGAAAAAATTTTTGCGTGGCGTTTTCCAAAATAAATGAGGTGGATGATGGTGAGATACAGCCATTTGTTTTGTTACAAGTATGCAATTAAATAGGGTGACATCGTCGCCTGAAAACGAAGCTTATTATGTACAAAAATATGTCAAATTTCTCGGTTCTTCGATAAAGACAGCATTCATAGTTCTATCTTTAAGATTGACCTCGACGTAGTTGGGTTGACAGAGATTCAATTGAGGCTGAATTGAAGGGCGACAACTTACCAAAGAGAAGGGGATGCTCCCATCTACCAGAGATAACTTTCTCAATCTAGTAATGACAACACCCAATTAGGGATCATAATAAATTTCTTAAAGATAATACCTTAAATCTATAATAACAATTCAGCTAGTGGAATTTTAGAGTAAATATCTTCTCTACAGTAACTGGAATCGCTTTAACAAAGTTGGATTTCTGTAGCGAATCTGCTTTTTGGCTAAATTGTTCCCGAATCACTACCAAGATTGCAGCCAACTTCCACAATCTTCAATGCCACCATTTCCCACTGTTATCAGATATGAGCCACACGTGTCACAGTCTATTTCAGAATAAGAATAATATTCCAATACAAATTTAAAAAATGATAGATCTTACAAGTGTGTAATTAGGGTTTGCAATTCATTAGACAAAAATTAATGAAAATCAGAGCATTTGTTATATTCCATGGAATAGTTTAACATATATGTGGCAGGTTCTCCTAAATTAATACACAGGGTTCCCTCATAGTTAAATGGTAATAATAATACTCTTTCTATTAAATTAAGTTAATAATTGGGGAATAATATAAGAAGAAAGAGAGAAAAGGGGATAAGGAAAGAGGAGATTCTATTACAAAGCAAAAGATACTCTCAATAATTGATGATACAATTATTAATCCATCAATTTACATGGATAGTTCTAGTTCAATTAGTTTAATTTACTTCAAAGAGTCCTCATAAAATATTAGTATCATATGTTTATATATCAATTGATGCATAAAACATGGATGTTTCAATCTAAAATATGATTATAATCAATGAAATTCTATGTTCATCTGAAGTAAGCGAACCATATGCCAAATTATGCTCATTTGATATGTGCGGTGGGCAATCAATAAAGCCACCAAAAGTATCACGGTGTGGACTTTAGGAGGAAGTTCATTGATTAGATCACTAGCCTTATGTGTTTCATAATTAATTCCAAAACTGGTAATTCTTTGTGTAAGTAGTCGACAAGTGATTCTTCAAAACCGAATAAAGTGTAACTAATAGTGTATCTAGTTTAAAGTTAGGCAAGAACTGAGTTGAATGCTCTTTTAGCTTTAGCACTAAGTGGAATTTCCCCAACTTTTGCATTTATCGAATCTTGGCAATAATAGAAAAAGTCCAAAGCGTCAAACCTTACTTATTGGAGCATGCATTTTTCGATTACCATTCACGTATACATAGGAGCAGAACCAAGAAAATACATTTGGGGGCAAAAAACTAATCAGGAACCAAAGAAAAAAATTTATATTTAAGATTTGGATTTAAGGGGTCAAAATTGATGTTTAAAGAACAAGAGGGTTAAAAAAAACAAGTATAGAGTGAAATGCAAATTTATGTTTAAAATTGAAAAGATTTTGTGTGAGACAGGGGTGACCATTTCCCCAAGGCCATCGGGGAGGTCCACCATTGACATTGAGTAGCATGTGTGAAGAATATTTGGTCCTTCAACATTGCCTAGAAGAAACTCTCAAGTGTTGGAAGTAACTTATATATAAAATTAATAAGAATTCTTGAGATTTTATTCTTTTTAACGAACTTATCTTTATTAACCTTTATTTTGAGAGTAAATTAAAGTGACAATAAGTATATATGTGTATGTTGAAGTCATTTGTTTGTGTTTTTATTATTTTAGATTATTAATTTAATTTTGTGACTATTTTATAATTATTATATCTTTAAAAATTATGTATTTTCTAAGTTGAAATAATTATTTTTTGTTTTTAAATTCCGTATTTTTAAATTTAATCAGATTAAATTTATTTAAATTTTACATTAATCAATTGTTATCCATCTACTGCAATTCATGGTTCAAATTTGATGATTGGCACAAAAAATTAATTTGAACTTTTGTTTTTCTAATAATAATTAAATTGTGTATAAGCAAGAGAGAATGATAATATAATCCTACTCAGCCATCTCTTTAAAATGTGTGACAGACAAGCCCTTTCAACTTTTGTTAGAATCACAGATAGAACCTTATCAACCTTGCAAGACCATTGGATAGAAGGATACTTGTAAAGTTAGCTCTACAACAAAAATCATGACTTGATGAATGTCTCAACACTAACACTGAGTGTCATGACAAAAGATGCTAAAAAAACGATTGCACATAACAATATGATGTCCCAACATCAAAACTTATGTAGTCACAAAAGAATTAAGTTGACAAAGTAATTACACTACTAATGACTTTCCCTGCAAAGTGTTCATCAATTGTGATGTTGCCAGTGGTGTTATGATCACCGTGTTGTTTGCTGGCAGATTGCTGTCACCTTGCCAATATCCTCCGCCCAAACCAAGGAATAAGAAGGGTTTACAAAAGAAAAGGCCATATTATTAATAGGCGAGCCAACCAAACATAAAACCAAATACCGATAAAATAAATGGGCCTCATTCTAATAGGCCAGCCCACCAAATATAACACAAATCCTGCACTTAAAACTAAATGGGTCATAATAGAGCCTAAATACAGCACGCCCAAAGAGTAAAAAGGGCTTATAACACATGCATATATGGCACAATTTTTATGTACGAAAATATATATCACTCGTATACATCCAGCCGAAGTCAAGACATTCTAAGTCCACCAACTTGAAAATTAAAACCAAAACTCAGCATTTAAATAAAAAGGGCCAGCGATTAATGTCATGGTGTTATCCACTCAAACTTCTTTAATTGAAAAACCAATATACAATTCCCACCGAGACCAACCGAAATGCACTATGCCCTATAGAATATACAACTACCAGCAGCATCAAACCACCACAACATGCATTCAACAACCTTGTAGCAGCTTAAGTAGAAATTACATCACTTCTAATGACACTCCAGCAGCCAAAAAATTCAACATTATTTCATACATATATACAAACAATATATCCAAAAATATAAATATATATTACAATTCATCAACACCAAACGCACACTCCCTCAACAGATTAGCCATGCAACCAACATGAAAACAGTCCATTTGACATGAATTTTAAATGCATACTATTCCAATTTTCTTAACCAGCCAAATTCAGTCCATATACACATACAATTCAAGCCACCATTACATGCCTAGATCGACCAAACAAATGCAGCCATAAACACTATGAATCCAGCACCATTACATGCATAAATTGGCCAAAAATGCAATTCACGACGCATGTAATTCCAGCCTCCATTACATGCTTTAATCCGCCAAAAATGCAACCATAATATATAGGAATCCAGCCACACTACATGCATATTGGCCAAAAAGTCAAATAATCACATGAAATTTTAGCCACATTGCATGTATACATAGGCCAAAATGCAGATCATAAACAACTGTATTCAGCCACCATAGCATGATAACTTGACCAATGTAAACCCATTCAATATAAAATAAGGATGCATGAATTTGATTAAGAAGATAATAGTCCACTCACAGATTTTAGTTCAGTGAAGACTTGGGATGCAACATCAATTAAGATTGATCTGCTCAAAACTGTCCTATCCTCTCTCACTCTACCCCTCGGTCGAATGCACCTTCCCCTCTTCTCTTTTCTCTCTTTCTTTCTTTTTCTCTTCTTCTCTCCTTTCTTCTTTTCTCCTTTCTCTTCTCGGTTTTTTCTTCATTTGGGCGAACAGCCGCCTTATATGAAAACAATTTTCTGAAACTATAAAATGGCCCCAAAATATTTTATTTCCACCATAACCTCGCCACGTCATCTTTTTTGACAAAAAAGCCATTTCTGCCCTTTGTTACTGCAAACCCAGAAGCTCTATTTCCGTCGTTTTCCCCACCAACAAAATTTAAAATTTACATTTTACCCCCAAAAACACAAAAAGTAAGTTAAATTAAAACCCAAATGAATACAGGATATTACAAATTGTACAACAAATAAAGTGTATATGTCATATTCAATTAAACATCTACTAGGATATTAATTATAAAAATAAAAGAGAGAAAAAATTTTGGACGATTAATTTAAAAAAACATCAAATGGTATGACCAAGTCAAACTATATTGGGAGAGTTGACCTCTAGAGATAGAATTTATTCGGGGATGTTTCATCATAAATTTACCATGAAAAAGAAAAATAAGAAACTACCCTTCACTAATCTTTTTTTTTTTTCATTAATCAATAATAAAGTTGGGATTTCATTTTCATACCAATCTATAGTTTAACTCAAAATAAATCACCAGAAGATTCCTCGCTAACATCAACTAATCTGTATTTCATTCTAATTTTACTTCCATTTGTTATGAAGTCTCATGAAACTTGCAAGTATGATCTTACTATAAAAGTGAAATTAAGGAGCCAAAAAAAAGGTAGGAGGTAGATGGCCTTTTCTTCTACCACCATTATAATAGTCATTCAGCATTGACAGTAAATAAACCTCAAAAGACTTAAGACATTTAATCATAAATGTCTAAGTCTACATAGAAAAAAACATAAAAGGGAAGTGCACAATACTTCAGATCAGAGGTGAGATTTAATGGCCACTGCGTCTGCACTAGTCATGGCCATCAGGGAGCTTGTCACGTCTTAGTGTACCTTTTAACCAATTACAATCCCATGAAAGATGGGTCAAACACAAGATTCAAAAATCTAATACTGTTTTTTTTTTTTTTTTCATCTGTCATTAATAATAATAAATATAATAATAAATAATAATAATAATAATATTAGTGTTTAAAATAATGATATAATTATCAATCCAATTATCCGACTCTAACAAAATGTTTCATAAATAATCTAAATTAATTTATTTACCAATGCCCTAAGGACTAAAGTCCATTTAGTGTCTTGAGATTACATATTAAAATCAGGTTTATCTATTATCCGATTACCAACAATTTCCTATTTTTATTTTTTTGGTTGAGTTAGATTCAGTCGATGACCCTCTCGATAATAAACATTTAACTAATAACAATGGAAACTCCAAGATGAAAGAGACGAAATGTTTTCTACAATTTGGATTTAACAAAATATTGTATTGCTTGTTATTATTGGATCCCTATGAGTAATGTGCTGTCAAGGAGTATCTAAATTCTCCATCTTAATTTTAAGTCAAAGATCACGAGTCATTTTATGTGATATATTACTTTTTTTTATATCAATGAAAAATTTGTCAAAATAATTATTGGAATGTTTAAAATGGGTGAGCAGGATAGCGGGTAGAACCGGAACGGAACCTATCGGAACCAGTACTGTACGGGTAGGTTGGTTCAAATTTTGGAACCGATTGTGCGTTTGATTCCAGTTCTTGTGTGTGGAGGAACCGGAACCAGAACCTGTAAAAGGGTACCCTGTGTGGAACCTGTAGGGGGTACCGAGTTTGAACCTGTTTGGGAACCTATTGTGAAACATGTTTTGGAACTTGTTTTGGAACCTGTTTGGAACCTGGACTACAATGAAATATTTGTGAAATGTAAATAATTGAAGGTTTCTATTATTTTACATATAAAAAAAATTAAAATAGAAAAGTTAATTTTTAGAATTCCAATTAAATAAAATAAGATAAAATTATCTTATTACATATAAATTACACCATATTAAAGCATTAGTATATTATAATACATTAATATTAAAGTTTTGATTAATTAAGTGAATAATTGGAATTATGATCCAATTAAAAGTGTTTTACATTTTTAATGTTATTAAAAGAATTATTTTTGAATAAAATGCAATATTGATGAGTAATAATATATTTAGTATTTACTCAATATTAAGTTCTAAGTATATCTATAATAAAATAGTAATAATTAATTATTATGATAAATTGATAAACATCAATATATTTAATTACTAGTTAAATATCATACTTAATCAATTATAACATTACATTAAGTTAATGATACTTAATTATTTAATTTTATAACATTACTTAATTGATTTAAGTATAATTAATTTATACATTACATTAATTGATTACTACTTAATTAAGACTATAAGTTATAACGTTTAGTATATTACTTAATTAAATAATTATAAATTTAATTAATATAGCATTACATTAAGATTTATAGATAATACTTAGTCAATTTAACATTTATTATAAACATTAAACAACTTAATTAAATGATTAAAATTTAATAATATAATATTACATTAAAAATTATAATATGATTACTTATAGTTAATTCACAACATTACATTATAGTATGATATATAATTAATTTAACATTACATAATTAAATGACTACTTAATTGATTATGACATTAATTATAAATATAGTAATTACTAATTTACTACATAAACATTAGCATAAATTTAATTAAATGATTAGAAATTTAATTATTACAACATTACATTATAAATTATAGTACAATTATGTAATAATTGTAACATTACATTATAATAAATGATTACTAATTAATTATAATATTCTATATAAACAAATAATTATAAATTATATTAAAGACTTATAGTATAATTACTTAATTCATTGTAATATTTACTATTTCATTATAGTTGATAGTTGATTACATAATTAATTATAACATTACATAATTAGATGATTATTTAATTGATATGATATTTATTAAACATTATTATAACATTACATTATAAACAAATGATTACTAATTAAATGATTAGAAATTAATTAATTAAATATTACGTTATAGTAAAAATTACTTAATTAATTATAACTTATACATACATATTATTGATAATTATTATATAGTATTATATAATTAAATTATTACTTAATAGTTATAAATTTAACATCACATTTAAACATTGGAATTTACTACATTATTTTTATTACATTAATTAAAATGATTAAATTTTAATTAATTATAATATAACATTAAAGATCTAAATCTGATTACTTAACCACTATAATATTATATAGTATGATCACATAATTAATTAAACATTACATATAAAAAGATTATATAATATTTGAGTTAGATTATGTTTTAACATTAATATTATTAATTTACTAAATAAACATTAGCACAATTATAATTAAATGTTAGAAATTTAATAATTATAACTACCTTATAAACATTTCATTAAAAATTTCATTAAAACATAATTAAGCATTATAGTTAAATAATTACTCAATTAAAATAAATAATATAATACATTACCTATATGTCACTTACTAATTATAGCATTACATAGTTAAATGATTACATAATTAGTTATGAATTTATAACATTATATTTAAACATTAGTAATTTACTATATTATTACATTTTATATAACGATTAAAAATTTAATTAATTATAACATTACCTATATAGTTTAATATGATTACTTAATCAATTATAACATTCATTATAAACATTAGTATATTAATTTTACTGTGCGGTTCCGGTTCCGATTCTTTTTTTTGGGAACCTACACTGTGCGGTTCAGGTTCCAGTTCTCCTGGAAAATGGAGGGTACCTGGAGCCGCTCACCCCTAGTTTAAATACTACATGGATTGATCTATATTCTTCTTTTAGTAGCACTGCGTAATTATAGAAACTCACATAAAATAATTGTACATAATTCAATGGGTTCCCTATAATCTTGACTATATCAGTTTGAAAACAATTTTGTTTCTACATTATTGATGCAAAATTACTAACAAAATCTTGGAGAGATATGCAAAATTAATTATTCAACCAAGGAGAGGAAATCAATGCTTCATAAAATAATGGTATTATTATTACAGACCTCACAACTTTGAATCAACCGTCTTAAATTTCAACAAAATCACAGGGGAAGGTTTCAACTCTTCTTGCATAATTATTTAGCCCATAAATAACATTTCGATGCAACAAAGTTTACAGCTTCAAATAAAATTTGGTAAAGCGGTACATAAATTTCCAGGAGATTGAGTTGAGATCCACTGTAATACTAAATATGAAACAAATTTATTAAGAATTCAAAGACGTGAAAACGTTCATTGATAAACAGAAATTCCAATAGAAATTCACCATAGAAACCAATAGAATCACCATAAAAGTAAAGCCAAGTTCACATCCTAAGTGGTTCATGCGATTGGATTTGCTTTGCAGAAACAGAAATTCCAATGGTTGAAATTAAAAACAAAATAAGAAAAAAAAAAAAACTTGCATTTCTAGTAGGGAAAACAAAAAAAGCACCTATTAGGACATATTACATAGACTAGGGGTTAAAACTGGAAAAATATTTTGAAAGATATTAAAATAATCGGAAAGAGAAAAGTCAAAAATAAAGGAATAATTCATCAAACCCTCAAGGTTAGCCTAAATATTAATAAAAGGATATTAAGAGAACAGAAGTACAACTTACAAATTCTTCAATTAAGATTCTAAAAGGGCCATCTAACGATGATTTGCAATTAACTTCAACGGAAATAAAAAGACTAGATGCCCTTGACCTTTTTCTCTTCTTTTTACTAACTACATTTAGTTCTTAACATAAAATAAAATAAAATAAAAAATAAATAAAAAAATAAACTAAAAAGGGTATTTTTTAGAAAATAAATAAACAACTTACAATTAAAAAATAAATAAAATAAACCTTATAAAAAGGAAGCTATTTCGTTCCTTTTTTTTTTTTTAAATTATTTTATTTGATTTTTCTGCTTTTAGTTATTTTTAATTTATTATTCAAAAAAATTAAATATATATTAATGTTGTTTGGCCTTATATAAAGTTAATCTAACTTAAGTAGTTTGATATTTCATTTTCATTGAAGGATTTGTACATTGTCATTGATTAAAAGATTTGTAACTTTATATTTCACTAAATACCGTACAAACAATGAAGGCTTTAAGTTTACTATTTCCTTTGCGAATTGGATCTTTCCCTCTCTTACAGTTGTGGGTAGGGAGTACTAAAAATGCTTTGTCATCAAAGCGGTCCAAAACAAGTGGATTGTTGTGAGACAACCGTCTTTAAGTCGTCTTTTTTTTTTTTTTTTTTTTTAATTAGGGTACCTAGACCAATTTGCACACACCTTAATTAATCTTCTGAGACCCTGAAATAATGTTGAGTCTCAATGACCACTCTATTAGGGGTTGAGATGAATCAAACTCAAGGCCTTTTCAGTAATAAACATAAGAGTTCTAGTTTACCACTCAACTGCCCAGTGGTGGTTCAACTTAAGTTATCAACGTGTCAACCATAGTGCATTAACCATTGTACATGTTGTACATAGTAGAAGATTGAAAAAACTTCAACAAATATTTAAAGATAATACTCATGTACAAAAATTTTATACAAACTCTCTCATATAAACTGATGTGCTTAGATAATTTGATGAATTAGTTTAAAATAAGTTAAATAATTAAAAGAGATTACATGTCAAAACTTGTAGGATTGTCACACATTAGTTTGTAGAGAATTGGTTTGTAGTGAGAGTTTGTATGTAAAACATTACTCATATTTAGATTGCATTGTTCGAGTAAAAGGATTACTCTAGTATCTTCGTTCAATTTTCAAGATTCTCTTGTTTGGTTTGCAAGTAATAAAATATTATGGTAATCTTGTTGCAAATAATATTTACTGTTTATAATATAGGGTGTAATCAGTATCCTTGCCAGGGGATGTTATTAAAAAGATATCGAGGTAACATAATTTTATACCTATTTACACCTTAATAAATACTATCGAAAACAATTGCCATCAAATGTCTACCAAAAAACAATCAGCCCAGACCCCGTACATTTCAGAATTAGTTAAACAACCACAACCACAAAAAAAATTAAAAATTAGCAAAATACCTTAGCACCCAAAGACTGCCGATAACTGTCACCATATGATGCAAGCTAGCAGCATCTGGCCGACGTGCCTCGATGTGGTTGTTTCTCGCCAGATGAAGGTTGGAAACAACCAGATCGTTGGGATCTGGTTGTTTCTGACCTTTGATCTGGCCAAAAACAGTCAGATCATGGCCAAAGATTTGACCTTTTCACACACCATATCTATGGGTAAGGCCAAATTCGAATGGTCGTGCACCTTTGCAGATTGCCAGTGGTGGTGGGTGGCTGCGGTAGCTGCTGGTGTGGGTGAGGGGGGTAATTTTTGCTACAAATTAAAGTTTTATATGACTGGGGTGTTTTAGCAAAATTTTAAATACAGGGGTTTAAAAGAAATGATTCAAAAAATAATAATAAAAATAACATTATATCAATATTTTAAAAGGAGAGAGCAATTTAGCTATCTACAAACCTACCCACCCATTTATCTTTCAACCAAACAATCAATATAACATACTTACCAATTATTCCAACATAACAAACATATTTCTTAAACATTCCTAGTAATCTCAAATTAATATATCTTTTTTTAATATAACATTCCTAGTAATACAACATTCCATGAACAAATGCACATTTTAATGGTATTTGCATTGATTTGGTGATGTGGATTTTAAAACAAGATTTTTATTTTATCAGTTTTGTATGGTTTAAGGCATAAATTGTCAAACTCTACTCCTCTTTCTTTAAGTTTTCATAATGTCCAGAGGAATTGTTTGATTTTACAAATATTTGGGTAGAAAGTTCTTCTGAGAACCTTTTTCTCTAGGGGTAGGAAAAAAAAAAATTGAATCCAAACCGAATTGGAAAACTGAATCAAAACCAAACTGAAAAACTGGTTTTTTTTTCTGAAAATTGATTCGGTTTCGATCGGTAAAATGGCAAAACCAAATTTCCAGTTTGGTATCACGCTTAGCCATTTAACAAATCGATTAACCGAAACTGGTTTTTATAAAAATATTAAAATAATAAAATATCAATTCTTAAATCTTAAAAATCCTAAATACAACCACTTAATTTTGCCTTAACAAAAACTATATTCAAGTTCATGCTATTGTTGGCTGTTTGCTGCTCGCAAGTGTCGATATCGATTTACGATCTCACTTTCATTTCTCAATCTTCACTTTTCAGGTTCTTTTGAGCATAAGTCCACTAGATAATAGTCATTGTCTTCAATTCTTCATACTCTTCTCTATCGAAACTTCTAAATTTTGTATTTTGTTAAAGAACTAAATCACCAACCACAAAGAAATCACTAAACGACTGCCACCATGTCCATGGTCCACCCACCTCATCTTTTTTACTTCAACATCTTCTTCTTCACTCACACTCAGCCATTGCCCACATTGTTGGCGCCAACAAAGGCTAGAACCTCGACATCAACTACACTCACTAGGCTAATAACCAGACCTTCTATGTCAACAACCTCATTTGTTTCTCTCTTTCTCTTCTTTTTGCTTTTATTTGCTTTGATTATGTTGAAAGTTGTTTTGTTTTGCCGATTTCATTCTTTTTTGTTTACCAGAGAAAAAGGAATCAGAAATGGATATATTGTGGTGTGTGTTTTGTTGGATCTGTTCAATTTTCACCTTTTATCTAATTTTAATTTAAAAAAATGTTCAAAAACCAGTTAACTGCCAAACCGAACCAAATTATCAGTTCGGTTTAAAATCAGTTCAACGAAAAAATCGGTTGGGTTTCGGTGGGAATATTGCTTGAATAGATTTTTCGGTTTGGTTCATAAAATTGGCAAAACCAGTTTGGTTAATGGTTTTTCCTACCCTACTTTCTCACATTTGCTAAACCCTTTTCACTTTCTCTCTTCTCATCGTCATTTTCTTTACCCTTGCCACAAGTGATCTCTCACATTAAACTTGAAGGCTAAGGATTAAAGATGAAAATTTAAGTGTGAGTAACAGTGAAATATTATTTCTTATGTATGTCATATTCTCTATTTAAAAAAGTAAATTTAATCTTACTTTTAACTATTATCAATCTTGGATAATAGTGGGTGCATCCTAATGTTAAAGAAGGCTTTTTTGTACGAGTGAGTCAAAGAATAAATCAAGAAAATGATGATATGTGTGAGTAATTAATGATAGATTGATATTATGTTTAATTCAATTTCCATTAACTTTTCTTGTGTGATTATGATATTATGGCAAATATTGTATTTCTTTTTTATTCCTTTATACTTTAGTATAAATAGGCAAGTATGTATACTTGTACAAAACACAATTGAATTAAAAACTGTTCTTCTCCATTATTTCTTCTAGCATACTCAGGCAATCTCTACTTAGTCTTCTTTGCCTCTGTGCTTTATTCTGACACTTTCTTGAAAGACTAAATACAGATCATCATCATCATTATTCGTAAAATGTGGAATAATTAATTGCATCATCCGTATTTATAGATCATCATCATCATTATTTTGTAAAATATGGAATAAATAATTACATACCTCCATTGGGCCTAGTGCAATTCCTGCCATTGTTGTTTCACTTCACAAAGGACTAAATTGACTCGATTCACTTTAGGATTTCTGGGTGTTTTTCTCATAATAACAATTAGGGAAACTAAGCCCTAATTATATAATCATCACCCAGGACCCCAAGTGGTTACTGAGGTGTTTACTCAAGTTACATCCACTTCCTAATGGAAGTGGATTGTAATTGCCCTAACTAAGGGCAGTTAGTGGACCACTTACATTCTCCCACTTGGCCCATTATTGCACGTGATAAAAGACTGAATTGACTTTGAAGTAAGGCCATACATAGAACTTTAGTTCACTCTTATGGGCTCATCACATCCATGATAAAAGTACAAGTCATGAATCATGGCAGTATATGCCTTATTACCAGAACACTCCCTTCCATGCATTACATGAATTGTTCATTTATGATGAGTGACAACCAAACTTTATAGAATAAAATTCAATAATATATTCTTGGATCAACTTTATTGCCTTAAATACAATAGGCATCTGTCATTATCAAAAATAATGTATACACAAAATTAATAACAGAAAACTCAATTGAAATAGTCAGTTTACATTGCAAAGTCTTAGAAAGAATTGTTAACACATGATTTATATAAACCCATATGGCTACATGGGCCACAAACACCTTAGGTGGAAGACTTTTGGTGAAGGGATCAGCGATCATATCATTTGTTCCAATATGTTCAATCGAACATGACGATCTCGAACATCTTCTTTAATAACAAAATACTTTATTTCGATGTGACGACACCGACTTACTGAACATGTGTTGTTAGAGAAGCGCACAACTGTTGTATTAAGACTAACTTTAAATCTGTGATAAAAGTCTCAAACCATGACGCCTGAGAAACTACTCATTAATATGCCACTACTTCAGCTTCCATTGTGGAAGAAGCTATCTCCAGCTGTTTTACACTATGCCAAGAAAACTCCTCTCAGCAAAGGAAATATGAAGCTTGAGGTAGACTTTTGTGTCTTGACATCCCGCATAATCTAAATCTGATATCCAATTAACTCCAAGTCATCAACATGCTTATGACTAGCATTGATCTTTTGTCCTTGAAGATATTTTAATACCTTTTGATTGTTGTCCAGTGGGCCAGACCATGGTTTTGTTGGAACCGACCCAAAACTCCCACTAAATATTAAAATGTCAGGTCTTGTGCAGACTTGAGCATAATTTAGACTTCCTATTGTAGAAGCATAGGGAATTTTCCTCATGGATTGATGCTCTAAATCAGTCTTCAGACATTGTTCAAGACTAAGCTGTGTCCTTTAACAATAGGTTAACTTGATGAAAATGTTTCATATTGAAATGCTCCAAAACCTTTTCCATAGACCTTTGAGACAATCCTAAGGTCTTTAATGACCTGTTCATTGAATCTCTATGCCCTAAGACATAGAAGGCTTCACCCATGTCCTTCATATTGAAATTTTGAGCTAGAAATTGTTTTTTTCATGTAGCAATCCAAGATCATGCTAGCTAAGAGAATATCATCCACATATAGTAAAATATGATAAAACTACCTCCTTTTTCTTGATGGAAATACACTAATCAGCTCGATTTTCTATAAGCCAAATGCGAAATAGTTTTATCAAACTTTAAATACCATTGCCTAGAAGCTTATTTCAGGCCATTTATGGATCTTTTGAGTTTACAAACTAAATGATCTCCTTTGTCCGAAGTGAATCCTTCAGGTTGATCCATTGATACCTTCTTCTAAATCGCCATTTAGAAATGCAGTTTTGACATCCGTTGATGTAACTTAAGATCATAATGAGCTATAATGCCAAAAATTATTCACAAAGAATCTTTCTAGATACCAGAGAGAAGGTTTTGTGATGATCGATTCTAGCTCCTGGTTATATCCTTTCGCTATAAGTCAGGCCGTTACTATCGATTTACCTTGCAAGTCCCGTTTTGTTTTATAAACCCATTACCACACAGTGGAAGATTTTTAGGTAGACGACAAGATTCCAACTGGTTCTTTGCATAGATTCCATTTCATCCTTCATGGCATTATGCCATGAAATGGAATCTTTACATTCCATTGCTTTTGAAAAAGATGTCGGATCTTCATTAATACCTACATCTACTTCTGATTCTTGGAGATATACTTAGTAATCTTAAGAGATTGCCGACCTTCTAGTTCTTGAGGATCTCTTTAGACCTTGTTTCCAAATTTTCATTTTCTTGAATTTGAACAACTGGTTCGACACAACTTGTCTTGATGTGGTATTAATGTAAATTTGTTTTCCACGAGTCACAAGTAAAAGAATTAATCCTTCACCTTAGTTGTAGGAGAAATTTAGTTGCCTCGAACCATTGAGATCAATTTTTGATATTGAACACTCCCACTATATTGTCATTTTCTAGAAACTTAGCAACCTTTGATTTCACAATTGTTAGGGAATTTGGGGACAATAGATTGTAACCGTTCGACTTTTCAGAATAACTAATGAAGTATCACTTACTGTCCTTGAGTCTAATTTTCGAAGATGTGGATTATATATTCTTATTTTAGCGGAGAATCCCACACTTGAGTGTGTCTTAAACTAGGTTTCATCCTTTCCATAACTCAAAAGGAGTTTTAGGAACTACTTTAGATGGTACTTGTTCAAAATGTATACAGCTGTTTTAAGAGCTTCATTCCATAGGTTTGAAGGTAAAGTAGTTACATATCATACTTTTGGCCATGTCCATTAGAGTACAATTCATCTTCAGCAACGTTATTTGATCTGGTGATCCAAGCATGGTAATTGTGCTTGAATACCTTGCTCCTGAAGATACCATGCAAATGGACCAAGTGTTGACCGATTCTATGGTTCAACTGTAATATTCTCCACCTCTATCTGATCTTACTATTTTGATCATTTTTGTTTGTTTCTCTACATCTATCTGTATATCTTAAAAAACATTTAATGCTTCGTCTTATGATGTAAAAGGTAGGATACATAAATCTAGAATGGTATCAATGAAAGAGATAAAATATCTTTGACATTTAGACAAAGGTGTGAAAGGTCCACAAAATATAGTATGATGATTTCTAAGATCTCATTTGATCTCTGGCACCACGTTTTGTTTGTTGGTCATTTTCCCTTTATACGTTGATACAAGACATAAAATTGGTGTATCAAGAGTCTAAGTACCCATCATTTTCCCACATTTAATACTTTCAACTGATATATGTCTCAAACATCAGTGCCATAGATTTCAGATTTCTCATTCAATTATAATCTTTTAGTGCCAGTATGATTAATAGAAAGTAATTACTTTCAAAAATTGGATCTAAATTTAAGACAAATAAATCATTTTAAAAAAGAAACCACGACCTACAATTAGATCATTTTTGCAAATACAAAAATTAGAGTAACTAAAAATAACTTCAGACTTCATAAGTTAATTTTATACAGAAATTAAGTTCTTTGCAAAAGTAGGAACATAAAAAGTGTTCTTAAATCTAACATATGTCCAGAATCAAGCACTAATCTATAAACTCCTATAGCTTCAACTTGAGGAATGTCTTGTTTCCAGTATAAAGTATTTCTCATTTTGCCTGGGAGTTCTTGTCTGCATGAAACCTGCAAAATGGTGGCAACGTGATAATAGAACCAGAATCAACCACCAGTTATTAGAATGAGTATCCAATAAATTAGATTCATAACATACCATAGATAAAAGATTACATGTATCTTTCTTGTCAATCCCTTTCTTTACCAGCCACAGCTTGAACTTTGAGTAATCCTTCTTTAGATGTCCTTCTTCTTGAAAAAAAAAAAAAAAAAAAAAAAAAAAAATTTAGGAGAATCTTTAATGCCTGATGACTTCATTGGCATTCTTCCCCTTATAATTTTTAAAAGAAACGACTTGCCCTTAGAGCTACTGGTTGTGAGGTGCGAACTTTCGACAACCTCACCTTCAGTCTTCCTCTCTTGAACACACATGGCCAACAATTCATTTGCTGATCATTTAAACTGTTGTTGGTTGTAAGTTACCTTTAAGGTACTATACTCTTAGGGAGAGAGTTAAGAATGAAAGTCACAAGAAATGATTCAGATATGTCTATTTCTAACTCCTATACTTGTGCTGCTAAATCTCTATACGCATGATATGATCTCGCACTCCCTTTAATCCATGATGTTTCATGGAACTCAACTTTTCCATATGGGTGCTCGATATTGCTTTCCATATTTTATGAATTGGGCATCCAAGTTATCAAATAATCAATGGCCTTAGTGCATTCAAGGATAAAATTCTAATACTCTTAGAAATGTTTGCTTTATGCATTAGACTCAAATGGTTCGACATTCTCAATTCTCAAAATGGACTTTTTCAGCTAGCGTACTTAATTCCGTAATGGCATCTGGTTCCCACACCAAAGCACCAAATCCAAAACATACACCCCAAAGTCAAAAAGATTTTTTTGTCTTTCTATTCAGTAAGTTATCCCCATTCAGTAAAGGGAGACGAAAATGGTATCTAACATAACTGCAAAATTGAATAATAAATGTCAAGATACATTAATGTAAAATATTTATATAATATCAACTCATGTAAATCAGTTACAAACTAAAATAAATTACAATTACTTGTAGGCAAAAGTCATACTATATTGTATGCTAAACATAACACTAAACATTTAACTGGATATTTTATAGTCAAAGTTAGTGAATCTAATAATTATACTTATAGATTACTTGTAGGCAAAATCTAGCATAATAATCATATACTTAACTATAAGACTAAAATAACAATAAAATAATGAAAATTTTTTCTTGCCTATGGGCTAAAGAAAAAAAACTCCAACTATTTTATATTCACATTTTATCTTATTCCAATATTGTACATAAGAAATAAAATCATCCATGTAGAGACATATTTATTTAAATGCACTAGTTGCAAATTATAATAATGTCATAATATATCATTATACATTTATAATTTACAAATAATAAATTAATTAATTCATGTGGCTGGAAATTCAGTAAAATAATTTTGGGCTTCAAACTGAAAAAAAACCCAATTTAATTTTTCTATAGGAGAAGAAAACTGGGGGTGAAATCTGATAAAACCATTTTCAGTGGGCTGGGCAGAAATAAAAAACCTAAGCCCAAAAATGCTTCTTAAAGCTCATTTTAGTGGGCTGGCATAAATATAAACTAGATCCCATTTCTATTCCTTAACCATTTTACTGGGCTGGGCAGAAATGTAAAATGGGCCCAAAACATAATCCATGAACTCCTGTTGTAGCAGTGGCATAACTGTAAATTTCCTAAATTATATATTTGCATTTTCAATTAGAAAATAAAATAATATATTATAATGCACCACATAAATTATTAATGTCAGCCAAATGACATGTATAAACATTACAATAAATTCCAGAATACCAACATAACACTCTAGATGAGAGTGGGCATGAACAATAACAAATGTTCATCCTTAACCTTTAACACGAGCATTTTTGGATATTTTAATTGTTCCCAAAACTTTAAAAACATCACAACTTTGCAATCCGAACTCTGATTTGACGAATAACATATCGTTGGAAAACTCTTGAAACAAGGATTTCGATGATATCAAAATCGAAATTAATGTGCTTTATACTGAAAGTTATGCAGAAGTTAAAGTCAGGGTTTTATAAAATTATTTTGATTTTCATGTAATATACTCTAAATTATCCTTTCAAAATCTCGCGTTGTATCAAGAGTCAACAAACCATAACATATAACAAATCATGGCAATTCGATATTTAAACATTAACAACAACAACAAAAAATGTTATTTTCATTAATTCCCACACAAAACATCTTAATAATCAATTAAAAAACATGATAATTAGGCATGTAAATACCAAAACCTACTTGAATACCAAATGAGAAGACTAAATTTACAGATATCATATCATTATTCTGTAAATGATAATTAATTAATACTTTTGTTGGAGTCTAGTGTAATCATGTCTGTTATTCACTTCTAAAAATGATCAATGACTCAATTCACTTGGATTTCTGGTTGTTTTTTCCAAACTCATAATTAGGGAAACTAATCTCTAATTAATAATCGTCACTTATGATCTCAAATGGTTAGCCCAAATTATATTAGGGAGGGATTGTAACTGCCCATAACTAAGTGGTAATTAATGGGCACTTACATTTCTAACCTGCTCCTTTAGAAATAAATTCAACAATAAACCAAAGAATCAAAGGTTGGTATTGCATATAGAAAACTTCAAATTAGAATTTATTTAGAAAATTCCAAGCAGCTAAAAAAGTTACAAACAATAGTACAGCAATCATAAACCAAAGATAGGAAATTCATCAGCTGATCGAGTTCACATCTTAGGTTGTTCGAAGCTTCCCATACGAAGTTGCCCCCGCCCGCATAGTTTAACCATCCCATCTCGTAAATATAAAAAAAAGGGAATAAGGTATGCCAATGGTCCAATTTATAGCTATTAAATAAATGAATGCAAACCATAAACCTGAGACACAGGGTATGGAGAAGGTTTCAATACGGCATAACAATAAGCAAGCACGATCAAAGTTGTGGAGAGCCAAGATTTGAAGAAAGGAAATCTACTACGAGAACATAATTGTGCCAAACTGAAGAAGAAAAAGGCACAGTATTATATATCAAGAAACAGAAATGAGATGGGTCCCCTGAATCATATGCCCTGCCTGCTGCTGTGATCGCCTCGGTAAAAAAATGTGGATTCAGAAAAATGTTGTATAATGAGACTGCTGATGTGTTCTGATTACAGAAGTGTTATTTGTTGCCACCCAGCTTCATTTGCCAATTTCCTCCGGGGGGCTGAGGTGGGTTGGTAGGTGGCGTTGCAATAATATTGCCACCACAAGTACCGCGTTTGGACTCAAGAGGAATCCATTATGATTAGGTTTCCAAAACCTGTGCTTTTGATAATTACTCCACAGGTTTAGGTCACAAATAAGTAGCGGACAATAAATTTTTAGAACGGAATAAACGGTAAAAACTATGTTTTAGTTAAGAAGATTGAGTTGAAGCTCTTTAGCTTTAGCACCAAGCAGATTGCTTCACTCTGGATTCGCGAATGTTGGAGATCGTAGAAGATGTCCAGAGCTGTCAAACCTTTATCGTTCACTCCATTTAGCCATATATTTAATCAACAGCTTTACTACCTTATAAGAGAGGGAGTAGGACATGTAGAAACTCGAACTAAATATGCCAAAAAAGTGCGTCTAATGAAGATAATGGAGTGCTTAGTACCTCAGCTTGATTTGCAGAAATTGCAGGATGCAAACGCATTGTTTCCTTCTTATCTTCCCACTTAGGATATCTTCTTTGTCGAAGCGTCGAAGCATCCCAACAAGACTTTAAAAGCTTGAAACTCCGGTTTTTGATAGCACATGGACACCAGTTTCAGATTTAACTGTCAATCCTCAATAGATGAGAGGACAAACATACAAAAAATCAGCCAAATTGAATTATCGTCTATTTGAGCTGCGTAGTGCAAAGGAGTAACCATCCTTTGCTTTCACCCGAACAAGCTCAGGGTGAATTTTTATCAGCCATGTTACCAATTCTTGATACTCTCCAAATCCAAATCGGGGGGACCCCCCTTCCATTTCCTGATACCTTCTTCTAAGGCCAAAGGAGGGGGATTACGCTCTCTCAGTTCCCGTGCCTCCCCCAAAGCCAAATGAAGGGAGCTACGCAAGATGGTTCGCATACAAACAAATGAGGCTTAGGTTTACATTTCCTTTGCGAATCGGATCTTTCCCTCTCTTACAGCTGTGTAAGGGAGTACTAAAAAAAATGCTTTCTCATCAAGCGCCCAAAACAAGAGGATCTCCGAAAGTATTGAAATAATGCATCCACATCTTCTTCTGCGGCAGCAAGCTGCAGCCTTGCAACCTCCCCCGGCTATCGGCAACCTCTCCTGCGATCTGCAACCTCATCCATGACCTAACGCGCTGATTTACAATTTTGCTTGGGGTATAGAAGTCAAACAGCAATTGTGGGGCATAAAAGAGGAACATATAAAAGATTTTGTATATTATAGGGAAAATTAGAATAAAAGATAAACGGAAATAGTAAGATAATCAAATTCTGATAATAAAAATTAATAACATTTAACTTTTGATTAAAAATAATAAAACGTAGTTTTTTCTTCCAAATTGAGAGAAAATAACAATACCATATACTACGGAGGCAACAGTTTTTTTCAATTTTTTTCCCTGTAATTGTATGCTTATACAAGCACCGCAACTCACAATTGATTAAGAATAATTTTCATAAAGTTGATCAATTAGGGGACAGAGTGTACATAAAAAATATAAAAAGGGGGGCCAGGGGCGAGAATATTGAAAAGTAAAAACTGTCCTTAAAACTATAGAATTAATTAAAATTGACTTAAGCCAAATGCATATCATACATTAAAGTGACTTATGCAATTATAATTTGAACCCAATTTGATGTAATAGATACCAATCGAAGACCGTTTGATGGCTTCTTCTACCCATTTTAACCTCACATATTTCGCTGGAAAAACACCCAATAAATGATAAGTGTCTTGACAAACAACCACCACAAAACAAGAGAAAATTCGAGGTGGTAATTCTGTGCTTTGACACGGACAAGATCTCTCTCTCTCTCTCGTGTGTTGTTTTGTTTTGTTTTGTTTTTGTTTTTTTTAAAGCAATACAGCTTTGAAAGAAGAAAAGAGGAACTGTGTTTTGCTTCTTCATGTCGATTAAATACTAAACATGAAAATGAAACTAAAGATGTTTTGGTACTTAAATAGTACTTAATTTGCTTTGCTTCATGTCTCTGTTTCTCCCTATGGAAGCTTTACTTTCACAAAAGATAAAGATTAAAAAAGATAACCCAAAAAAAAAAAAAAAAAAAAAAAAAAAAAAAGGATTCCTATGGTGGTTACCTTTATAAGAAAAAATAAAAATAAAAAGATGTTATCTATAACATGGGCTTATTTTCTAAATTTCTATCGATGAAGGTTTCCAAAGAAAAATGAAGATATTTTTTGATTAACTGTTGATTGGTATATATATATTATTGTATGAAGAGACATTCCACAATTTAATAGGAAAATCTGGCATGTTACCGACTAGAAAAAGAGTTAATTGTTTTAGCCCATAAAATAATTTATGATGTGACAGAGTATATAGCTTCAATAGAGGATCAATTAATTTCTACTTCTAAAAGCATCAAATAAATTTCGGATTGAGTTGAAATCTTTTTTAATTTTCATTTAGTCTAAAACGCATTCTTCTTCATTCAAAAAGTAAGATAGGTACTTTGGAAATGTTCCTGGAGTTTAGGCTTTAGGTTGTCATGTATATGCATTTATACTTTATGGTTACAAAATATTTGGGTGATCAAACTATGAAAGAGAAAAAAGATTTGTAGTTGAATTTCATGATAAAGGATATGTAAGAACACTTGACACACCGAACATTATTATGTTGTCTATCAGACATGTAGTGTTTTATACTTTTATTAGTAGTGAATATGGTATATAATGAGTTAGTACTTAAAGGTGTGTTATTTTGCTTTGCTTCATGTGCTTTTTTTCTCTATGGAAGTTTCAAATTTACAAAAGATTAAAAAAAAAAAAAAAATTCCGATTCCAGTTGTTGTTGACCCTTACAAGGACAAAGAAAAATAAGAGTAATGTTATCTACCCAGGGCTTATTTTTCTCAAGTACTTTCAATGAAGATTTCTAGAGAAAATTGAAGATCATGTGGATCACAACTAAATAAACTTTTCATTTATACAAGCAACCAATCATTAAACTAATATACGAATATATATATATCCATGATTAATTGTAAATACAAACTATCGTATGAAAGATTCTCGATAATTAACAGAAATTCCGACATGTATTCAAGTTTAAGTGTATTGATCGGGTTAGAAAGAGTCTAATATTTTGAGTCCATAATTTTTTTTTTTTTTTTTTTTTGAATTATAGAGCATATAGCTTCGATTATAGGGATCAATTCTACTTCAAATAATTTTCTTCGAAGTAGTTGAAATCTATTGCATGTTTGAGTAATTTCATTTAATCGAGCATTTTTTTGTTCCAAAAGCAAGAGAGGTACTTTGGAAATGTTCCTATCATCTAGGTTTTAGTTTGTCAGTATATGCATCGAGAAATTTAATTTATGACATATTTTATTTGATTGATTTGAATTTCATCTAGTTAAAACTAAATAAAAAAATCATGTCAATTTGAGGGATTTTTGAAAAAATAACTTATTTTAGTTTATTTAATTTTTTACATTCAATAATTTGGATACATTTGAATAAAATATATTGGAATGATGAAGTTTTTTCGAGAATACACTTAACAGCTAATGAATCGAATGTCATAATAAGAAGATGTGAGTACAAACACTTGACTCACTCAACATTGTGTTGTCAGACATATCAATGTCTTATTCAATGTTGAATATGTACTATGCAAATCTTATTTTTGGTTCATTTGAGTTATTAATTAGATGCGTAAGAAAAGCGATTTGTGCTTTGCTTCTTCAGTGGGATAAGAAACTCAAACAGGAAATGACAACAGATGTTTTACATGGAAGTTTCAAATTTACAAAAGAAAAAAAAAAAAAAATCCGATTCCTATGTTGCTGACTTTGAAAACAAAAAGAAGAATGTTCTTTAGTTGGGCTTTATTTTTTCAATTTCTAATTTTCCATGAAGTTTTCTAGGAAAAATGAAAATAGAGTTTATGCATATAAAACCACATGAACATATGCAGTTATTATGAACATATTCTCAAGAATCTAATCCAGTTTATCGTGTTTTGATTTCGAAACCTCATGAGTTTCCTTTAAAGTACGTTCATTGATTAGTTTGCTTGACAAAAATCTAGCGGTGAAATAACACAAATAAAAAAATAAAAATCTTGCAATTATTGAGCAATTTTACAGTAGAGAAAAAAAAAAATGCACCTATTAGGAATATATTTATTAGATCATGAGGTTTAACACCTAGAAAAAAATTCCCATATATATACAATCAAATTGAAATATTACGTTTATATCCCTATGACCTATTTTAAACTTAACCTAACAGTAATTGATTGATTGTATATATTATTGTATACGTAAAACTTTTTCACAAATTGTTAAAATTCCTAGTAGTATCACGTGGTTGTAATATTTTGATGTTACAGAGAACATAAGCTTAATTATGATTCAGTAAAGCTTCATATAATTTAATTCCATCAAATTGAGTTGACATCTATATATATCATTCAATCCAGAGATTTTTCGTACAAGCAGGAGAAGTAATTAAAAGAGAGATAAATTCCAATGGTTGATGACAAAATGTTAGGTATTAAAAAACTTAGATTTAATAAATATTTTGCATGACATGACAGTTTATAGAAGAAATAAAAGGCCAGTGCCAGTTTGTACTTTATATTTGAGCCGAACACATACTCATACCCAAGGTTTATGGAACGATAAGTTAGTAATCAAAAGTTTGAATGACAAATAAATATCTTCTATCATATTCGGTTAATGATTTTCGTTTGATAATAATGAAAAGACTAAAATTTCCTTAAAAAAATGTATTTGTATTTTAAAAATTTAAAAATTTCTTAAAAAACCCCTTAAGTTTACTATTTGACTAAATACCTCAATTTATAAATAATAAAAACATCCTCGTCACCACAGTGCCAGATTCCGGCCACCATCACTGAAATCTGGCTGAAAAATTGTATTACAGATATAGATCCGTCAAATCTATATCGTAACTCGTAGATCTGACATTTTCCGACAAGATCTGTGGCTGATCTGGGTATAACACATAAATTGCGGCACTAAAGTTACAATCATTAAACTAAAGATGAAGCTTACCGTTGTGTTATCGATACGGAAGGTTTCGATCCCGGCAAAAGTGAATGAAAATACGATCAAAAGTGTCCATGAGAAAAATGAATTTGGAAAAAGGGAACCCAGTTATAAGAACCAAAATTGAGCAGACAGACGCGAAGAAAGCCACAGAATTAATAGCAAAAAGTACAGATGCGTGTAAGACCCTTGAATCAGGCCCTGCGCGTTGTTGTGAGGGTCTTCACCGCGAGGATGGAGGTGATGTTTGTGTGTTTTATTGATAAACAGTGTTGGCTGCTGGCAGATTCCGTCATCCTGCCAATATCCTCCGGGGGGGCTGAGTGCGGCTTGATAGGTGGTTGTGGTAATCAACATAGCCACCACAAGTAGTACGTTTGGACTTCAAGAGGTAATTCATTTATGCTCTGGGCACCACCCCCACAATTTTCCGAATGCATTTCGCCAATGGTAATTTCCTAGAATAGTACGTGACAGGTCAATTTTCAACACAGGTAGTTTTGCAAGTCAGAGATAAACCGAGGATGGGCTGCTACTTCAGAAGCTCTTTTAGCTTTAGAACCAAGTAGAATTCCTCAACTTCTGCATTCAGCGAATCGTGGCGATTGTAGAAGATGTCAAAGCTGTCAAACGACGGTTCTTTGTATTTACTTCCATGTATTTTATCAACAGCTTCACCTTTATTAATGAGGAGATAAGAACAAGTTAGACGATTGATAAATCCATCAAAGTTCAACCTTCGAGAAGCCAGGTGCAAATAACCAAAGAAAATTTCCAAAAAGAGCGCGCAGTTAAGATATATATATCGAATGTCTACCTCAGTTTGATTTTCAGAAATTGCAGTATGCAACGCATTGTTCTTCTTCGTCCTCCCACCTTAGGACTCTTCTTTGTTGAAGTGTTGAAGACATCCCTAACAATACTTCAAAGCTTTACAACTCCCGTTTTTGATGGTACATGGACGACAGTTCACATTTAACTGTCAAATCTTGGATAGATGAGGGCAGCCATACAAAAATCAGCCAAATTGGTATATGCGTTAGTTGAGCTGCATAATGCAAAGGAGTAACCATCCCCTGATTTGACACGACAAGCTCACTGTCAATTTGTATGAGCCATGTTACAGTTCCTGGACTTCCCTCCAAATCCAATCAAAGGGACCATGCCCTTCCATTTCTGGTACTTTTCTTCCAAAGTCAATTGAAGGGGGCTACGCCCAAGATGGTCTCGCTTACAAACAAATGAAGGCTTTAAGTTTACCATTTCCTTTGCAAATGGATCCTCCTTCTCTTACAGCTGTGTGTAAGGGGGTACTAAAAAATGCTTTCTCACGAAGTGCTCCAAACACAGAGGATCCTCCGCAAGTATTGAAAATAATGCATCACCATTCCTTCTGCGGCAGCACGCTGAGCCTTGCAACCTCTCCTCCACGGCTTTCTGTGTTATGATTGGGTTAATGAAAACTGATTTAGTGATGAAACTTAGTGATAGATCAAAAATAAACTCATGACATCGAATAGAGACAGTAGAGAACAAGACACAGCAAGATTATAGTGGTTCGGCTTTACAGCCTACATCCACTCTCCAAGGCTCACACTAGGGAATTTATTATCAATCAAGAATGTACAATGATCAGAACATAAGGTAAACCATTAAACAAGGAAAGAACACACCGATTAGAGAAAAACCTAACTCGCTCTGCAAAACTCTTCTACTTTCTCTGGAAAAGCATGAGTTAAATAAGTAGGTTTTTCCCTGGATCATCAGCCATCTGTCCTTGATTCTCCATAACAGAAAGTTTGCTGGACGATTCTGGAAGTTTCACACAAGATGGGAGCTATCCTCAAACAGGCTGTCGAGCCAACAGAAAAGAAAGAGAAATGAGGGCTGCTCGATAATCCGAAGACCTAATAGATAAGTCTTTTAGGTTGGCCAAAACGATGTCGCATATGCAGTTGACTTGGACACTTATGCTGACTTCCACCGTGGCAAATTAGGAGCCACGTCACCACAATTCTCCACCTTGGCTTCTTGATTTGTCAATCCCCTCCAATGTGGCCTTGGAAATTTATCAGTTCACTCTTGAACTTGAAGCAGACTCATACAGAGTCTGTGTTTTTCAAATGGGACAGGTTGGTGAACATGTCGGCTGGGTTGTGAGATCCATCAATTTTCTCAATTTCAATTTCCCTTTTCAATCATTTCCCTAATGAAATGAAGGCGGACATCAATGTGTTTGGTCCTCTCATGGTAAACTTGATTCTTACACCGGTGGATCGCACTTGACTGTTACTGTTAATCTTCACAGCTGTGTCAACAACCAACTCACTGATCAAACTTTCAGCAGGTGGCCTCTTTGTGCCTCAGTCAATGCAACATACTCTGATTCAGTTGAAGACAAAGTTACCATATGCTGCAACTTTGACTTCCAACAGATTGTGTTTCCCCACAAGGTAAAAGCAAACCCAGATGTTGACTTTCTTCTGTCTAAATCCCTTGCATAATCTGCATCACAGAATCCCTCAACACACTCATCACAATTATGTTTTTCTTAAAAATAATTCCAAACTGATTTAGTTCCTTAAGTATTCATATCCATTTAAGAGCATCAGTGTGACCTTCCTGGATTGCTCATGAACCTGCTAACCAAGCTTACCGCAAAGCCTAATCTGGTCTTGAAAAAAACCATCAAGACATTAGGCTCCCAGTGCACTAGCATAAGGTATCCCTGCCCTTTCCAGTTTATCAGATTCAGTTTGGGACTTTGCTCATGTGAAAGCTTCAGGTGAGCACGAGAGGAGTCTGAAAGGTTTAGCATCCAGCATGTAAACTCTTCAGAATTTTCTCAGTGTGTCCTGTTGGACTAACTTTAAACTTTCAGCAGCTCTGTTTATGACAATAGAAACACCAAGTATTTTGTGAGCCTGACCCAGCTCTTTCCTTTCAAACTTGGTGTTCAACAGCTTCTCAGTTGACACAGCTTAGATTTATCATGGCAGCCACAAGCATACATCCACATACAACAGTAAAAAAATGGTGTTAGGTGGCAATTCTTTTATAGTAAAAGCAACTGTCAAAATTACATCTATTAAACCTATTTCTGCATGAAAGAATCAAATCTTAACCACTGTCGTGGTGACTGTTTCAAACCATACAAGGATTTTTTTATGACAACTTTACCTTATCACTGTTGTAACCTTCAGGCTGCTCCATTAGGAATTTTCTTCCAAATCTCCATGCAAGAATGCTGTCTCACATCAAGTTTCTAGTTCCAAATTGAATGAACTACTAGAGAAATCAGGACCCTAATGGATGTATGCTTGACCACAGGAGAAAAAATTTCATGTAGTCAACCCCCCAATGTGTGGAACCCCTTGCAACTAACCTAGCTTTGTACCTAGGTGCATCCTGGTTTTCAAACCTGGTTTTTTCTTGAAAATCCATTTCATCTTACCACCCTACAGTCCTTTTGTTTATAAACCAGAGCCATGTGTTATTCTTCATAAGAGAATCAAATTTTCCTCATGGCTCTCTTCCATTGCAATTTTTCAGATCCAGAAACTGCCTCTTGGAAGTCTTAGGTTTATCATTCACTCTTCCTCACCGAAGAGATAAGCCACCAGGTCTGATATCCTAGTCTACTTGGGGTCTGATTGTTCTCCTGATCCTATCTTGATAACTGATAGTCAGTCAAATTTGAGGTATCTAACTGGAGTATTCTGGCCTACTTCATGATCACCAATTGGTTTTTATCATGAGTGTCTAGTCTCAACTCACCTTGATTCAAAATTGGGTTAAGACTGGAGTCAGTCACTTCTAATTCTAAGTGCCAGCATCTGAATAAGAGTTCTCAGATTCATCAGGTCTGTTTCCTAAGCCAGGTAGAGTATTTTCTCTGAATATGGCACCCTACTACAATACATTTCTTAGTTTCTAAATTCAGAACTTGTAGCCTTAACCCCATTTGGATACCCTAAGAAGAGATGATTTAGAGGCTCTAGGTTTAATTTCTCATCCTTAGAATGAACATAGGTAGAACACAAAAATTCTAAGGTTTTTAAGGTTAAGGATAACCCGTCCACTTTTCGAGTAGGACTCTAAAAAATATAGTGATGAGGGGGTTTGTTTATCAAGTAGACAGCAGTATGGGCTGCTTCTGCCCAGAACTTGACTGGAAGTTTGGAGCATGACAGGATACTTCTTACCCTTTCTAAGATAGTCTATTCATCCTTTCACAGAGGCCATTCTGCTGTAGAGTGGTCTCAGTCCTATGTCTAACTACCCCATTAATCCTACAGTAGTTATTAAACTCTCATTATGAATTCCAAACCATTATCAGTTCTAAGCTTTTTTAGTTCTTTCCACTTTGCTTTTCAACCATGGTTTCCATTCCTTAAATCTAGAGTAGGTTTATCCTGGTTTTAAGAAATAAATCCAAACATACCTAGAATAGTCATCCACAATACTAAAAAAATACCTACACCCTCCAAGTGAATAATGCAGATGGTCCCCATAAATCAGAGTGCACATACTTAAGTGTGAGCTTGAGTAGTGCTGCAGTCCCAAACTTTACCCTGCACATTTTCCCAAATACACAGTGTTCACAAAATTTAGGTCCTGTTTTATCCCACTAGTAGGTTTTGTTTGCTGAGTTCACTAAGCCCTTTTCACTAACATGGGCAAGCTATGCCACAAGGTAGTCTTATCTAGTTCCTCAGTGGCCCAATATGACTTCTCCACTATCAGTCCTACCTTCAAGACATACAACCCATTTCTTTTTTCAGCCTTATAAAACTAAAGACCCTTTTAAGACACTAAGACTCCCATAGCAGCCTATAATTCAGACCTATAGAGTCTAATGTTCCAAGAGAGATAAGGTTCGTTTTAGTTCAGGGATATACCTAACATCAGTAAGTGTTAGTAATCCACTATGAAGATTCAGTTTGACAGATCCTATTCCCTTAATATGACAGACAGCATATTTCCCATCATTACTCCCAACATTAAAGGTTGAAATGAGCTAAACCACTCCCTATTAGGTGTCATATGATAGGTGCAACAGTGTCTAGGATCCACTATCCCTAGTACTGCCCTTGAAATAACTAGGACCTCTGAACTCTCATATCCTTCAGATACTACCCTGCACTGCTACTATCCCTTTTATATTTCTTCTTTTTCTCTCAGGGCAGGTCTCTCCTAAGATGACCCTCCTTATGACAGAAGAAAACACTTCCATTTCCCAGGTTTGGACTTAGACCTATGTCTATTCTGACTCTTTTTCCAATTCTTCTTTTCAGATCTTCCTCTTACTACAAGACCCTCACCATCACTCACATTCTTTCCCTAATTCTGTTTCTGTATCCTAGAGAGATAGCTTCTAATACTTCTTCTAGTTTCAGAGTCTGCCTACCATATTTCAAAGTTCTACAAAGTTTGAATAAGTTTTAGGTAATGAATTTACAAGATTACAGCTTGATCTTCATCACCTATTTCAATAGATATACTTTCTAAGTCTTGTATAATCTAAGGAACTCATTCTTATTATATTTAGTGGCTTTGTTCATCCATCTTAAACCCAAACAAACTCTGTTTTAGAAATAACCTATTAGGTACATTCTAGACTGATAGAGTGAGTCTAACCTGCTCCATATCTCTGCACCAGTCTTCTCTTTCTTGACTTCTCGAAGCACTTTGTCGCCCAAGCAAAGAATCAGGGACTTTGGCCTTGTTCAGCATGTCTTGTTTTCTGTGGTGGTTAATGTATCAGGTAGATCTTCTTCTCTTTCAGAGCCAACGCCAAGCCTTCTTTAACACAACACTGCCTCCATCTTCATTTTCCATAAGCCGAAATCGTTTTCACCTGTAAACTTTCCAACTCAAATTTAGTCGACATGCTTTCCACAGATCAGAAAAACACTCAGTGATAGGAAACAGATTAGTTTTAATAAAATCCAAAAACACGACTAAAGAGCAGAGAAACCCTAACTGGACCTTAACCAGCCTGATACCAATGTTTGATTCTGGGTTAATGAAAACTGATTTAGTGATGAAAACTAGTGAGAGATCAACAATAAACTCATGACAATCGAAATAAAGACAAGTAGAGAACAAGACACAGCAAGATTATAGTGGTTCGGCTTTACAGTCTACATCCACTCTCCAAGGCTCACACTAGGGATTTTATTATCAATCAAGAATGTACAATGATCAGAACATAAGGTAAACCATTAAACAAGGAAAGAACACACCGATTAGAGAAAACCCTAACTCGCTCTGCCCAAAACTCTCTCTACTTTTTCTCTGGAAAAGCATGGGTTAAATAAGTAGGTTTTTCCCCTGGATCATCAGCCATCTGTCCTTGATTCTCCATAACAGAAAGTTTGCTGGATCGATTCTGGAAGTTTCACACAAGATGAGGAGCTGTCCTCCAAACAGGCTGTCGAGCCAAACAGAAAAGAAAGAGAAATGAGGGCTGCTCGATAATCCGAAGACCTAATTAGATAAGTCTTTTAGGTTGGCCAAAACGACGTCGCATAATGCAGTTTGACTTGGACACTTATGCTGACTTCCACCATGGCAAATCAGGAGCCACGTCACCATATTCTGCAACTTCTCTTCCATGACCTAAGGCACTGATTTACGACTTTGCTTCAGTTATCAAAGTCAAATAGCAATTTTTAGCGCTATAATGAGGAACATGTAAAAAAGCATTCGTCATATACTTATAGGGAAAATTAGAAATTGTGAAACCTCACTCAAAGTTTTTCTCTCGAAGAGAAAGTCTACTATATGATGTCATGGTGTAAAAGCATAAGAAAATATTAACAAGTAGTTCCACCAAAAAAGAAAATATTAACAAGATGCATAACATTAATTCGATGACGAAATTTAAATTGCAAATATATTTTAGATGGAAGTATCATATTATTTTATTTGAAAAATTAAGAAAACTTTTGAAAGCAAGAATACATTAGAATAAAAGTTAAACAAAAAAATGTAAAGATAAATCAAAATTCTGATAATAAAAATTAATAATACATTTAAATTTTGGAAAAAAAAATATTAATAAAACGTAGTTTTTTACCCTACAAATTTAGAGAAATTAAAAAGCCACCCAACTCACAATTGATTGAGAAAAAGTTTTTTCATAAAGCTGATCAGTGAGGGGACAGAAGTCATAAAGAAAGAACAAAAAAGAGAGGGCCAGAAAATATTGAAAAGTAAAAAGATAATCACTGGAAATTTATAGAATTAATTAAAATTGACTTAAGCCCATGCATATATCACAATTAAAAGTTGGTTTATGCAATTATAAATTTGACCCAAGTTGATGTAAATAGATACCAATCGAAGACCAATTAGATGGCTTCTTCTACCACTTTTAACCTCACATTATTTCGCTGGAAAAACACCCAATAAACAATTAGGTGTCTTGACAAACAATCACAAAACATGAGAAAATTTTGAGTGAGGGATTTAATTGAACATAACATATACGTGGTTCACCCAAGGGGGAAAGTTTAAGCATGAAATCAAAGGAGTAACTGGATTCGCTATAGCAAAATTGGATTGGCTGTAGCGAATCTGCTTTTCGGCTAAATTGTTCCCGAATCCACTTTCCAACACTGCAGCCAACTTCCACAATCTTCAATGCCGCCATTTCCCATTGTTATCAAGTGGCATATGAGCCACTCATGTCACAGTCTATTTAGAATAAAAATAATATTCTAATACAAATTCAAAAAATGATAGATCTTACAAGTGTGTAATTAGGGTTTGCAATTAATTAATTTAGACAAAAATTAATGAAAATCAAAGCATTTGTTATATTATTATAACTACACAATTTGCTTCTATATATCAATTAGTTTTAACAGATATCGTGGCCAGGTTCTTATAAATTAATACACAGGGTTCCCTCATAATTAAGTGCTATATAATAATACTCTTTCTTTTAAATTAAGTTAATCAATTGGGGAACAAAATTAAGAAGAAAGACAGAGAAGGGGGTCAGGAAAGAGGAGATTCCATTACAAAGCAAAAAATACTCTCAATAATTGATGATACAATTTTTTGGTCAATCAATTTACATGGATAGTTCTCGTTCAATTAGTTTAATTTACTTCAAAGAGTCCACAAATTATTAGTATTAATATGCTTTATATATCAGTTTATGCATAAACATGGATGGTTCAATCTAAAATATGATTATAGTCAATGAAATTTCCTATATTTCATATGAGGCAAGTGATTCATATGCTAAATTATGCTAATTTGTAGGTGGCGGTGGCAATCAATAAAGCTTACATGGTGTGGACTTCAGGAGGAAGTTCGTCTATGATTGGATCACCAACCTTATGTGTTTCATAATTAATTCCAGAATTGGTAATTCCTTGCATAAGTAGTCGACAAGTGATCCTTCAAAACCGAATAAAGTGCCAACTAATAGTGTATCTAGTTTAAAGTTAGGCCAAGAACTGAGTTCGAATGCATTTTTAGCTTTAGCTCCAAGTATAATTTCCCTAACTTCTGTATTTATCGAATCTTGGCAATAATAGAAAATGGCCAAAGTTGTCAAACCTTACCTATTGGACCATGCATTTTTTGATTACCATTCACGTATACATAGGAGCAGAACCAAGAAACTACATTTGGGGGCCAAATAACTAATAAGGGTACCAAAGAAAAAATTTATAGTTAAGAATTTGGATTTAAGGGGTCAAAATTGATGTTTAAATAGCAAGAGGGTAAAAAATAAAGTCTAAGAGTTGAAATTGACATATTTACAGGGATGGCCATTTCCCCAAGGCCATTGGGGAGGTCCACCATTGAGTATACATTTGTATTGCCTAGAAGAAGCTCAAGTGTTCGGAAGTTAACTCTTACATATAAAAATCAATAAGAATTCTTGAGATTTTATTCTTTTTTAACAAACTTATTTTTTGTTAACCTTTATTTTGAGAGTAAATTAAAGTGACAATAAGTAATATATATGTATGTTGAAATCATTTGTTTGTTGTTTTTATTATTTTATATTATATTAATTTAATTTTGTGACTCTATTTTATAATTATTCATATCTTTAATAAATTCTGTATTTTGTCTAAGTTGCAATCATTTATCCGTTGTTTTTTAAATTCAGTATTTTTAAATTACTTTTTGTAAATTTAATCAGATTATATTTATTTTAATTTCTGACATTAATCAATAGTTATCCATCTACTACAATTTTATGGTTCAAAATTGATGATTTGGCACAAAAAGTTAATTTTAACTTCTTCTTTTTTCCTAATAATCATTAAATTGTGTATATGCAAAGAAGAAGATAGTAATATATAATTCTTGCTCACCCAATCTTTTTAAAATATGTGGTAGACAAACCCTTCCAACTTTTGTTCGACCACGAATCCACGACAAAAGCTTCCAACTTTTGTTGGAGTGGGAAGCTCTTTTAGCTTTAGAAGTAAGTAGAATTTTCCCAACCTCTGGATTCAGCCGAACCATGCGATCGAAAATGTCTAAAGCTGTCAAACCTTGACGGTTCTTTATATTTACTTCCATGTATTTAATCAACAGCTTCACGACCTTTATTTTTTAGGAGAAAATGACAAGTTATAAACTTATAATGTAAAGAAAATGAGAAGGCAAAGATTCTTATCGATGAATTATTACAATTTATCCCACCAAAAAATTTCATCCTTCATCTTACAGAAGCCAAGTGCCAGTAAATACAGCAAAGTTTCCAAAGGAGCAAGCAAATAATGATACATGCAATTGTCGATTTGTAGATGTTGCCATATGCAAGGCATTATTACCACCTTTGTCCTCCCACCTTAGCATTTGTTCTTTGTGGAAGTGTCGAATCCATCCAAGTGACACTTTAAAAGTTCTAAAACTCTTGTTTCTGGCGGCCACATGGACAGCAGTTTCACCTCTTAACTGTCAAATCTCTGATAGATGAAGGGCAAATATACAAAAAATTAGCCAAATTGGAATCATTATTTATGTCAGCTGCGTAGTGCAAAAGGAATAACCAACCCCTTTGCCTTCACACGGACAAGCTCACTGTCAGATTTTATGAACCACGTTACCAGTTCCTGGTACGTCCTCTGCAAATCCAAATCACCGGGGCTACCCCACTTCCAGCGGGCGCTTCTCCTCCGAAGCCAAATGAAGGGGACTACGCCCAAGATGGCCTCGCTCCCAAGCAAATGATAGATTAAGTTTACTATTTCCTTGGCAAAATGGATCTTTCCCACGCTTACAGCTGTGTGTAAAGGAGTATTCACAGATTGTTTCTCATCAATAAGGTCCAAAACATTTGGATTCCACTCAATTATTGAAAATAAGGCATCCACGTTTCCATCTTTGGCAGAATCCTGCAGCCTCTGAACCGCGTCTTTCATGCCCAAGGTGGCTATTTGACAGCTGTTTTATTTGCTTCTGACCATGGAAAAAACAATCCCAGTTATAGTACTAACCAACAGTCACGTCTCCGGTAGTTGTGAATGAACCAAATTAAGTAAAAATGCAGCCGCAATTTCAACAAATAGAATTCAAGCTTATAAGTCAATTAAAAGATTTAAATTATTAATAGGATTGGATTGGAGAGTACACTTAATATTGTACGTGTTTGGTGTAACACAATATTAAATATTTAATAAAAAAATTGAGTATTTAGAAAAAAGTTATATTATTGAAATATTTTTAAAAAATTCAAATAAATAATAATAAACTTTTTCAATGAAAACTTTGAAAACCAAAATCAGAAATGACCAACAATGTCGCCAGAAAACCATCATCAGATCCGACGGCAAGTGCAACGACATCGTCGATAGATAAATCGTTGATCAATCTATTCAACAGTGTAAACGATGAATGCACTAACAATTTATTAATTATTTAAATTAATAGTCTTGACAGGAGTTGACTGTTGGACCAACATTGACCAGCAGTTGACTACTGTCCAAATCTAATTTTTAAAACTTTTTGAATTATTAATTATTAATAATTTATTTAACAAATTTTTAGTACATTTTTAAATATTTAACAAAATACATATTTAGAATTATAAAAGTATTTTAAGAAATAAATTGTCTATTTTGGTAATTATACATACACCAATGGTTTGAAAATTAATTTACCAAACACACCATCATAGATTTTGAAAATCATAGCCATTATAAATGTTATATTTACCAAAAAAATTCCAAATAATTTTCAAAACTGAATATTTCAAAAACTGAACTAAAACTTATTAAAGTTACAGTAATTCCAAATTAGCTCATAATGCACTTCTAGGCCTTGCTGGCTCGAATTTGCTAAAACTTCTTTTACCTTAATAGTGAAGCATCAATGTAATAGAGCCTAGGCCCAACAATGTAGCGGTGGCTATAGAACAAGTCGATATGAAAATCCAAGGTGAGATAGAACCAAAGTGAATTGCTCGGCGTTTCCACTTCCATTCACGTATACATTTGTTCTAACAAGGCCACATAAATCACTATTCACTTTTTGAATCCGCACTTTTCTTTTATTTTAAAAGTGTTGGGTCTAGTTTTGGTTCGATCGCAAGGCCTGGATTCGGACCTTCCAGGATGGCCACATGCAGAGCAGTTTCACATTTAGTTGCAAACCTTGGAAACATTATCCGCTGTGTAGTGCACAGGAGTAACCATGACTGTTACTTCTTGAGTTGAAAATTGAATTCAATTTTCATTTCTATTAATTTTTCTTGGAGTCAAGGCTTGCAACATAGGCATTCCAGTTAAGTGAAAAATCAAGAGCCATTTGTATAATTGTATATAACCGGATCAACTGGTTATAACAGGGAAGTTAGTGGATCATCTTTGTCAGACATAGAATACAAGGTGAAGGAAGATGTTCATATGATTAATGGTTTCTTATCTCTTCCAAAAGACTCGCACTAAGAGCTGTTTAATCAAAGTAAGCGATGCATTATTATTGACTAATTAAATTAAGCTGAACTTACTTAAAGAAGAGGAGTTATCTATGCATCTAATTAATTAATAGTACTCTTTCTCGGTCTCTGTCAACAATGCACATGGACATGGGTGGCTCTGTAAAACTCAAGTTCCATTGCAGATGTTACCAAAGGACAGCCAACATTACTTACGAAAAAAACAAAAACAAACATCAGTCTCCTTAAAAGGAAAAATGTATAATATAAAACTATGCATTTTCAAAAGATAAAGCATCACAAAACTACAATACGAGCTCCTTAACATAATATAAAGTCTCTAACGCCTCTTTGGTTGTTCACATCTTTGGTTGTTCCAAGCTTCCCAGACGTAGTTTCCCCCGCCCGTAAAATTTAAGCAGCCGCTCTCGGAGAAATAAAACGAGTGGAATAAAATATGCCGCACCTCCAATTAAAGTCACTAATATACAAAACAAATACCATAAAACTGAACCAAATGGGAAGGGGGAGGTTTCTGTCAGCGCAAAACAATAAGCAATCACGATCAAAGTTGTGGATAGGCCAATGATTTGGGAAAAACGGAGCCCAATTGTGACAATAATAATTGTGCACACAGACGTAGAAAAAGCCACCGTATTAAATAACATGAAATTTAAATGATATAAAGACCCCAGAACCATATGCCCCGCAATTTGTTCTGATCGCGCTTTAAAAATCAAGTTGGTGAGTGAACCCGGAAAATTTTTACTGCTGTGGGTTGTATTTGTGGTGTTACTGGTAGCAGTAGTCTTGTTGTTCGTTGCCTCGTCGCCGTCGTCTTGCCAAAGTCCTCCCGGGGGACTGAGAGCAGCTTGGTAGGTGGCTGTCGCAGTCAATATCGCCACCACAAGTATCACGTTTTGGGCTTCAAGAGGAATTCTATTAATGATTCGGTCACCAAGCCTCACGTGTTTCATAATTACTTCCGTTAATACTAATTCTCCGCATAAGTAGTCGACAAGTGATTTTTTGTAGCCGAAGAAAGTTTTAATTAATAGTTTTTCAACTGATTTTCCAACGTTACACCGACAACGGATTACTTCAGATGCTCTTCTAGCTTTAGCACCAAGTAAAATTTGCCCAATTTCTGAATTCAACGACTGTTGGCGATCGTAGAAAATGTCCAAGGCTCTCAATCCCTTTCCGTTCTTTCTATTTACGTTCATATATCTGATCAACAGCTTCACCGCCTTTGTTATATGAAGGAGATAAGGACAATTCAAGGGAGAAAATAAAATTAAATAAAAAAGAGAGAGAAGGTAAAGTTTATTATTTGCCAAAAAAGAGCTTAGTTACCTGAGGTTGATTTTCAGAAATTGCAGTATGCAATGCGTTGTTTCCATCTTCGTCCTCCCAAATTAGGACCTCTTCTTGGTCGAAGTGTCGAAGCCATCCTAACAATACTTTAAAAGCCTCAATACTCCTGTTTTTGAGGGCAACATGGACGGCAGTTTCACATTTAACTGTCAAATCTTTGATAGATGATGGACAAACATACAAAAAATCAGCCAAATTGAATTCATCGTCTATTTGAGCTGCGTAGTGCAGAGGAGTAACCATTCCCTTTGCTTTCACACGGACAAGCTCAGGGTGAATTTCTATCAACCATGTTATCAGTTCCTGGTACTTCTCCTCCAAATCCAAGTCACGGGGACTACGCCCTTCCTGCAGCTTCTTCGCCTCCAAAGCCAAATGAAGGGGGCTACGGCCAAGATGGTCACGCTTCGAAGCAAGTGTTGGCTTTAAGTTTACCACTTCCTTAGCGAAATGGATATTTCCCTCGCTTATAGCTGTGTGTAAGGGAGTAGTGACAAATGGTATCTCATCAATACGCTCCAAAACATATGGATCCTCCGCAACTATTGAAAATAATGCAGCCACATCTCCTTCTGCGGCTGAATTCTGCAGCCTCCGCAACCTGCTCGTATCCATTCCTTAATTAGGTGGCTTCTTGACACCTGCTTTACGTTCTTGCTTCCGATTATGGAAATAACAGTAGCAATTTTTGTACTGGAATGAGCAAGATGATCATATAAACTGTCATTAGCCAAGAGAAAGTGTAGTAGTTGATGTCATATAGTACTTGACATCAGCAGTGAAAAGCACAATAAAAAAATTGGATATATCAATTTAACATCCTACGGAACCGGAATTAAAACTGGCGGTTCCTCGGATTTAGTTAATGAATTTCAGGATTTCATGAACTTTTGATAAATAATAAACTTTTCTATAAAATTTCATAAATTAAATAAATTTGGGATTTGGTTAATATATCTGGCCCGAATCAAATAATAAACTTTTTTATGAAATTTCAGAAATTGCATAAATATTCAATAATTTACTAAATATTTATCAAATTATCACTTTACCATTTATATAAATAGGTTAATGAATATTTTTATAATTATAAGAAGATTTTTTTTATTTGATTATATCTAAAATAAATTAATGTTATTTACGCGAATGTAATATTCTCAAAAAGAAAAGTAACTTCAAGGTCATTGATTGCTTCAATTTTTTAAATATTTTATTTACTTCCTTATTTGCTTTGTTACCACCATCTGTTTTCTTTTTCTTTTCCTTTTTCTAAAAAATAATTTAAACCTCCTTAATTAACTTTAACTTTTAAATATTTTATTTTCTCTCTTATTTATTTATTTCAAAACTGGTTTTGAGAAGACAAAAGAGGGTCTATGTTTGCTTTTCTCGTGTGAATAACAGCAATAGTGCAGCTACAAACAAAACAAAAAGGGGCACGTGTCCCCTTAACTTTTAATTTTTTTAATTTCTTATATCTTAACTCAAAGCATCTCTAATAGATTTGTACTTTTGAATTTCTCAATTTATTAAAGCGTGCACATGAATCACAATTGTCCATTCATTTTTTGAAAAATAACAACTAGATAATTTCTTGGACTGAAATAAAATGATTTGATGCCTACAGACATAAAAATCTACCTGTACAGAAATGGGGTCTGATCTCGTGAGGTTGAGGCCACTAGCGATCCGTTGTACTTGCACACGTAGAAAAACAAACGCGTGAAGTGAACAGGAAACACCGGCATGGTGTTTGCCATAGGCACTCCGACGCTCAAGTCAGCAAGGCTGAAAGAGGCTAGTATAGTGAGGGCTAGGGAGTAAAGAGGTTACCAGAAGTCTAGTCGGAGACTGTGACTACGGCGGTGATGTAAAGCTCTCAATTAGGAGCTTCGGGTGTGAATGTGTAATGTAGTGTGTCCCTTGTGAGAGGGTTAGCCTCTGTTTATATAATGACTGCCTGGTCTCCCAATCCTGGTGGGAGTAGGAGTCCTAATGTGACTCTGATGCAAACCCTAGAAGAATTAGGGTCGTGGTAAGCTGTCTTACCAGTGTCCGGATAGGAAGGCGATTCTGATTAGGAAAGTAACTTCGAGTAGGAAAGTGTTATGAACAGGAAAATGACTTCGAGTAGGAGATTGATCAGGAATAGGAATATGATCAGTGGGCCGTGGGCTCGGAACTCGCCTATAGACCCAAGAAGTGAACTGGGACTGGGAGGCTCGTGCCCAGATGGTTTGGGCAAGCCGTATCTCGTATTGAATGGGACTAATCTAGCTTGGGCCTCTTTGGGATTTAGGCCTGGTCTTCTCTTCACAAATGGTCCTGCTTTCTTATTTGGGCCGAGGACGATTTTTGGCCCTAACAGTTTGTCCTCCACTCTCTGAGTTAAGAGTTTCTTAAGTCGGAGAGTAGGTAGCGATCGAGGCGAGCTCGGTCTTTCTTCGTGGACGAACAATTGTCAGTGTGGATAAACTGATTATTGCAGGTAGACTCTTGGTCAGGTGTCGTTCGGTATCCGTACATGATCTGGAGTAGGCCATCATTGCAAGGTGGTGTGCTAGATCAGTGTGAGGGGCCGAAGGGTAAGAGAAGCAAGTTCCGGAGCTCACAGGATCGTTCGGTACGTCCGACCGATTGGAGAGGAAAGATCATTCTACAGCCTGGATGCTCGCTCGGCATGCTGGGTTGAGTGAGGTAGGGAGTTTATTTATCTAAAAATATTCGCTCGGTCGGGATGCATGGACGATCAAGTGGATGAGACATGCACCTCGACTGAAGACTGTTCCTTCGTTCGCTATGGAAGGATGCACAGGCGAGGCCTCCTGCCTTGTCCTGAAGAGGGCTCGAATCGGGCCATTCCAAGTTGATCGACCGGCATGCCAAGCCTTCCGGGCCGGCGAAGCATGTGGCATTTAGAATGCCTTTGGAAGTTGAGGACTGAATCGGTCGGGGGGATCGGGCGATTGAGTGGATGGGATATGCGAGCTTTGACATTGGTTGTCCACTGGTCCGCTGCGAAAGAACGACTGGGCGAGAGCTCGAGCTGGATCATTCCCAGTCGATCGACCAGTCGGGGGGGCCTCCTGAACCTATGATTCGTGGGGTTTGTAGAGTCCACCGACGGGCATGTGTTGAGTCGGTCAGCAAGTCTGGGCGGTCGATTCAAGCTTCCGTATGTCGTTGAAGTTTCCCAGGCGCCACGGATGCTTGCCACGTGTTCGACGAGGATCAGATCTTTTTTTTTAGGCGGGAAAATGAAAAGGCATTTTGACCTGCAGCCAATCGCGGGCCGCCACGTGTCCTCGCCTGTTAGTTTTTCCCTTTAAAAACGAATGGGTGGACTGTTCATCTTCCACTTTGTATTTTTCTCCCTTTTTTTCTTCAAAAAATTTTCTTTTCTTTTCGTTTCTTCGATTTCGTTCTGGTTTCTCTTTAACGACAACGACTTTCTGTCTGCAGTCTAGTGTTTTACGGTAAATCCCCTTTCCTTTGGACTAATTTTTTGGTTTGTTTTCATTGTTTGCTGGGTTTTGGATGATAGGGTTAAGTTTTCTGAAAACTTGAGTAGTTTTAACGGGTTTTGAAGAGTTTAGGAGTGTTGGCATTTTGGTTTTCTAGAGTAGGTTCGGATTTTTGGATTTCTGGTGTGTTTCTAGCAAGTTGGCTGGTTTTTTGGTGGCGTTCTGGGCGTTTTGGACGAAATTGGGAAGACGAAGCCAATTTAAGTTTCATTTGGCTCGGTCGGTCGGTCGGTCTGTCTGACCGAGTGGGGAGGGGCGTGCGGAATAGATTGAATAGGCGATCGGTTACCTAGACTGAGTGGGCGATTTTGAGTTGGTTATTCGGAGGGCAAGGGCGAGTAGGCCGTGTTGGATTTGAAGGTGAGTCGACCACTTTGGGCGGGCGAAGAAAGGTTCGACTCAAGATCTGGGTTGGTCGGTAGGAAGGGTCGACCAGGGCTTAGGGGTGAACTCGTTGCCTGGTAAGTCGATCGGTGTTGGGGGATGAGCGACTACTGGGTGTTTATGGCCTTACTCAGTCGGGTGGAACGGGCGATCGGCCACGTGACACTTTGGACTTCTTTGAGGTTCGAAGTTACAGGTCGGGCCGACCAGTCGGTGCATAGGGTCGACCGAGGTTTAGCAGTTTGACGTGTGGCCGGGTTGGTTGACCGGTGTTGAAGGGCGATCGACAGCTGGGTGTAGTATCTTCATTCGGACCACAGAGCGAGTGTTTCTTCGATAGTTGTGAATTTCGAATCTAAGATCGAGTCGGTCAGTCCGGTGGGGCGATTGGGCCACTATGTCAAATTGTGGTAGATGTTGGGGATGAGTATGAGCATGCCCCCACCATAGTGATGATGCCCGAAGAGGGCGTCCCGATTGGGGTGTCTACTAGAGTTAGTGTAGCAGCCCTAGGTACGAGTATTCTCAGTCCAAATGGTTCGGGTAGGCATGGGGGAAGTGGGGAAGACTTCGAAAGAGTTGGTAGTCCATCCTCTTCCGATAGTGGCTCTAGGGAAGAGCCGAGCCAACAAGGCAGCGGGATTTTGACTAGAGACTATCTGCCCGTTTTGAAAGATAGTGATGTGTGGCGCATCCGGACGTTGTATGACATTCCAAGTTCGGTTGACATCCGGATACCGCGGTCGTACGAGCGGGTTGACTAGGAGGGAAAAGGCTGGATCAGTATTTATGAGAAGTGGTTTCACGATAGGTTGAGGCTACCCGTCCCTCGCCTCATGTGGGAGGTATTGAACCACTTCATGATTGCCCCGTCTCAGCTTATGCCGAATGCTTGGAGATTGCTAATGGCTTTGGAAGACCTTTGTGTTCAGAACCAAGTGAGGTTCGGGTTGCACAAGCTGCTGTACTCGTACTTCTTGAAGGAGAACGATAAAGAGAAGGGTCGGTATCTGTTGAACTTGAGGCATGATCGGTCTCACTTGGTGACCGACCTACGATCCAGTGATAAGAACTGGAAGGACCGATTCTTCTACCTGGTGAGCTACTGGTGAGGACTTAATTGTTTCTTTCGTACTTTTGATTACTAAATCTTGATTGTGTTTTTTGTTTATACAGCTTGAGTTCAATCGTGTTGGGCAGAGCGGGGACGGCTTGGACGTAGCTACCCAGAGAGTGTTAGCCATCCCATTAGAGCAGAGAGATTGGCGAGTAGTGCTAGCAGAGTCCAACCTGAGGACCAGCATTCTTTGGGCCGGAGCAGAGGCGATACGGAGAGGTACTCCCTTCCCCTCGCAGAAGCAGACTTGGGATGTGCTTCTAAGCCAATACTGCAACCATATCATTTTTGGTGAGTCTGGGCTGAACCCACTAACAGTTGGAGAATTTGCACTTGCAGAATCGCTGATGAAAAAGTTGACTGTCCCGAGCGCGAGTGAATCTATCGCCCGGCGCCGAGAGAAGAAGAGGAGGGAGTCCTTAGCCAGGGAGGATAGGAGGGTAGATGATGTGTTAGCGACGCCGTTGAGTCAGCAGCCATCGAGTCAGCAGCCTGCAGCTGGAGCCGGATCGTCCCAAATCGCAGTTATGGATGAGGAGGCTGGGACAATTACCATCACGATTCTGACTAATGCATCAACTTACTCTGATGCGACTACCATGAGTAAGCTGGTCGACTCATTTTTGTTTCCGGCAGACGAGGCACGTCTTAACCAGATGGGTGCAGTTGCTACGGCTGATTAGGGGGTAGCCCGCGCCATCTAGGTATGATAGTAGTATTTGCTGATTTGGTTCCTGAATATCATTCTGATGGCAATGTTTTGTTGTGCAGGTACTCACTAGTAGTCTTCATCTAAGAAAGTCTGTCGTGGCGCAAGAGAAACGGATAGAGGACGTATCCAAAGTCAACACTAGCCTACGCTAAAAGGAGGTGGCGGCCCGAAAGGCCGAGCAGGAGTTTCAGCAGCATCTGAGGGATAGCGAGCGGGAGTTGGAGCGGTTGAGGCGTGAATTGGCCGAGAAGACCGCAGAGATTGAGTCTCTAAGGGAGCAGTGTATTTCCATTGCCGATGACGCTATCATCAAGGCCTGCAGTGAACTCTTGCTTGAGTTCAAGGAAGGGAAGACTTCTCACTGGGATCCGGACGAAGACATCCAACTCATGCGGGAGTTGCTGGAAGTGGGAGCCGGTCATCCAGGTTTGCAGGATGAGGGATAGATGCCTGACCTTGCTAATCAGCTGGGGCCATCGGATGTTAGGGATGTGAGCAATTGGGCCGCTCAGATTGGTGCTAGCGGTGCTGACATTATAACTGAGTCAGAGATGGAGGAGGCAACTCGTACTGAGGACAGTTAGTCTAGTTTTTTCCTTGTATTTTGGGGCCTGCGATGCCCTTTTTCTTGGTGTATGTCGTTCGTTTGTATTTTGAACTGAGCCCTGTGAGGCCATCTATATTGTTTTCAGTTGTTCTAGCTTTGATGCTTTCTTCATAGATGAATGAGTTGTTCATTGTTTCTTCATTTGTAGATGCACCAAGTTGTGTTTGTTGTTTTTAGTGTGGCCCAACGGCTAGGGCATGTAAGCCTTGTGTTGGGCTAGTTTGGTGCTTTGCGTATTGCTGGTGTAAGAACAATTCATTCTGTCTGGCCGACCGAGTATGAAGTCTCTTGGGTTGGGTGAAGTCAACGCGGAGGTGAGAGTTCTTGGGTTGGTTGGGTCCCACTCGAAGGTGCGAGTTGTAGGTCAAGCTGAGCCGATGTGATGGTCTCTTCGTAGATCAGGCAGGGCCGATCCGAAGGTGTGATAACGTGGATCGAGTAGGGTCGATTTGAGGGGGTGATTTCGTGGATTGAGCAGGGTCAATCCGTAGGTGTAATTTCGTGGATCGAGCGGGGTCGATCCGAAGGTGAGATTCTGTGGATCGAATAGGGTCGACCCGAAGGTGTTCTTGTGAACCGAATGGGGTTGATTCGAATGTGTTGAGCCAAGCTGGGTCGATTCGAAGGTGTATTCGTGAACCGAATGGGGTCGATTCAAAGGTGTTAAACCGAGTTGGGTCGATTCGAAGGTGTATTCGTGAACCGAACAGGGTCGATTCGAAGGTGTTTTCATGACCCGAGCTTGGTCGATTCGAAGGTGCGAAATCATGGATTGAACAGGGCCGATTTGAAGGTGTAAAGAACAATCGATCGACCGGGGTCGATTCGGAGATGCAATTTCGTGGATCAGGCATGACCGATCTGAAGGTGTTTAACAATAAATGATCGACCATAGTCGATTTGGAGATGAAAGATTTCTGAATAATACTTCATTAATATTTGGCCATGGGGCCGACTGTCTAAGAGGAGGTGGGTAGGCCCACTCATCCCTTTTAAAATTAAAAAAGAACAGAAAAAAAGATAAAGTTCACCTAGAAGTAGTAGCGTTTGAGGTGAACGGCATTCCAACTGTTACTAATGTCTTTACCTTCGGGGGTCTGGATTTTGTAAGCACCCTTCCCTGCTTCTTTAGTTATCTTGTAGCGGCCTTCCCAGGTGGGGCCGAATTTGCCCGAGTTGATTTTTTTGGTGTTTTGAAAGACCTTCCGGAGGACCCAATTGCCTATCTTGAAAGTTTGGATCCTCACGTTGCGGTTGTAATGTCGGGTGGCCTGTTGTTGATAGATTGCGTTACGGATGCTCGCCCGTTCGCGTAGCTTGTCGATGGTGTCCAAGTTCTAGCAAAGGTTCTGGTCGTTTGATTCCTCGTCCGCCCATTGGAGCCTAGTGGAGGAGACTGATACTTCGACTGGGATCACTGCTTCTGAACCATATGTGAGGGAGAATGGGGTCTCACCCGTTGATGAGCGAGCCGTGGTTCAGTATAACCAAAGGACTCCGGGTAGTTCATCTGCCCATGCACCCTTAGCTTTCTGTAACCGCTTCCTTAGTGTCTGAATGATGGTCTTGTTTGACGACTCGGCCTGGCCATTAGACTGGGGGTTGCGGGGGGTTGAGAAGCTCAACTTTATTCTCCACATATCGCAGAAATCCCTGAAGCCTGAGCTGATAAACTGGGATTTATTGTCGGTGACGATCTCCTTCTGTATCCCAAACCTGCAGATGACATTCTTCCAAATGAAGGCTTTTACCTCTCGGTCTCTAACTTGTGCGAAGGCTTCGGCTTCAATCCACTTCGTAAAGTAGTCGGTCACAGCTAACATGAATACTCGCTGTCCAAGTGCAGTATAGTTTTCCTACGATGTCAATTCCCCACTTCATAAAGGGCTAGGGTGTGAGGATGGAATGTAGTCGCTCTAGTGGGAGGTGTGAGATATGGGCGAACCTCTGACAACTGTTGCACTTCTTCACATAAGCGGCCGAATCGGCGAGCATGGTCAGCCAGTAGTATCCAGCAGTGATCACTCGATGTGCAAGGCTGCGTCCCCCAGCATGGTTCCCACATTCGCCTTCATGTAACTCGGCAAGGACACGTTGGGCCTCCTCTGGGCTGGTGCACTTGAGGTAGGGATCTGAGAATGATTTTCTAAGGAGTTGGCCCTCGTGTATGGTGAATCTGACGGCTCTTGCTTTTAGTTATCGTGCCTCGTTCCTGTCAGCAGGGAGTTCGTCATGCTCCAAGTATTTCACTATCGGAGTCATCTAGCAACCGGCTAGTTCAACTCCCATGGCTTCCTCAGGCGGCTTGTTTGGTTGTCCCTCCCAGTTGGCAGGCCACTGCATGAATAGTAGAGGGATGGACAAGGGGGAAGAGCATTTGAGGGCTGAGCCGAGATTGGCAAGAGCATCAGCGTGGGAGTTCTCCACTCTGGGGACTTGGACAATGGAAAACTCATCGAATTGTTCCTGCAGTTCCTTGACCATGCTCAAGTAGGATGTCATCTTTGAGTCGCGTGCTTGATACGTGCCTTGTAGTTGATTGACCACAAGTTGGGAGTCAGACTTCACTTCTAGTTTCTTTGCTCCAATTTCTTTGGCTAAAGAAAGTCCAGCTATGAGGGCCTCATATTCAGCTTCGTTGTTTGTGCACTTGAACCCACACCGTATTGCCTGCTGGATGATGTCTCCTTTTGGCGTGACCAGTACCACTCCAAGTCCGCTTCCATTTACGTTACTCGAGCCGTCCACTAAGAGGGTCCACTTGGATGGTGATCCACCGTTCATGCATAATAACTCACTTTCTGCTTGGGTGGTGGTATTCGGGGTGAAATCAGCAATGAAATCAGCCAAGGCCTGGGATTTGACGGCGGTACGAGGCTGGTATGATATGTCAAACTCACTGAGCTCTACTGTCCACTACAGGAGTCGGCCTGATAGTTCCAATTTGTGCAGTATCTTCTTGAGTGGGAAGGAGGTGAATACAACTATTGAGTGGCATTGAAAGTACGGCCTAAGCTTTCTGGATGCATGGATGAGGGCGAGGGCTAACTTTTCCAACTGACTGTATCGCGTTTCCGCGTCAAGGAGTGACTTACTTACATAGTAGACCGGCAATTGCTTTGTTTCTTCTTCTCGAACTAGTACTATTAAGATAGCTGTCTCTGAGACCGTTAGGTAAGAATAGAGCTTCTCCCCGTCCATAGGTTTAGAGAGGAGCGGAGGGGAGGTAAGGTACCTTTTCAACTGTTGCAAGGCTTCTTTGCAGGAGGCGGTCTACTCAAATTTCTTGGACTTCTTGAGGGCATGGAAGAAGAGATGGCACTTGTTGGCTGACCTAGAGATGAAGCGGCTCAAGGCGGCTACACATCCTGCGAGGCGCTGGACGTCTTTCACGCAAGTTGGAGACGATATACCAAGGATTGCTCTGATTTGGTCGGGGTTGGCTTCTATCCCTCTCTGAGTCACCATGTAGCCTAAGAACTTTCCTGACAAGACCCCGAATGAGCACTTGGCTGCATTTAGTTTCATGTTGTACTTCCTGAGGACGGCAAATACCTGATTGAGCTGGTTGAGGTGTTGTTCGGCCATCAGTGACTTGATGAGCATGTCGTCGATGTATACCTCCATGGTGTCTCCTAGGTATTCGGTGAACATTTTGTTGACTAGCCGCTAGTAGGTGGCTTTGGCGTTCTTCAGGCCGAATAGCATCACCTTATAGCAATAGGTTCCCCTTTCCGTGATGAAGGCTATCTTCTCTTGGTCGTCCGGGTGCATCAAGATCTGGTTGTACCCTGAGAAAGCGTCAATGAAGCTAAGGAGCTCGTGACCTGCAGTTACATCGACTATCATATCGATATGTGGGAGCGGGAAGGAATCTTTGGGACAAGCTTTGTTCAAGTCCGAAAAGTCGATGCACACTCTCCATTTCTCCTTTTTTTTCTTTATAACCACGACATTCGCTAGCCATTCAGGGTAGTGGACTTCTTTGATCATACCATTGCTCAGGAGCTTCTTGACCTCTTCGTTAACAATTCGGTTATGCTCTGGTGCAAATTTCCTTCTCTTCTGTTTCACTGGTGGGTGATCTGGGTCTACCTTGAGCTGGTGGACCATTGCTTCTGGACTGATTCCGATCATGTCGGCGTGCGACCAGGCGAAACAATCTTGGTTCTGTTTGAGGAATTCTATCAGCTTTTCTTTGGTCTCGGGCTTGAGGCGGGACCTTATATGTGTCTTTCTGTTAGGATCGTTCGGATGTATCTGTACTTCATCCAACTCTTCCATAGATGGTTGATCCGGCTCGGTCGGTGGGGTTGGATAAATCTGTAATTGCTACGAAGAATTACCCTTGCCTTTGAAAGTATTCTTGTAGCAATCCTTGTAAGTTTTAGGGTCACCGTTGATCTCTCGTACCCCCCATTTGGTTGGAAATTTGATCGTCTGGTGGAGGGTAGATGGGACTGCCCGCATGTTGTGGATCCAAGGTCGGCCCAAGATGATGTTGTATGGCAAGGGGCAGTCGATTACCAGAAAAATGGTCTGTTTGTTCACTCCTCCACGTAGATAGGGGGGATGATCTCCTCGATAGTGTACTTCTGCTCAGAGCTGAAGCTAACTAGTAGCGTCGGCTGCCTATTGATGTTTGCCTCTTCCAATCCCATAGCCTTCACTATTTCAAGGAATAAGATGTTTGTCGAAGAGCCTCCATCTACAAATACTCTTTTCACTAGGATGTTGGCGACTTGTAAGGAGATGACTAGGGCATCGTGGTGAGAAGCGGTCAAGGTGACCGGCTCATCATCTTCGAATTGAATTACCTGATGAGTGTGTGACAGTGAGGCCGGATGGATGGACTGGACTGGACTTCATGGTGGCGGTTGGCTCTGGTATATCGCTTGGCTGATGAGTAACTTACCCCACTGATCTTTGATCCTCCCGAGATGAGCGGACAAAAACCTTTCGGTGTAGGTTCTCGTGGAGGTGGTGATGGTTCTTTTGACCTCTTATGGCTAATGGTGTTCTTCTCCTTATCAGTTAGCAGATCTCGGAGGTGTCCCCTCTTTAGAAGTGCAGCGACCTCTAGTCGTAAAGTGATGCAGTCTGCAGTGTTGTGCCCATGATCACCGTGGAACTCACACCATTTGGTCTTGTCTCTCCTTGCCTGGGGATTGAGCTTGCCTGGCCACTTAACGGTGGATCCCATTCCTTTCATAATCACAACCACCTGGGTTGGCTCGACATTGAGGTTGTACTCTGGTATTTTGTACCAGTTCAATCCGAACTGTCTGCTCTCGGTTCTTGTTGGTTGACGATCATACGGTTTCTTGACTCTGCTCGAATTGTATGCTGGGGGTTGGCCTATGCTCTGGTTTCTTGTCATCTCGCCTTGAATCGTATCTGGAGTGAATCATTCGGTTTATCTCATCCTCCTCTCATCTTATTTGGATCACTGCCCGGGCCAGGGCGTCTTCCATTGTTGTGCATCCCAGCTTTGTAAGTTCTTTGTATAGCTCTCCGTCCAGGAGGAGACCCTTCTTGAAGGCATCTATGGCTGTCTCAGGGTTGCATGCTGGGATGGAAATCTTCTCTTTGTTAAACCTGCTGACATACTCTCTCAATGGCTCGCCCCTTCTCTGGTATACTCTGTACAAGTTGGCTGACAGCTTCTCGAGTTTCTTACTGCTAGCGAACTGTTCCACAAACGTGTTAGTGAGTTGAGCGAATGAATCGATGGATCCGTTCGGGAGGTTCGTGTACCATTGTAATGCTAGGCCGGATAAGCTCGAACCAAAACTTTTGCACATGCAGGCTTCCCTAAGTGGTCGGGGTATTGAGACGGTGAACATCCGCTGCTTGTACGAGGCTATGTGATCATCCAGATCGGTTGTATCGTCGTACATTTTCATGTTGGGGATAGTGAACTTCTGAGGCATGTCGGCTAGGGCGATCTCATCCACGAAGGGTGAATCCGCGTAACAATGGGGCCTGCTCTTCTTGGTTGGGACCGACATTCCTGGAATGCGTCGCATCACTGCTTTCACATCGGCTAATCTCTTGGCTAGTACCTGTTCCATAGGAGAAGGGGACGCCACTAGGTCATCCCGCATGACCAGGTCAGCCTTTACATTTAACTTTGGTACATTCTATTGGGTCACCCCTCTTGGGGTAGTCTGACGAGTCCCTTCGTGCGTTCCCTGATAGCATAGATCTTCGGTCATTCCTTCCGGTTGGATGACTCCCATGGTAATTGTTTTGGTGTTTCGCCCTACATGGATGGTCAGGGGAGTCCTCTGATAGTCATTCGGTTGGTCAGGATGGATGGGCTCGGGTGCTATTGGTTTAGTTTTGCCGTTCATCCCACGAGGATGAGCCGAGCCGAGTCGAGCCGAGTATGTGTTGGGATGGTTAGATTGAGCTGGTCTTGTGGATGAGGGCTTTCTACCACCGGATCGTCTTGGTCTTGATGCTGGGATGAATCGGCTGATTGATGTTCAACAGGCATATCTTTATCTCCATGAATTAGGACAGAATCATCGACCGCAGACTGGTTTAAGGGACACAGCCTTTTGCCAGAGGCGAGGATCGAGTCTCCGACGTAAGGAGAGGTTGCATGGACGGAACAGGGGTGCGGAACCAATTGGGGGGTGCCTTGCCAGGCAGGAACTCTAGGTCATAGAATTGACTCACCTTCTCCTTGAGGGATTGGTTTTCTGACCTGATGGACGCATTTTCCGTCTAGATCGCATTGTTCTCAGCTTCCAATGCAGCCACCTTGTCCAAGTTCTATTGCATGAGAGCGGTTATAGCTTCCAATTTGGCCTCGAGGCCGGGATTAGCGTTATCGGAGTTTTCAGCCATGGAAAGTTCCTCTATGCAGCAGGGTTCGTTGAGCCGAATGATTGCTAGAGGCCCCACGGTGGGCACCAAACTGTAGACGTAAAAATCTACCTGTACGGAAAGGGGGTTTGATCCTGTGAGGTTGATGCCACTAGCGATCTGTTGTACCTGCACACGTAGAAAAACAAACGCGTGAAGCGAACGGCAAACACCAGGGTGGTGTTTGCCATAGGCACTCCGATGCTCAAGTCAACAAGGTTGAAAGAGGCTAGTATAGTGAGGGCTAGGGAGTAAAGTGGTTACCAGAAGTCTAGTCGGAGACTGTGACTACGGCGGTGATGTAAAGCTCTCAATTAGGAGCTTCGGGTGTGAAGGTGTAATGTAATGTGTCCTTTGTGAGAGGGATGGCCTCTGTTTATATAATGACTGTCTGGTCTCCCAATCCTGGTGGGAGTAGGAGTCCTAATGTGACTCTGATGCAAACCCTAGAAGAATTAGGGTCGTGGTAAGCTGTCTTACCAGTGTCCGGATAGGAAGGTGATTCTGATAAGGAAAGTAACTTCGAGTAGGAAAGTGTTATGAATAGGAAAATGACTTCAAGTAGGAGATTGATCAGGAACAGGAATATGATCAGTGGGCCGTGGGCTCGGAACTCGCCTATAGGCCCAGTAAGTGAACTGGGACTGGGAGGCCCGTGCCCAGATGGTTTGGGCAGGCCGTATCTTGTATCGAATGGGACTAATCTGGCTTGGGCCTCTTTGGGATTTAGGCCTGGTCTTCTCTTCACAAATGGTCCTGCTTTCCTATTTGGGCCGAGGACGATTTTTGGCCCTAACAATGCCAAAAATAAAAGATCATTAATGAACCGCTTCATAATAGAGAATGGATTTTATGATTTCATGGTTACACAAAAATGAAGGGAAAAGTTGGATCAAATTACTTTAAAATGGTTACTATAAGAAAACAAAAAATTAATCACTATTTTTTTTTTTGGGTCTAATTGTATCTGTAAAGATTCTCATCCTTGATAGGTTCAAAAATAGAGATCTCTTTCGTGTTGTTTAATTTATCTTTTATAAATATGGTAGAGCTTTTATAAAATATTTGTACATATATATGCTATTATTCATAAATATCAAGCGGAATGGATTATCCTGTTGAGCTATACGCAAGGCGAGCTTTTGAGAATAATATTTATAAAAAAAAAAAAAAAAAAAAAAAAAAAAAAAAAAAAAAAAAAAAAAAAAAAAAAAAAGAACAAACCCTTAATTATAATGTGTAACAAAACTTCTTAGTACCAATACTAATAATAAGCATTTTTTTTTTTTATTTGTAAAATTTTTTTGTCATTTGACTCTTTCAACGGTAATATCAAATATATCCCTTTAGTTTTTGTTTATTTTTTCTAAGTCATCATATTATTATATATTATTTATATATGTTTTACTTAGATTTTGATGAAGAATGAGATCAGCTTTTACTTTTTGAAGCGTTATAAGGTATCTTTTTTTACAATAATGTTAAACGTAAAAAAAATAAAATGACAAAGATTTCTTATAAATTATTTTCTACAAACTAATATAGCGACTTTGCATGTTTGATATGTGATCTCTTTCACTTATTTAATGTCTTTTTAATTCAAAATCATTCAATTATCTTAAGACCCGTTATCTGTACAAGAGAGTTAATATAAAAGTGTATACCTAAAGTATCATCAATTTCTTATATTATGTTTCTGTAAAATATTATATACCGTCAAAGTTTGCAAAAGAAATACATTTTTTCATTAAATATTAAATATGTTTGTCTCAAAATAATGCAGCTCAAGTTAAAAAATAAATAAATAAATAAATAAATAAATAAATAAATAAATAAATAAACATATTTTTGATCACTAGTGTCTATCTAACAAGAATTTCTTTGGTATCACGGTAGTGTTACTGATGTGGTACCACAAGCCAATATCCATGTCCATGTTAAGTAATTGTTGCTTTAACTAATCACCAATCACAAAATCAATCTTAAGATAAATGATCAGTGGGAACAAGTAATTCAATAAATTGGGAAAATAAATAATGTGTAATACGATGGCAAAGTGGTATTCTAGATTTTCCCAAGTTTGACATCTATTAAAACCCAACCTTACAAAACAAAACCTAAACAAACCATACAATATAAGGATATGCATTTTCAATAGATAAAGTTGAATCTAACAGCCAGCACACCACAAAAAAGATAAGTTCACCATTGATATTACTGTCGCTAATACTGTAATTAGAGTTCACATCTTGGTTTGTTCCAAGCTTCCCATTCTTACTTGCCCCCGCCCGTAAAATGTAGGCAGCCGTTCCCGGACAAATAAAATGAATGGTATAGAAAATGCTACCAATTCAATTCCATAGAGTACTGTGTGAAACAAATACCATGTAACTGAACCAGCCCGGAAGGGAGTGGTTTCTGTCACGGAAAGACCATACGCCCACACGATCAAAGTTGTGGATAAGGCAACGATTTTGGAAAAGCGGAGCCCAACTGTGACAGTAAGAATTGTGCACACAGACGTAGCAAAAGCCACGGTATTAAATAGCAAGAAACTTAAATGGTGTAACGACCCCTGAATCGTATGCCCTGCATGATGTTCTGAAACTATAAAATTCTTGCTGCTGTTGGTTGTGGTGTTACTGAAAACAGTACTGTTGTTGTTTCTTGGCGCCTCGCCTTCATCTTGCCAAAGTCCTCCTGGGGGACTGAGTGAAGCTTGGTAGGTGGCCGTCGCAGTCAATATAGCCACCACAAGTACTACGTTTTGGACTTCAAGAGGAACTCTATTTATGATTCGGTCCCCAAGCCTAACATGTTTCAAAAATACTTCCGTAGTTGCTAATTTCCCACATAAGTAGTCGACAAGTGAATGTTTAAAACCGAAGAAAGCTTCAATTAAATCTCTTTCAAATTTTTCTGTACGGTTAAGCCGAGGATTGGGGTGTTGGGATGCTCTTTTAGCTTTAGCACGACGTAGAATTCTCCCAATTTCTGCATCCAGCGAATCTCCGTGATTGTGAAATACGTCCAAAGCTGTCGAACCTTTACTGTTCTTTCTATTTACATCCATATATCTAATCAACACCTTCACCATCTTCATTATCCAGAAGATAAAGGAAAACTTAGAAGCTAATTATGTAAAGAAAATGAGAAGGCAAAGAGCCTGCAGTTAAAGACATATAGAACGTTTTACCTCTGGTTGATTTTCAGATATTGCAGTACACAACGCATTGTTTCCTTCTTCGTCCTCCAATCTTAGGATCTCTTCCTTGTCGAAGTGTTGAAGCCATCCTAACAAGACTTCTAAAGCTCTAGAACTCCTGTTTTTGAGGGCCACATGAACAGCAGTTTCACATTTAACTGTCAAATCTTTTATTGACGATGGACAAACATACAAAAAATTAGCCAAGTTTGTTTCATCATCAATTTTAGCTGCATAGTGCAAAGGAGTAACCATCCCCATTGCTTTGACACGGACGAGTTCACGGTCGATAGTTACGAACCATGTTACCAGTTCCTGGTGCCCACTCTCCAAAGCCAAATGAAGAGGGCTACGCCCAAGATGGTCTTGCTTCGAAGCAAATGATGGCTTTAAGTTTACCATTTCCTTGGCGAAATGGATATTTCCCTCGCTTACGGCTGTGTGTAAGGGAGTAGTCACAAATGGTATCTCATCAATACGCTCCAAAACGTATGGATCCTCCACAAGTATTGAAAACAATGCATCCACATCTCCTTCTACGGCAGAATTCTGCAGCCTCTGAAACCTTTCATCCATACCTTAGGTGGCTGATTTACACCTGTTTTACAATATTGCTGCCGATTATAGAAGTTAAAATAACAATTTTTGTACAGGAAAGAACATATCAACTTTCATTTGTCATTTTTATGCGAAAACTAGAACTTGTGAATCAAGAAAATTAGAACAGATCATATATTTGACATCCATAGGTAAATTTTTTTTTTTTTTTTTTTTTTTTATCTGAGGATATTTAGGCCAACTTGTAGCACCTTAACTTGTCCTTTAGACCTTGAAGTTAACGACCGGACAAACTTTCAGTGGTTACCCCTTATTGGTAGTTATGGAGATTCGAACTTAAACCTATTGAATAATACATCCAAGAGTTCCAAGCAAACCACCAAACTACTTAGAGGTAATTCCTTAGAGTAATGTTCTGGTAAAGAAAAGTAATTTTAACCTCATTAATTACTTTTTAAGTATTATATATATTTTCTTTAATTTTCCTTAACTTTTTACTTTTTTTTAATTATTTCAATTATTAAGTATTATATTTTCTTTCTTACCACCATTTGTTTCCTTTTCCTTTTCTTGCTTATAACAATAAATTTCAATCTCATTTATTAATTCTAAGTATTTTGTTTTCTCTCTCACCAGTCACCACCATTTTTTTTCCTTTTATTCAAACTAATTATCTCTAATTTTTAAGTATTTTATTTTCTCTCTCTGATTACCACCATTTCTTATTTTTTTTTTTTTTTATTGTTTTTTTCCCCAAAGCAATTTTGGAAAGACTAAAGAGGGTCTATGCTATGCTTTTTTCATGTGCATTAGAACAATAGTGGACTCAAAAACTAAAGAAAAGGGGCATGTGCCCCCTCAACTTTTGATTTTTGAAATTTTTTCTTATATTATAACTCCATATTAGATATGTTTCTCTGTATTAAATATTTACTTATTTTTGAATTCTCAATATTGAGAAATATCCCATAATTTTATTCTAAATAATGTGTTATCATATTTGATTTTATTATATCTTTACAAATCATTCTTTATTAACATGTTAACACCACGTAATATAACAAATCATTCAAACAAAAATTCAGAGCCGTTCATTATAATTTTACATATAATTTCTAGCTGAATAATGCTACATATCAAGAGATATCTCCGAATTTTTGTTCGAATGATTTGTTATATTATGTGGTGTTAACATGTAAATAATAGAAATAAAGAGCTGATGAAAAGATAGAGTTCAAGGCCTTGCTTTGTCCCAACATTTATATACTTTTTTTTATTCAATATAAATAGAATATATAAAGGTGTTAAAGAACATTGTATATTTCATTTTAGAATCTTTAAAGAGGTCAGTAAGCGAATAAGTTTTTATTTTTTTTTTATATAAAAAATGTAGGGGTTAAGCTTGTTGTCTGCCATTATGTTTTTTTTTTTTTTTTGTTAAATTGAACTTGATAACATATAATATAAAACTAAAAGTTAAAGATATAATCTTCCTAAATACTTTAATTATTCTTCAGGGTTTTGTAAAGTAATGCTTGCACATGAATCACGATTGTTCATTTATTTTTGAAAAACAACAATTTCATACAATTTCTTGGAAGTCTAAAATAGAGATTGATGCCACAAATAAGAAGATTATTAAAGAATCAATTTACGATAGAATGAGTTTTTATGATTGAATAATACCACATCTATAAACCTTTCATATTAATTCATCTATACAAACTGATGTGTTAAACAATTAGAGTATATGATATGTCAAACAAAGTTATCACATCAGTTTGTAAAGAATGGTTTGTATACGTAGTATTACTTCTTATGATTTAATGGTTAAAAGAATTTATAAGAGAATTCATTAAGGATTGATCAAAAATACTTTAAAAGAATGCTCATCTCTAAATACCATCTCTGGTTATCCAATGCCAAGATTAGGTAGGAAATACCACATCTCATCTTTAAGGACAGCTATTCCTACGCCATCTTTTCTTTGATGCTTTCCATTCTTAGCAAGCTTACTAAAAACCGGACTACGCTTTGACATAGTCAAGGGCTTAGCTCCTGAGTTGATTGGTTCGATCGGTCAGACCGATCAATTGGACCGGTGACTTCAGTAACACAAATATCTTAAAAAATTATAAATTAGTCCCTAAAAATTGATTATCCCTAAAAATTATAAAGTCCCTAAAATTTTAAGATATTACAAAAATGCCCCAAAAATTTTAGTTAGTCCCTAAAGTTTTGAAATATTGTCAACACCCTTAGAAGATTACCAATTAGTCCCTACATGTTTGAAATCTAGTAAAAACCCCCCTCAAACCTGAACCAGGCTAGAGACGCTACCTATTCCCGGTCGGATCGATTAGTTTGGTCCAGATTTCAAAACACTGATTCTTAGTGTTAGTGGTGTATTTTTTTTTTTTTTTTTTTTTTTTTTTTGGAACAAACAATGCGTGTGTATAACTCAAGCCAACCTTACCAACAACACTTTCCTTAAAAGGATTATACATAATATAAAATATGCATTTTCAAAAGATAAAGTGACACAACACTACAAGAATACTTCTGTTCTATCTGTCCTCACCATCTCAGTATAATTATACAAGCCTCAAATCCATTAAAACAAAGAAGATAAAGTTCACCAATCACCATGAATATTACAGCTGAAGAATTAAATGTTAAAGTAGCCTCACATACTCCAAACAATTCACATCTTTGGTTGCTCCAAGCTTCCCATACTTACTTGCTCCCGCCCGTAAAATTTAAGCAGCTTCTCTCGGATAAATAAAAACAAAGGAATGACATATGCTACAAACCCAACTATAAACATGAATGGGTAAAACAAGTACCACGAAACTGAACCAATCTGGAAGGGAGCGGTTTCTGTCAGGGCTATGCAATATGCAATCACCATCAAAGTTGTGGATAGGGCAACGATTTTGGAAAACCGGAGCCCAATTGTGACAATAAGAATGGTGCACACAGACGTAGCAAAAGCCACGGTATTACAGTGCAAGAAATCTAAACGATAAATAGACCCCAGAACCATGTGACCTGCAAGATGTTGTGATCGCTCTTTCATAGTAAACTTTGAGTAGGAACCTAAAAAATTATTATTGTTGTTGTTGTTCCTTGGAGCCTTGCCTTGATCATCATCTTGCCAGAATCCTCCTGGGGGGACGAGTGCAGCTTGATAGGTGGCCGTCGCGGTCAATATAGCCACCACAAGTACCACGTTTTGGACTTTAAGAGGAACTCTATTTATGATTCGGTCACCAACCATCATATTTTTCATTATTTTTTCCACAATTGGTAATTTCTCGCGTAAGTAGTCGACCAGTGAGCTGTGATAACCGAAGAACATGGCAGTGATATTAGTTTCAAATTTTTCTCTATAGTTAAGCCGAGGATCGGGGTGTTGGGATGCTCTTTTAGCTTTAGCACAAAGTAGAATTCTCTCAACTTCTGCATTCAGCGAATCTCGGCGATCGTGAAAAATGTCCAAAGCTGTCCAACCTTTACTGTTTTTTCTATTTACATCCAGATATCTAATCAACAGCTTCACCATCTTCATTATCCAGAAGATAAAGGACAAGTTAGGAGCCAATTATGTCAAGAAAATGAGGACATAATTAAAAGCCTGCAGTTAAATACAATAAGACATGTCAAATGCTTACCTCAGGTTGATTTTCAGATATTGCAGTATACAAAGCATTGTTTCCTTCTTCGTCCTCCCACCTTAGGATCTCTTCTTGATCGAAGTGTCGAAGCCATCCTAGCAAGACTTTAAAAGCCTTAAAACTTCTGCTTTTGAGGGCTACATGGACAGCAGTTTCACTTTTAGCTGTCAAATCTTTGATGGATGATGGACAAACATACAAAAAATCGGCCAAATTTTTTTCATCATCAATTTGAGCTGCGTAGTGCAAAGGAGTGAGCATCCCCTTTCCTTTGACACGGACGAGATCACTGTCAGATGTTATCAACCATGTTACCAGTTCCCCGTGCCCCTTCTCCAAAGCCAAATGAAGGGGACTACGTTCGAGATGATCACGCTTCGAAGCAAATGATGGCTGTAAGTTTACAATTTCCTTGGCGAAATGGATCTTTTCCCCGCTTACAGCTGTGTGTAAGGGAGTACTCGCCCAGGGCATCCCATCAATACGCTCCAAAACAAATGGATCCTCCGCAAGTATTGAAAAGAATGTATCAACATCTCCTTCTGCAGCAGAATTCTGCAGCCTCTGCAACCTCTCATCCATAACTCAGGAGGCTGATTGACACCTTTTTTACAGTTTTGCTTCTTATAATGAAAATAACATCAGCCTTGAAAAAGGAAAAAAAAAATTGGGAAATATTTCTTATCAAGCTATACATCAAGAAAATAAAATTTGCCCTTCATTTGATACTTAGTTACCTCTAGTATTTTATTTTCCCTCTCAACACCATTTTGTTTTCCTTTTTCTTCTTTTAATGCGTAATTTCAACTTTTATGTATTTTTTTTTCTCCCTCACCACCATTTCTTTCTATTTTCTTATTATTATTATTATTATTTTTTATAAAGCAGCTTGGGAAAAAAAACAGAAGGGGGTCTATGCTTTGCTTTTTCTCAAGCGGATAACAATAATGAACCAATACATACAGAAACAAGGGGGCATGTGTCCCCTCAACTTTTATTTTTTTTATGAAAATTTTCTTATATGTAGCTTTATATTATATATTGGTGGCTTATGTGTACTTGATTTAAGAGCTTTTTACCTTATTTTTAATTATTTAATATTTTCCAATATATAACTTATCATCTGCCACTATCATTTAAATAAATAAAAAATTGATAAAATAAAATACTTAAAAGTTAAAGATATTACAGTATCTTCCTAAATACTGAAATACGATGGGTACCATTGTTTTTTAATTATTTTAATTTCACGGTTTTGTAAAATTAAATAAAGCTTGCACATAAATCAGGATTGTTTATTTATTTTTAAACGATAACAATTTGATGTAATTTCTCAACCGTAAAGTTTAAAAAAAATCAATGGATTAAAAAATTATAATTACAATAATCATTAATAATCAACTTATCAATTTAATGTCTAAAATTATGAATCTCGCTTATCCACATTAATTAAGATTTTATTCTGGCGAATTAATATTTAAAACTAAAACTCTTTAAAATAATCATACACCACAAGATATTCAACTCTCTCAGAGAGGACTTATCCCACCAGAACTGCCGTGATACACCACATTTGGCTATGGCGTCATCGGTCTCCGGTGACAACTCGCAGCCGATTTTCAACTGTGTGTCTCACAATCATCATATTATAATATATTGATAATTAAAAAAAAAAAATTGTCGGGTGCGTTTGGTTTATTATTTTGGATAGGATTTTAGGGATAGTATTGGATAGTTGGATAGGGGAGTATTACGAGAAAAAATTTAAAAATTTATCCAAAAGTCCCCAAGGTTTGCTAATTTAATAAACACCCTAATATATTAAAATATTATAAAATGACAAAAACACCCCTACTACTCGCAGTGCCAAATTCTGGCCACCACCGCCAGAATCTGACCAAAAAATTGGATAACCACTCATACCGGTCGGATCTACCGGGTATTCGATCGATATGGCCTTTTTCGGCCATATCCACCACGGATTTGGCCGAAAAAGGCCAGATCTAAGGCCGAATGTGGCCTTCGACGGTCGGAAAAGGCAAAGACGGCCAAAGATATGACCGTCGTTGTCTGTCAACGATGGCCAAGATTTGGCCGTCAAATCTGGCATTTTCCGGTCAGATCTGGCCATTACCGGCCACTTCCGGTGGTCGTGTGACCGTTGTGATAGATTCCAGCAACCACCAGCGATGGTTGCTAGAATTTGACAAGTATTGGTGGGTGGGTTGGCTTTGTTAGTTTTTAAACTTTTTTTCTGGGGGTTATTTATGAAATTAATAAACTTATGGAGTCTAAAAGTAATTAAAAAAATAGACTAATATTTTGGGAATAACGTGCCAAACAACATTTGAAGAATAGAATTTGGAATATGGATAAAAACAATAAGCTAAACGCACCCGTCTATATTTTAAAACTAAAAATATAAACTATGTACCTGTTGATCCACCCCATGCTCTAGGCAAAAGCCCAAAATAAATAAACAAATAAGCGTAATGTCACGCACTTAACTTCTTTGCTAAGTTCGTGCGGCCTTAACCCTTCGGAAATGAGTTAAGCAGCCTAACGCTCACACAACTAACAAGCTCAAAGTATAAAGTTTAGAGAGAGAAGCTTAGAGAAAATATAAACTCTATATTGAAAGGATTTAAGTTATGAAATGTACAAGGGAGGGGTGGCCTATTTATAGGCTAAACCTCCTCAAATAAATGTCTAGATACATTGAACACTTAGTCCTTAAGTTACTTAACTCATAAGTAAACACTAGGTGGCACCCCTAGGTGGCAAACTTAGGTGGATGGATAAGCATTATCCTTTAAGTTTCTTTGCCACTAAGTTTACTTAACTCCGAAGTATACTTAGCCACTAAGCAACGTGCATCCCACTTGAGTCACCAAGCAAGCGGGTCGTGACAGTAAGGTGTGAAGTCGAGGTGAGAAGAAAAATAATTTAAAAGTTGAACAGAATAGTCAAATATACTTTGATTTTGCTCAAATTTAGCGTAGTGAATCTTGGTAACTTATTCTACAACTCTATTAGTTTTGATGTCCCACTTATTCTTTCATAGTACTGTTTTTTGGATAGGATGATAGTATATTAATAACCAAGAGTATTGATCTCTTGATGATTTATTAGTAGTTCGTGAGGCTCTATATTGTATTAGTGAGAACTTTAATAGGTTTTTTCCTGTTTTGGCTTTATCATGTGAAAATTCTGTAGTGTAGTTCTAATAGCCATGCATTTTGAAATAAAGAATCACCACTTCTTAAAGCTTTCCATTTAAAACTTGTAAAATTTTCTCATGCCACTTCGTTATCTTCAAAAATACCATTCCTTTTTTTTTTTGTAAGATTTAGTTGTCTTCACTTGTTCTATTCCCAACCACCACCCCCACAACAACTATCATTGTTCTTAAAACACAGTTTTAAATGTTCATATTGAAAGTTCAAAAAAGAATTAAAACTAGAAAAATAAAAAAAAACATTGATTACAAATAATTAAACTATTGATATGCTATAGCTAAATAATAGAAATAGCTGATAAGATTATAATAACTAACAATAATTTAAAGGAAAAGAAAACAATATATTAATTTTTTAACTTTGAAAATAATAAAATATAACTTGAATTAAAAAAAAAAAAAAAAAAAAGCAATTAAAAACTTACAATTTTAATTATGTTGCTGGTAACCCGATCAATCTCAATGCAAAGCTTCTTACTGCATTAAACTATCTTTCCGTTTTAAGTTTTTTTTTTTTTTTTTAACTTTATCGTACTATGGTTTAAATAAGCAAATAAGAATCAAAGTCATGACATAAAAATGAGTGTCAAAAGCATCAATAAAGGATAAGAAATTAAAAGTATTTATTATAATTGAACGTAGGAATGAATTTACGATAAAAAAAATTTGGTAAAGATTCATATAATTTCCAGGAGATTGAGCTGTGGTCCATTATATATAAATTTATTAAGAAAATTCAAACCAGGTAAACGAGTTCAAACAATGCCGACTGTGACAGCAAAATAAAACATATGGCACAAAACAATATAAATTCAGCAATTGCAGCAAGTGCACTTGTTGTAAACAGAAACATAATAAAATCATACTCTGCGTTTGTAAATTCCTGGTAGAAAAGGATTTCCATAGCAGAAAAATAAAACGAAAATACCATCAAACATGTCGATGCATTAATGACAACGGAAAATGGGAGGCCAGTTATGAGAATCGAAAGTGAGAGTGAGCACAAAGACGTAAAAAAAGCAAAAAAATTGAGTAGCAAAAACATTATTCGGATGAAAGGCCTCGTCACTATAGCAGAATCTACCCATTGTTTTGATGGCCCTTTACGAAAGATGGTGGTGGTGGTGGTGTTACTGATAGCAGTACTGTTGTTGGCAGGCTGCAGATTGCCGACACCTTTGGATACACCTTGGTATAATTCTCTGGGGGGGCTCGGTGCAGTTTCATAGGTAGCTGTGGTCATCAATAGAGCCACCACAAGTATTACGTTTCGGACTTTAAGAGGAATTGTTTTTATGATTTGGTCACGAAGCCCTAATCTTTTCAGAATGCTTTCGCCAAATGATAAGTCACCACGAAAGTAGTCGACAAGCGATTTTGGAGGTTTACGCTGAGGATGGAGTTGAGATGCTCTTTTAGCTTTAGCGCCACGTAGAATTTCCCCAACCTTTGGATTCAGCGAATCTTGGCGATCGTAGAAGATGTCCAGAGCTGTCAAACCTCTACTGTTCTTCTTATTTACTCCCATATATTTGATCAACAGCTTCACCGCCTTTGTTATTAGGGAGATCAGGACAACTTAAAAACTTATACATGTAAAGAAAATGAGAAGAAAAATAGATTTATATATATTCATGAATCCATCCTACCTAAATTTAATTTGCAAAAAGGATCATTCGCGCAGTTAAAGAGTTATGGACTGGAGTGCTTACCTCAGGTTGATTTTCAGATATTGCGGTATGCAACGCATTGTTGCCATCTTCGTCCTCCCAGTACAGGATTCCTTCTTCGTCGAAGCGTCGAAGCCATCCTAACAACACTTTAAAAGCTCTAAACTTCCGTTTTTGAGGGCCACATGGACGGCACTTTCCCATTTAACTGTGGGATCTCGGGTAGATGATGGACAGACATACGAAAAGTCAGCCAAATTGGATTCATTGTCGATTTGAGCTGCGTAGTGCGTAGTGCAAAGGAGTAATCCACCCCTTTGCTCTAACACGAACAAGCTGACTGTCATAATTTATCAACCATCTTACAACTTCCTGGTACTTCCCCTCCAAATCCAAATCAGGAGGACTACGCCCTTCCTGCAGCTTCTTCCCCTCCAAAGCCAAATGAAGAGGGCTACGGCCAAGATGGTCTTGTTTCGAAGCAAATGATGGCTTTAAGTTCACTATTTCCAACATGAAATGGACCTTTCCCCAGCTTGCAGCTGTGTGCAAGGGAGTAGTCACAAATGGTATTTCATCAATACGCTCCAAAACATATGGATCCTCCGCAAGTATTGAAAATAATGCATCCACATTTCCTTCGGCGGCAGAATTATGCAGCCTTTGCAACCTCTCATCTTCCATGCTGTAGGTGGCTATTTTACTATTTTGCTTCAGATTATGGGAGTTGACGTTGCAATTTTTTAGTACCAGAATGAGGAAAACATTGTTCATATTTATAGAAAACTTAGTCCTCACTCAAATCAATTTTACAGTATATTAATTTATGTGTGTCATATTCAATTAAACATCTACTAATTATATTAATTATAAAAATAAAAGTGAGAAAAAAATTTTAGACGTATATAATAAACAATAGAAAATGAATGTAAGGATCCAACAAAAATTACTTTGGCCACTAAAAATAATTATTGTTCCCCACCGGTTTTGAACAACAGGGAACACTTAATCTCGTCAGCACCCATAATTTATTAAATAATTAGCAGCCATGATTTTTAAAAGGTATGACAAAACCTTAAAAGAGTTTAGTCCAATAATTGAATAATAATATTACATATCCAAACGTTGCATATAAACTCAAGGGGTGCGTTTGACTCCCTATTTCTACCCATATTCTCAATCCTATTCTCCAAATATTTTTTGGCATATTATTCCATAAATATTACTATATTTTTTTAATTACTTTTAGACCCCTTAAGTTTATTAATTTCATTAAATATCCCAAGAAAAAAGTTTAAAAATTAATAAAAACACCCCCATCAACCCATACTTGCAAGATTCCGGCAACCATAGTCGATGGTAGCCGAAATCTGTATAACGGCCTACACCACGATCAGAACTTGCCGGTAGTTCACCGATCTGGCCGTCGTTGACGGTCAACGATAGCCAAATCTTGGTCATCATTGACCGAAAACGACAGCCATGTTGACTGCCAAAGATGGTCTTCTTTTGCCTTTTCCAACCATCGACAGCCATATCTGGCCGTTTTTAGCCAAATCCATGGTGAATCTGGCCGAAAAAGACCATACCAACGCGTTATGACACAAATCTGACCAGTCTGTGTCGTAACACAATTTTTCAGTCAGATTTCGTGGTGGTGGTCGGAATCTGGCACTATAGGTGGTAGGGGTGTTCTTGTCATTTTATATATTGGGGTGTTTAATTAAATTAGCAAACATAAGGGTTTTTTTATAAATTTTTAAATTTTACCTCGTAATACTCCCCTATTCAACTACCCAATATTATTCCCAAAATCCTATCCAAAATAATAAACCAAACGCACCCAAGGTTTTTTATTACTTTTTCTTCAAAACCACTGTTTACATTACATTTTTAATTACTCAAGATACAAATAATTTTCATTTGAATAATGATTGGTTGATAAACATCTATCATACATTTTTCTCATAAATGCTGATGTGGCAGTTCGCAATTGATCAATTCGTATTTGATCAGACAGAACCCATTATAAACTAACAAATTACGAGCTAATACGTCACATTTATAAGAGAAAGTGAGAAGGGTTTGTTAGTGTAATATTGCTATTTTTCAAGATACAAATAATTTTCATTTGAAGTAATGCTTATTTAGTAATTTTCACTATCTTTACCTAGCATCTTACAGAAGCTTAAAACATGTTAAATTTCATTTCTTATGGACTATATTTACTTGGTCTTTGAATTTTGCATTAAAAAGGGAGCTTTCATCTTGAGACCAACTGAAGCCATCTTGTAATGCTTAATAAAGATTGGAATTCCATGTAGTTTCGTTGTATATATACTCAAACAGCAGTTTACAAAAGTGAACCAAACCTTCTGTGAATACTAGGAGAGATGTTCTAACCCAATTTTTTTTTCCCTCTTTTCTTCTAATAAATATATACATGTTTCTCATCAATAGTTCAGTGAACCCAGTGTACAGATAGAAACAAATATTACACCTAACTTTTGACACTATAAAGAAATTGTTAGTGTATGCCCTAGGAACCAATCGTGTCATCGGTTCCGAGACATTATGTTTTGTATATATATGTGAATGTATATAGTTTNGTGGTTGTTTTTGTTTAAGGCTTATGCTAAGCTTAAGGTTGTCATTCCTGCAGTGACACCTACAATTAAGGCAACAGATGATTTGAACTTTTGGGGTTTTGGTTTTGTTCGATGAGAGACACAGTGAGGGCTTCTCCAGATGGAAGAAGAATAGAGAAGGAAAATATTGATATATAGCGAGCTCGGAGAGGCAGGGAACAGCTACGACAGTGGTATTCTAGAATTTTTATCGCTGAATGTAGTAATTAATAAACATAATAATATAAAAAAAATTAGAGATGCCATAATTAAATTCATTAGATTGTGATATAATTCACCATGGTGTTTCAGATTTTCTGTCTTTCTTTATATATATAATATTTACAAACTCTTTTATACAAACTAATATACCTTGAAATAAATAGATAAATGCATGTATAAAGTTTATTTATCAAATACTCAATAAATTAGATAAAGGATGTGTCAATTAAAAGAATAATGTCACACCAATTTGTATGGACTAATTTGTATATATAGTATATTAAAAAAAAATAAACAAAATCTATAATACAACAGACATATCACGTCAATAGATACATGAATAATAATTTTTCATTTTAATTATATTATAATTAGTAATTACATTAACCCAAAACCCTAAAAATAAATGCATTGACGTGTTGTGTAGAAGATGCGATATCCTTATAATAATATTCTAAGATTTTTTCTCATGAAACAAGAAATTCCTATAATGGTCGTACGTAGATACAATTACCTACTAGTGCATGTGATTAGTCATGACAAAACGGACAGGTGGGCCAGGTTAGGGTTGGGTCCAAACGGCTACAGGCCCAAAAGGGGTCCAAAATATTTGACTCGGATCCTACCCTATGCAGGTACAGGTGAACTCGCAGGTACTCGTTTTTTTTCTCTCTCTCAAATTTTCAATTTTTTGCAGTTACACCTCCAAAATTCCTGCAGTTTTCATTTTTTACAATTACTCCCCCANTAGGGAGGGTTGAGGCGGGTCGTGTCACTAACATCCTCCCTTAAGCTAAAACTTGTGATAAGTCTCAACATCCTCTCTTTAATCAGACCTGTTGTCTTGAACCAGTTCTGAACAACCATAATCTTCCATTCTAAAAGTTATCTAGTAGCAGCTTTCTCAACGTTCATCTGGCAGCAGCTTTCTCGATCAAGTAACCATGAAAATTCACGCTGAGACATTCTCGAAGTTCATCTAGCAGCAACTCTTCAAAAAATTCATCAAGCAATTTGAGGAGTTGAGGATTTTTTGGAATCCCAAGTTGATAGAAATGTGGCATGCTCAACCTCCAGTCCAAAGCTTCAGTAAACTTCAAAAATTAGTTGTGGGTTGCTGCGACATGTTAAATATTGAAGAACCTCTTCAATCCCTCCGTTCTGAAAAGGCTGGTGAAACGCAGAACACTTGAACTATGGTATTGCTCGACCATACCAGAAATAGTTACAATCAAAGAAGACAGAGAGAATCGTGTTACCTTGTTTGTACATTATGGAACTTGGAGATCTACCCGAGCTCACCTGTTTTAGCTCAGGGTCCTATACTATTGAATTTCCAGTTAGCTTTGGTTGTGTAGCTTAACCGCAAGAGATGCAGCTCCTTGGATGAGTAACCTCAATGCCACGCTGCAACATATATTTAAAAAACATAAATCATGTTTAACTATCACCAATGTTTAGTCAATATTTACTCTTGTTTTGTTACAATTATTGACTACTGAATTTGCTAATGCTTTGTAGAAGAAGGCTGGCATCGGGCAATATATGGATGTTCGTGTTCTTATTACTTCCAGTTTCCGAGCAGGGAAGACGGAACTTCTTGGCTATGAAAGACTTGGGATGTTATAAATACTATTAGAACAATATTTGGATGTAAAACATTTTTTTTTCTTTTTCTGGATTTATGCATAATTTGTAAAATCTTGATGGTATCTCAGATTCTGTAACAGATGCATGATTGTTTTATTAGGACGGACCCTTACCATACTCACAACATTGTATGCAAAATTGGGAAGGAAAACTCAGGGGAAAATAGAGCATGGAATGGCAGCACAAACAGAGGAGAAAAAAGCAAACAAGCTGAAGAGGAAACAAGTATGTGTAATCAAACCACATTTTCATGGAAACTTAAATTAATCTTGAACAAAATAAAAGGAAGAGTTTACTTATCTTATCGGTTAGAGTGCCATACAAATGCATAAATTTCAATAGTGCCTGGTTAATTCAATTGGATCTATATCTAACTAGGTTTCATTTTCGGTCTAGGATTCTAAGGTAAGCTATACAACCCAGCGAGATATGAACATGAGCGAAGTTACCATCTTAAGTTTTATCTTAAAATTTCTTATAAATAGCTTTGTCATGTAGAAATTAGATTTTTTTTTTTTTTTTTTTTTTTTTTTTTTTTTTTTTTTTTTGGCAAGGAGATGTGTCAAATTAATTAATAAGGAAATGGCAAAGATTAAGCAGCAAGACGTGGAACAGCCGGGAGAATTACCTGAAAATACATCAACTGAGACTTGATTGTTACTCTCATATAAATCATACTCACTATCATAAAGATTTTTTCAATATTAACTTATTCTTGTTTTGTTATAATTATTAACAATTGGGGCTTGTAGATAACTTGTAGAAGAAGACTGAGATCGAGCAAGTAAAGTCAGACAAATGAGTGGCTCTCACTAATGGTATCTCAGTCTCTGGAATTGATGGACCCTTACCACATTGACAAAAAATTGTGCATATTTAATTTCAGAAAATTGCAATGGAAAATTCAAAGGAAAACAGAGGACAAAAAGGACACCAACTGAAGAGGAAGGAGAACCCCGAGAAATTGGTATGTAACACAAGCACGATTCCATAGAAACTTTAGTGTAGTTTTGGGAATGTTGTAGCTTTAACTTTAATCACTTCATTCTTAGAAACTGTTTGGCAAACTACTTTTGGAAGTGATTATAATTCAGTCCTATTCTAAAATAATTAGTTTCATAAATGATTTCAAAAGTTACCAACAACTAGTTTGGGACTGTTGTAACTTTAAGTTTAATCAATTTAACTCAACTTTGAAAATAATCAGTTTTGGAAAGCTTCGCAGCCACCTTTTGTGGCCAAATGGCATGTCAGAATCCAGTGGAATCACGAAATCCGACAGATCAGCGTCTTCCAGTTCAAATAGGATAGGCGGTGGCTCCATTGCACCTTGCCAGAGGTGGCCGGATTCCTTATTGCATAAATAATATGGCATTGTAATTTATATTAAAAATTAAATAATGAAATCAGTTAACTAAAATTTTGTATGACTCTTTAAGGAAAAAATATATTTGTTTAAAAGGAAAAAATAGATTAGTCAACATAATGTCACGCACTTAACTTCTTTGCTAAGTCTGTGCGGCCTTAACACTTCGGAAATATGTTAAGCAGCCTAACACTCACACAAACTCAAAGACTAACAGTATGCAAATGAGAGAGATGAGTGGATAGAAAATGTAAACTCTATATTGAAGGATTACAACTTATGAACTTTACAAAGGGGAGTGGCCTATTTATAGGCTAAACCTCCTCAAAGAATATGACTAGATATATTGTATACTTAATCCTTAAGTAAACACTAGGTGGCAACTTTGGGAATGGATAATGCTTATTCTTAAAGTTCCTTTGCCATTAAGTTTACTTAGCTTAAAGTATACTTAGCCACGAAGCAACGTGCAGCACACTTGAGTCACCAAGCAAGCTGGTCATGACATTCTCCGACACCTAATGCTGCAACACCCTTGTCGCATTATCCTTATAGCGTAGGATTAAGTCTTGGAATTGCCATAATGAGTCTTCAGTCTCCCAACTGACTTCGGCTTTGGGAAGTCTCTTCCATTTGATCAAGTATTCCCGGTAATTTGGCACACCACATCGGCGAATGACTCTATCAACAAGAATTTCTTCAACCTCCTTGTCAAAGGAAGTTACAACAGCTGCTGGTGCTCGTTTAGAGACTCCTCGGGATGGCTCCTCCTAGTCTTCATGAAATGGCTTTAGCAAGCTTACATGAAAGACCGGGTGTATCTTCAGTTTCGGAGGAAGTTGGAGTCGATACAAAACTTTGCCGATGAATTGTATCACTGGAAATGGCCCTTCATATTTGTGCACTAGGCCTTTGTACACCTTCTTAGTGTCTTGAATTGTTACGGCAGTAGCTTTACAAGGACAAGGTCACCTTCTTGGAACTCAACGTGCCTCCTCTTCTTGTCTGCCCACTTTTTCATTCTCTTTGTTGCCTTATGTAGAGCTGCACGAGCAAGTTTAGTTTGTTCGTGCCATGACTTGCTTAACCTGAAGGCTGTAGGGCTCTTCCCATCATAGCGGGTGGCTAGGGAAAGAGGTGTGTTTAGCTGTCGTCCCATGATGATCTCGAAAGGACTCTTGCTAGTTGCCTTGCTCCGCTACAAGTTGAATGAGAATTGGGCTTTGCCTAATCCCGCTGGCTAGCACTCACATAGTGCCGCAAATATAGCTCTAACAGTGCATTGATGCGCTCGGTTTGGCCATCAGTTTGGGGATGAAAGCTGGTTAAGAAGTCTAGGTTTGATCCTAGCATCTTGAATAACTCTATCCAAAATCTCCTGGTGAATCGAAGATCTCGATCACTGACTATGCTTGTTGGAATGCCTCATAACTTGATGACATTGCGAAAGAAAAGCTTGGTTGTTTCCTCTGCTGTGCAATCGGTGGATGTTGGGATGAAGGTGGCATACTTGTTAAACCTGTCTACAATGACTATGATGCTGCCGGACCCTTCAGACTTTGGCAAACACGTGATGAAGTCCATTGAGACACTCTCACATGGTCTCTCGGGCACGGGTAATGGTTCTAGCAAGCCTGCTGGTTGTTGTTGCACTATCTTGTCTTGTTGGCAAACAAGGCACGTACGCACATACCCCTCGATGCTATCCTGCATCCCAAGCCAATAATAGGCAGATTTCAAGAGAGCAAGGGTACGTCTCATACCTGGATGGCCTGCCCACAAGGAGTCATGACACTCTTTGATCAACTCTTTCCTCAGATTGTCCCATCTCAAGATATAGAGGCGGTTGCCTTTGGTGTAGAGTAAGCTGTCAGTCAGCCAAAACCTTCGGGTTTTCCCTTTTTCTACCAAGGCAATGATGTTTCGAGCCGATGGCTCGTGCTGGAGTCCCTGCTTGATTCTGTCAGCCAAAGCACTTGTGACTTGACTGATGCTCGCCAACTCGGCCTTGCGGCTTAGTGCATCTGCCACCACATTGGTCTTCCCTGGCTTGTACTCTAAGACATAATCAAACTCGGCAAGAAAGTCCTGCCATCGTGCTTGCTTTGGACTCAACTTCTTTTGAGTCTGAAAGTAGCTTGTTGCGATGTTATCTGTTAAAGTAACAAACTTAGACCCAAGTAAGTAGTGTCGTCACACTCTAAGACAATGGATGATGGTTGTCATCTCCTTTTCTTGCATGGTGCAACGCTGCTCAGTCTCATTGAGCTCTCGACTCTCGTAAGCAATCGGATACCCATTCTGCATGAGTACTCCCCTGATGGCAAAGTCGAATGCGTCGGTGTGCATTTCATATGGCTGAGTGTGGTCTAGCAAGGCAAGCACCTGTTCTTTGTTGATTGCAGTTTTCAACTCTTCAAAGGCTGCTTGGCAATCCTCTGACCATTCCCACGGCTTATTCTTCTTGAGTAGGTTTGTTAATGGGGTTGTCTTTGCCGAGTAGCCCTTGATGTACCGGCGATAGTAGTTTATTAATCCAAGGAAGGACCGTAACTCCGACACTTTGGTGGGTGTTTCCCACTCTTGAATGGCCTGCACTTTTTCATCTTCCATCATAAGTTGTCCATCCTTGATCTTGTGACTCAAGAACATTACTTCCAGCTTGGCGAAAGGGCATTTCTCCTTCTTGATATATAGCTTGTTGTCCCGTAAGACTTAGAACACTTCCCTTAGATGGTGCACATGTTCCTCCCATGTTTTGCTATATACTACTATGTCATCTGAGTAGACGACCACAAACCGATCGAGATAGGGATGGAATATCTTACTCATCAAAGTACAAAAAGTAGTAGGTGTATTTGTTAGACCAAATGGCATAACTAAAAATTCATAAGGCCCATACCTTGTAACACACTACAAGAAAAATGTCTTTCGGCGTCTAGCAAAATTAGACGCAGAAAGTAAAATTTAGACGCTAAACCATATATCGCGTCTAAATTTCATAGTCGTCACGTAGTTGCAGAATCGCTGTCGTAGATTGTTTGCACGTCTAAATTTTTGTTTAGACGCGGAAAGTTTTTTTTTAGCAACTAACAAATTAGTCGCAAATTGCTGGTCAAAAGCAACCCCCACTTAGACGCTAATAGTTCAAGGGTAATTTGGTAAAATGGTATAGCGACTAATCAATTAGTCGCAAAATGCACCTTTTAGTGTCTAATAATTTGTCGCGAATGCGACAAAAATTAGACGCTAAAGGTGTAAGGATAATTTCATAAAAGGTTTTTGCAACTATTTTATTAGTGGTCGAATGTATCTTTTAGTGACCAAAATTTAGTGATTAATTATAGTCATTTTAGACGCTGAATGTAGAATCCAATAGGTTTTCGCTACTATTTTATTAGTAGCCGAATGTATCTTTTGGCGACTAAAATTTAGTGGTTAATTATATTCATTTTAGACGCTGATTGTGAAATCCAATAGGTTTTCGCGACTATTTTATTAGTGGACGAATGTATCTTTTGGTGATCAAAATTTAGTGGTTAATTCTTATCATTTTAGACGCTGAATGTGAAATCCAAAAGGTTTTCACGACTACTTTATTAGTAGAGGAATGTATCTTTTGGTAACCAAAATTTGATGGTTAATTCTAATCACTTTAGACGCTGAATGTGGAAGCAATTATGCTAAATTACTTTTTGCTACCAAAACATTAGTTGCATAATGTGTTTTTTTAGAGCATTTCGTATTGACCTTCAGCGGAATGCAATTATGCTAAATTACTTTTTGCTACTAAAAAATTAGTTGCAGAATGTGTATTTTTTTTAGAGCATTTCGTATTGTCCTAGTTTATACACTCAACATCAACAAAATAATTGACACAATATAAAAATTTGATCACTAAAATCAAATATCATATATATATAGTCAATACATGGATTTTTATGCATGATGAGCAATAAAAATGCACTATCACATGACACAGCATACAATAGAAATGATATTTTTATGCACTGATAAAGGTGACCTGCAACTTGAATCATTTCCAATGCTATATACAGCATTTCCTCTATCACAACACTTTTAAAAGATATCCAAAAATAACAACATTTTAATTTATACACTGCATTATATATAACAATATAATAATTTATCCTCAGTCAATCATGCAACTAGCACTAAACTTGCTATAACTTTAACTATTCTAATTAAACAAAAACATTTCAGTTAATGCTGATAAGATTAGCTAATAACAATAGTAATAATAAAAAGCAAAATCTACGCTAATTAGTAGTTACATAATGTCTCACCCTTGTCTTCAATATCTTTTTGAGCTGGTTATTGCAAGATTCACAGCATAGTCTCACCTTCATATCAATTATTTGCTTAACAATAGATTATAAAATCATTGTAAGTCATAAAAATGTCATCTAATCAAGGAAGGCTCAGTAAACATGACTAAGACTCACAACTCTGAAACACCATAATTACATCCAGACTCATCAAATGCCTCACATGACAACATGCTGCCAATGCGTTGAAGGTAAAGAGAATGCAACAGAAGAGTCCAATACAACTGAAGTAGAAGCTAAAGCTCCCAAGAAGAGGAAAAAAAGGCACCAAATTGAGGTACTCTCTCATCATAATGTAAAAATAACACCTTTTGCCACCTCAACAAAGTATAATTTTTGTGCACCTTATCTTAAGAGCTAGAATACATATACTTTCTATAGAAGGAAATTCACTGATCAAGTGAACCATATAAAAGCAATTAAGCAGAGGACATATTAGTTAAAGGCTTATAATGCACATAAGTTTAGCATATACAATTCAAATTCGCTACCTCTTGCGTTTTCTCACTCAGCATATCATTCTCATCTTGCGGCAGTATTCGATTCTTCCATTTTGTTTCAGTTCCCTTTTTCTCATATCTATCCTCTAGCATCTTAGCCAAAGGAAAATGTAGTTCTAACTTTGTTTCAGTTCCCTTTATCCAATGTTAATCAGTTAGCAAAGTTTGCAATATAGCAAATTTATGCTAATTTATAATTGACTGAGGACAAAACTCTAGCTAATTTATGCTATCCTGACTCTACTCATACAGCAAATTTAACCCATAAGATACAAGTACTGACAACTTCTTAACAAAAGTTCTTGAATTCACCACACAAACAATGAGAAAGAATGAAAAAGCCAACCTGAATAAACTATTCCAATACGGGTTGTGGGAGATTCCTATATGCAACAAGGAAGAAAAAAATGAGATTTTGAAGGGATAATATATAAAGATCTGAGCTTTATGAGTAAGAAACTATTTAAACAAAAAACCCATGAACATACAAGCACTTGAGGAAGAAGATTTAGATGCACTACAACAGTATGCATTTCTAGCCATGACGTTCATTGTAGCTAAAAAACTCTAAAGAAATTGATCTTACAAAATTATACAACGGATACTCTTGAACATTTAGTCTATCAGTAATGATTTCACCTAAAATTTCTACCAAAAAACACATAGCTCTTTTTATTTGGAAAATATTCAGCTCAGTAAATCATGCAACATATTTCATCCACTATAAAAACTTGTTCTCTATACAAGAAAAATTGCAGAAGACATAAAACTTCACCATTCATTTATTTTTATTTTCCCTCAATTTTTCCTTAAACCAAAGAAAGAGTTAATTAATAAGGGCAACCCTCCTATACAAAACCTACTTCTACATGAAATTCAAAGATTTTTCTATAATCAATAGGCTACAGTGTTCTTGAAAAACAGTATCACACAAAATTCTGTGTTCTTTTAATATAATTCAAGAACCAAATTGTTCATCACAAAATTACTCAAATCACCGAGAGCAAGAATTATAACCAAAGAATCAAAAACTGCTCGAAAACACAATAATCATAGAAACATAAAATGACTCTCTCTAATTTGTTCTAGCACTAAGAAATTCAATACTCCTTCAATCAATATATCATTCAACCAGTTCTACAGCCCCCTACTTTTCTATCCAAAACTATATATTTCCATAGCCAAAAAAATAAAAATACATTATTAACTTTGACTTGTTAAAAGTTATCAAAATCCCATAATCTATTGGTTCAATTATCAAAGGAATTTCATTCTCTTGAGTTCGTTCTAACACTAGAAAGATAAATAAACACCCAAAAAATGTATTAAAGATTCAAACTAATAACTTCTAAATCATAACCATCAAAACTCTTCTCTCAGAGGCATTTCATCAAACACATAACAAGTTCTCCGCAAACTTCCAAAAATTAACGCAATTTAATCACCCAACTTCCCATTTCTAAATATCTAGTAAAGTCAACATAAACCCACAAAGAATTCGTAAATAAGAAGCAACTAAAGAAAGAGGAAAAAATAAAGAAATTTTTAGATATGGAAAGAAAAGCATACCTATACAATCAATGAAATTGGGCTCTTTTCTGAGTTTCTTGTCTTTAAATGGAGATGGGTGAGAATTCAAATGTGAATCTAAGGTGCGGAAGCAGCTACTTGTGTAGGGTATAACAGAAAGATTGCTGTGAGGTTTATGACGACAAAGAGAAATTTAATTCGATTTTAAGTGGTGCATTTGTATTTTGAATTACAAATTTGGGTGTCAAGAAGCTCGATGGAATAAAACCTAATTTATGGTAATTTGGATCAAAGGATTAAAACCTAAGGAAATAGAAAAACTGACCTTTGAAGACTGAATTCTTCCAAAGGTTTTAGTCGTTGCTCCTGGTTTTTATTCCCTTTAAAAGCTTTAAAAAAAAAACCCTAAAAAATATTTAGTGGCTAACATTTTGTTGTAAAAAAATCCTATTAACAACTATAACCTTAGTTGCCAAAATAACATACTCAAAATTTCAATTTATTTCAAGTGGAAACATGGGGTGTTCAAAATTTATCATACATTAAAAGAAGATAATTTATTTCAAGCGGGAACTTGGGGCGCTCAAAATTTACCATACATTTGGCAACTAAAATCTTAGTTACCAAAATAAGATAATTTGCAACTAACTAATTAGTTACACAATAGTAATTTTAGTGACAAATTAAAATAATATTTTTTCATTTTACCGGGAAAGTTGGGTTCAAAAAAATTCATCAACTTTTAGCGACTAAATAAATTTTAGTTGCTATACATAAGTTTTTGCAACTAATTGTAATATGCACAAAATAATTAGTTGCCAAATGTACCCTGGGCCCTTTGTAATTATTGTCAAAAGCTTGGATATTTCGGTAATTGTATTATTTTGTAACTAATAAAAATAGTTACAAATTAATTAATTAATATTTGCATCTAATTTAGCAACTATTCAGTAGTTGCAAATAATTGTTTTCTGTAACCATAATTTTTGTTGCAGAATCCCTTGTTGTAGTTGCCAGTTGTGTTCACGCAAGAATTGGCAACCAAATAAATTAGTCGCTAATGTGATATTTTGGGCAACAAATCACATTAGTCGCAAAATATTAATTTTAGACGCTAAAGGCGGGAATAAATGGGCCCTAGAATTTTATTCCCTTTGGCTGACTAATTGGAATTTAGTTACTAAATGTGGGGTATTTGTAACTATTTTTGTCTAGTTGCAAAAAGTACTTTTTCTTGTAGTGACACAAGTGGTCTTTGACTCGTCACCTTCAGCTATGCGTACTTAATAGTAACCTAACCGCAGACCTAGCTTGGTAAAGTAGCGGGCATGCCCCAACTGATCGAAAAGATCAGCAATCAAAGGAATAGGATAGCTATTTTTCACGGATACTTTATTGAGTGCTCGATAGTCGATGCACATGCGCAAGGAACCATCTTTCTTCCATTTAAACAAGCCAGGTGCGCCATAGGGAGCTTTGGAAGGCTTGATGAACCCTGCATCCAATAGTTCCCACAACTGTCTCCTTAGTTCTGCTAGCTCCGGTGGTGCCATATAGTAAGGACCATTGGCAGGTGGCTTGGCGCTGGGTTCTAGCTCAATTTGATGATCTACCTCTCTTTTAGGTGGTAGCTCCTTTGGCAGCTCGTTTGGTGAGACATCAACAAACTCTTGGAGTACTTATGCTACCTCCCGGGGCACTACCTCTGGCGGGATTGGTTCATCATCATCATACTGCTTGAGGATGGCTAAGTAGCTTTCCTCCTTCTTGATGCCTTTCTTGAACTGTATGGCCGAGATCACCGTTGTCTCTGGCTTGGTAGAGTGGCTACTAGGCAACACACAAGCTTGCTCCCCATCCATTATACACATGGTGACTTGTTCCATAAACTCTAAGCCAAGGACAACTTGGTAGTCATCCATCGGTGCAACTGAGAAATCTATGTAGCCGGACCAAGTTCCCATTGAGTCTTGACATGTCGAGCTACTCCATGTATTGGTTGAGCTGTTGAGTTGACTGCCTTGATGGTGCCTCCACCTCCTGAAGCCTTGAGGCCTAGCCGGCATGCTTCGCTTATTGAAACGAAGTTGTGTGAAGCTCCCGTATCTATCATGGCATTTGTGGCCTTCCCATTGATAGCCATATCAACATAGAGCAACCCTTTGGCTTGGGTTTTGGGTGTGGACTGAATCCCGTTGAGTAGTTGCATTGATCTCATATGTGTCCCATCGTTACTGTTTTCAGCTTGCTTGACCTCTTAATGCTTGGCTATAAGGGAAGTAAGAGCTTTCTTCTCCGGACAGTCTTTCACCCAATGAGGCCTTTGCAAATGAAACAGTTGTTGCGGGGTTTGTTGAAGCCCTTGTCCCAACATTTGCCTTTGTCCTTACCCTTGGATGAGGAGTTGTCTTGGCGAGTGTCTTGGTTGCTCTCTCTTGATTGCCCATTGTCTCCCACACCTTTAACAAAGTCGCCTTTCTTATCTTTGGACTTGCCAGTGTGCTCTTTTTGGTTACTATAATCTATCAAACTTTCAGCAACTGTTATGGCTGTGGCAAGGTCTTGCACTCCCCGACGCCTTAGCTCTGTTTTCACCCATGACTGCAGCCCATCCATAAAGTTGAAGAGTGAATATTTGTCGAACATCCCAGGGATCTCCAGTATCAAGTCGGTGAAGTCTTTGATGTAATCACAGATTGTCCCTATTTGCTTGATCCTTCGCAAGAGAGCTCTTGCCTCATCCTCGGCATTTTCCGAGTAAAACTGCCGCCTAAGCTCTTTCTTAAAATCATCAAAGGTAGAGATAGTGTAAATACCTTTTTCAATGTCTCCTTCTCTTCTCCTCCACCATAACTTTGTGGTGTCCGTAAGATAAAGGACTGCAATTTCAATCCTCGAGCTTTCCTCCATGATGCCTATGGCCCCAAAGTACTTGTCCAGTCCCCATAAGAAGTGTCAACTTCTTGTGCCTTGCGTGAGCCACCAAAGCTTTTAGGCCTTGGGACGTCAATCCTTTGGCTTTCAGTGACGTTGTTGCCAGTCTTTGCAACCATGGCGCGCTTGCATCACGCTAAATTAGCTTGCACCTCGTCTAAGCGAGCAAGGGTGCTGTTGACTTCGGTTTGGAACGCATGACAGGTTTTGGCAAGCTCCCCTACGAACTCCTCATGGATTCCCCATTTCGGCCCTTAATGACTCCTCCAATTGAAGTAACATGGCTTTCGAGACAGTGTGGGTTTCGGACACCTCCGTCTCTAGATCATCCACCCGATGATCTAGCTCTTCCGACTGCGCGCTCACCCTTTCTTCTATCCGAGATAGGTGTGAGTCAAAATTGAAAATAAAGTCTTTGGACTTACCTCTCTGCCTTGAGGGGTTGGGGTTGGGGTCGACTCTCTCCAGACGACCACATTCTTGGGAAGTCTCTATCTCAGCCGTCTTAGATCCCTTTGTTGAAGCGACAATGTCTTTTGCCATTGAATAAAAATCGAGGTAATGCTAACCGAGGCTCTAATACCACTTGTCATGCACTTAACTTCTTTGCTAAGTCCATGCGGCCTTAACACTTCGAAAATGTGTTAAGCAGCCTAACACTCACACAAACTCAAAGACTAACAGTATGCAAATGAGAAAGATAAGTGGAGAGAAAATGTAAACTCTATATTGAAGGATTACAACTTATGAACTTTACAAAGGGGAGTGGCATATTTATAGGCTAAACCTCCTCAAAGAATATGACTAGATATATGGTATACTTAATCCTTAAGTAAACACTAGGTGGCAACCTTAGGTGGCAACTTTGGGAATGGATAATGCTTATCCTTAAAGTTTCTTTGCCATTAAGTTTACTTAGCTACGAAGTATACTTAGCCACTAAGCAACGTGCAGCACACTTGAGTCACCAAGCAAGCTGGTCGTGACAATAAGCAGTCATATGTTATGCTCACCAAGTTAATTTATATAGTGTAGAATTGATGGCTCAAAAAGGCAATGGGGAAATGAGTGTCGAGGATTTTGTGTTAACCAATGTTGCATTAATTAATTAATGAAGGAAGGACTTAATGGTATCTCAAATTCTGTTATTAATTAATTTGTATACCTTCTAGTTATGACTCTTATGATGAACATTCAACTTTTGTTTGTATTCTTTGTGTAAAATTAAGATAGTTTGTGTTGATACTTGGTTTTGACACCAATGACTCGTACGTGTAAAATGTTAAGCTTTTCTTAGAAATTACACGTGAATGATTGATAATCTAATGCAAAGATTTAATAGCAAATGAAAGATGATTTTTAAAGTGGTTCGAATGCTTAACGCGAATCCTGCGTCCATTGTTCTTTTATATATGATAGGTCGCGTATAGCGAATAGCGAGCAGAGGTACAATAACTGATTACTCAGATAGAATATCTAGTCAGTCTCTTTCTCGTAGGTTATCTTTGCTCCGAGAATATAGATTACAATAAAAATGTGGAACTTTGTATCAGAATCCCAAATATGAGAGGCGGAGTCCTCTATTTATAGTAAATGATTTCAAGGTAATGATTACAAATCTGCAAGTGGGTAGATGTCGTGCAAGTCCTTTCTTGTCTCCCATTGGCTGATAACTTAGGAAATATCCTCAATTTACCTAGGGCTTGGACAGGTGTGCGGCTCCCATTCACTCATAAACAAAACCTCTACCAAGTCGGTGATAGCCGTATTCTTTCTGTCTTAGGGCGATGTGGTAGCTTCTGGATAGTGCAAAGACTTCCTGAACTTTGATTGATTGTCGCTGATGCAAGATTACATCAGCCCTGATTTTTTAGAGAATTCTGAAGTCATAATCAAGTTTCATCATACTTGAATGAGTAATAGACTAATAGTCCATTTTAACCTCCTTGTTTGTTTGTTTATTGAATTTACCTTGTGTCTGCAAGGCCACAATGGAACACAACAGCTCAAAATTTACCATAGCAAGCAACTTTAAAATCAACACAAACTAATACCCTATTAATTATTTCTAAAATTGCAAGGAGAAGCTACAACCATAACAATCACAAAGCTTAAAATGCTTAATTAAATTGATGCTTTAACATGTTAAACAGCGTCAATGTGGCCTGGCCTGTATCAAAATCATATTAATAAAATAAATGTCATTTTTATGCACGACATTTTAATAGGACTTATTTCTCCGATGTTTAAAACGAACAAAATTTTGATAACAAAATTAATTATTTTACATCAAAGAATACCGCAATTGAGATGCCCAATTATTATCATTTTCTTTCTTTATTTGATCAGAACTTACAATTGGAAGATTTCTTCAATACTGTTGAGATGTCAACCTCCTTTTTAATGGCGTTTTCCTCCTGCTTACAACAAACCTATTTACTCCTTTCCTTATTGGCATTATTGATGGGAAATCTTCATCAGGGGGGGTCTGGCTCAACTCGGAGATGTCCTTTATCTGAGCAATGCGTCGAAATCACCTCTCTGCCTTTGCCTTCTCTGACATATCCAAAGGGTCTGGTTCCTTCACTGCTGAACGCTCCAAGCTCTTTCCACTCCAGCTATTTCTAATATTATGACTTGTAGTTGGCTGAGATGCACTCCCAGCTAAGTTGACCATCTTACTACTCTGGTTGTTAGTCGGTTGAGATAAATTATCATTATTATGACATTATCTTCTCCCTTTGCTCAATGAGTTCCTACTTCAGCCAAAAGGTCTTCAGAGGTGGCATTTTTTTGGTTTTGAGTTTATGTAGACCAAACATCAAGATTTTGAGAATCTAGTTAGCTATGCATGGTCCCAACTTACCCATAAAACCTTTCACCCAGATACCTCGGTCATCCTTGATCAGTCACCCACTCCTACCTCCTCCCTAATTGTTTCACTGAAACGCCCTTCTACCTCTGCACTGCCAGAGGGTTTATCTTCTGCCACCCTTAAGTGTATTGTCTGCAAGAATCTCACCCCCACGCCCACCTACGCAGAGATGGCTTTACGGGCCAGAGGAGATGGCATCAAGCCGAGCATAGGTCTGGGCTTAAGGCAAGGAGTGACAGAAACTCACAAACTCTATATATATATATATACTTCAAAAAAAATCTTTAAAAAAAAAAAGTCAACAATCAGCTGGAAGACTCCCTTCTTAGATACACATTATCGTTTTACGCATAAAAAACAGTAAATAGAATAATCTAAACAAATACATGAAAAGCTCATAAAGTAAACCCTACGGATTGAGAGAGATGAAAGAAAGAGTTATCGTCTTTGAGATTCCACCGAGACGCCAAATCACAGATTTAAATAAACTTGTCTCTTCTATCATCAAACAGTTGAATTCCTCCTCTCTTACCCATGGCAAAAAGATTTAATAAAAAAGAAAAAAAACCACGTCTGAACATGAACCCTGTAAGAGTAATCTAGGAAAACAACATAACCAATGAGCAAAAAGTCAAGAAATCTATAAGTGGCCCATTAACTGCCACTTAGTTATTGGCAGTTACAATCCATTTCCATTAGGAAGTGGATGTAACTTGAGGTATAATTAGAGGTTGATTTCCCTAATTATGAGTATGAGAAAAACATTCAGAAATCCTAAAGTGAATTAAATCAATTGAGTCCTTTGTGGAAGTAAACAATAATGGCAAGAATTATAACAAACCCCAACGGAGGTATGTAAATAATTATTCCGCATTTTGCAGAATAATGATGATGATAATCTGTAAATTTACTCTCTAATCTTACATTTGGTATCAAAGCAGATTTTGAGTATTTACATGCCTAATTATCACATGTTTCATGTTCATTAATGTGATAATTGATTATTAAGATGTGTTGTGCGGAAATTAAATGAAAATAACAATTTTTTTTTCTGTTGTTAATGGTAGTTTATGTTTTAAATATCGAATTGCCATGATTTCTTAGTATGTTATGGCTTGTTGATCCATGATACATCCTGCAGATTTTGAAATGATAATTTAGAGTATATTGCATAAAATTCAAAATAATATTTATAAAACCCGTAACTTTAAATTCTGCATAACTTTTAGTATAAAGCAAAATTAATTTTTGATTTTCATATCATTGGAGTCCTTGTTTCAAGAGGTTTTCTAACGATATGTTATTTATCAAAATCGGAGTTCAGATTGCAAAGTCATGATGTTTTAAAGTTTTAGGGCATATTAAAATATCCTGAAAATGCTTATGTTCAAAGGTTACAGATGAACATTTGTTACTGTTCATTCTCACTCTCACTCCAGGAGAGTAAATTTCACCCCCTGCCATAGAAATGTCGGAATTTGACGCCGTTTTCACTATAATACTTAGATTGCATGTTATGTGTTGCAATATTTTTTGGAATTTTATGAACATGTTAAGTTTTATTATATATTTTTTAGATATTCTGGAATTTCATACTCTCAAGAACACTTGATTTGTAAACATGTTTTAATGATGTTATTTACATTTCTGGAATGCTGGTTGATGGATCTAATTATTAGTATATGATTTGTAATTTTCCAGAATGTGTGGGTTTTTATAATTATTTTTGGGTGTTTAAAAATGTCTAAATAATTATGAAATTATTGAACATGTTATTTTGATATTCTGGAATTTATTGTAATTTTATACGTGTCATTTGGCTGACATTAATATACTTTATGTGGTTCATTATAATATATTATGTTATTTTCTTAATTGAGAAATGCATAATATACATATTTAGAAAACTTACAGTTATGCCACTGTTACAATATGAGTTCATGGATTATGTTTTGGGCCCATTTTTCATTTCTGCCCAGCCCACTTAAATGGGCTTAAGGAAGTAGAAATGGGTTCTAGTTTATATCTCTGCCAGCCCACTAAAATGGGCTTTACGAAGCAGTTTTGGGCTTAGCTTTCCATTTCTGCCCAGCCCACTGAAAATGGGTTTCAAGAAGCAGAAATGGGTTTTTCAGATTTCAAGCCTAGTTTTCTTCTCCTATAGAAAAATTAAATTGGGTTTTTTTCAGTTTTAAGGCCCAAAATTATTTTACTGAATTTCAGCCACATGAATTAATCAAATTTATTATTTATAAATTGTAAATTGATATAATGATATATGTATGAAATTATTATAATTTGCAATAGTGCATTTAAATAAATAATGTCCCTATAGGGATTATTTATTTTTTATGTACGATATTAGAATAAGATAAAATGTGAAATAATAAAATGGTGGAAGTTTTTCTTTTCTTTAGCCCACAAACAAGAAAAATTTTCATTATTTTATTGTGTAATATTTTAGTCTTATTGTTAAGTATAATGATTATTATGCATTATAGATTTGCCTACAGGTAATCTATAAAGTATAATTAATCAAGATTTACTGAACTTGGACTATAAAGTATATCTAGTCAAATGTTTAGTGTTATGTTTAGCATATTAGAATGGTTATGATTTTTGCCTACAGGTAAATTGTAATTTATTTTAGTTTGTAACTGATTATTAGCATGAGTTGATATCAGTATAAAGTAAGTTTACGTTTAAAGATGGAAAAGTAACCCGCCCGGCCCGGCCCGTAGCGAGTTACGAAGTTTGGCGGGTCGGGCCTAAGGTTAGGCGCAGTCCGGGCCGGGTTAGCCCGAATTTTTTTTTTTTTTAATTTAACTTTTCAAATAAATAATTATAAATATAATTGTTTTTAATTAACTTTTCAAATATCAATAATTCAATTCAATTCAATTTTTTTTTTGTTAACATTTCAAATATTAATTCAATTTTAATACAATAAAATTGTAATATAAGAAAAATTAGACTTATTCATTTATCAAAAAATAAAATAAGAAATTACAACAATTATTGTCTCCTTAAAAACCTCACCAAGAAAAACCCAATGGGAGAAAAACTTGGTAAAGAAAAAAGAGTGCAATAATTGACAATTAATTTACAAATTACATTTTACAAAACAACTAATTTGGGGTTGGTTCACTAGGACCTCCTTCATCTGTATCATCTATATTAGAAAATTGAAATGATTCTACTAAAGTATTCTCAATAACCTCGTATTGATCTTGATGGCGCGATCGTTCCTAATCTCAAAGACATGTGAGGACTTCAATCATTTTTGGAGCAAGTTTAGTCCTCCTTTCATTTAAAATCCTTCCACTTGCACTAAATGTTTGTTTGGATGAGACGGTTGAGACAGGAATAGCGAAAACATCCAAGGCAAGTCTTGATAATACCGGAAAAATATATTTTTTGGCTCTCCAATACTCTAAGATATCAAAGTGACTTGTTGAAAACATTTCGGGGGTTGCCAAATATTGTTGAAGTTCATTATTCTGCGACTCCATGGAGGACAGTATATTAGTTGTTGTTGTTGTTGGTGGTGGTGCTTCTGAAGAGGAGGTTGTGCTTCGGATTCAGGTCCTCTTCGGCCTATTCAGTGCATTCCAAGAGTATAGGTCTTCATTTGTTGTTTCTTCTGATACAGCTTCTCTAGATATTTCGCCTCTTTGCGACTGCGGGTTCTCATACCTGTTTTCATATTGGAAATATACCTCGAAAAGACTATTTTTACCTCTCCTATTTGATTAACATATGATTCGATTTGTAAATTTTCACTTAAATTGTCAAAACCATTTTCTAAACTTGCTAATTTAATTCTAGGATCAAATATAGCACCTAAACAATAAAGAAAATGAATGGGTTCCCAATATTTCAAAAAAAAAAATTCCATTGCCTTTATTGGTGCATGTAAAATTTCATTGTCTCTGTTTTTTGTAAATAACTCAGAAATTTTTATAATTGTATGTATTACCAATGGACTAGTAGGATAATACACACCAGAAAGTTGTAAAGTGGATTGGTAAAAACATTTGAGAAAAGATATGAAATACTTTAGCTATCTTCCAATCATTTTCTACAAATAATGAGGACCTCTATTATTTGCTACAAAATAACTAATATATTAGCATAAGGTAAACATGAATCAAGCATTAAATAAGTACTATTCCATCTACCAGGCATATCTAATGCAAAAGTTCTAGGAGACATATGATTTTATACAAGCTTCTGAAATTCAGCATTCTTTTATTATACCCGAATCAAGCTAAAGATTCCCTAATTATCAATATTTTGTTTAATTGTTTTCATACCACTTTTCACAATTAAATTAATAACATGACATGCACAACGTTGGTTAAAAAACTTCAAATTGTTATAAAAGGATAATTATTTTGAAAAAAATCTATAGCTTTACTATTAGAACTTGCATTATCTAAAGTTAAACTTATCACTTTATCAATAATATCATAATCTTCTAAAACGTCAACAATTTTATCATAGATTTCTAAACCACTATGATCCACATCCATTAATCTAAATCCTAATAAAGATTTATTTAATTTAAATTCATTATCAAAAGAATGACAGCACACAAATATAATCTTGTTTAGCTCTACACTCCAAATATCAGCAGTTAGAGCCCACCTAATATGATAAGTATGAAATTTATTTTTTAATTCTAATTTCATTTTTTAAACAATTTTATTAAATCATTTCTAGTTGCAGTTTTAGAATAACTTTTAAATCCTGGAAAAAAAGAATTTTGAACAAATCTTTCAAAATATTTATTCTTGCCATATTAATAGGTTGATCAGATACAGCAATATATAAAGCTAACTGTTCCCTATATACATCAGAATTATAACGCCAAGTAGTACCCATATTAGTTATTTGAGTTTGATTGCTTTCCTCATTTCCATGTTGATTAATATGTTTATTAGCATGCCTTTTTAAAGTACTAGTACCATTATTGAATCAGCTTTATAAACATTTGCACAATATTTGCTTCTTGCTTTCTGACTTGAACGCCATTTTCTGTCTCGTAAAACTTGTCAAAATACGCCCAAACGTCTGATGTGTGTCTGTTTCGCTTTCGACGGCAGTAGTTGATGATCCGCCTCAGCTTGAGATGAAGTTGGCGAGGACGACGATTACGAGTAAGACTTCTAGAACCACCGGGAGCTGTTGGAATCGACGGCATATTTTGAGGTGTATCGGATTCTGAGACTGGGATTGGGACAGCGGGACTATTTGAATCTCCGGCATTCATAGTAAAATCAGTGGGACTAGGACTAGGATAGTAGTTTTCTTCATCATTGAAATTGAGGGGAGAGAAATATCTATCCATTGTAGTTGAAAAAAAAATTGATGTAGAAGAAATAAAAATTAAAGAAAGAGAATTGGAATATGGAAATTGGAATTTGGAAAATTGGAAATATGAATTAAAAATTGCAAAAACTAATAAAAATTAATCCATTGTAGTTGAAAAAAAAATTGATGTAGAAGAAATAAAAATTAAAGAAAGAGAATTGGAATATGGAAATTGGAATTTGGAAAATTGGAAATATAAATTGAAAATTGCAAAAACTAATAAAAATTAAAATAAGAGCAAATTGATAACAAAAAGATTACGAGAATAAATGAATAATTGAGAGAATAGAGATTAGAGAATATGAGAGAATGAGAGAATTTGAGTTGTGAGAAAAATATGAGAGTTTAGGGCCAATTTGTAGGAAAAAAAATGGGGAAAGAAAATGACGAAAAAAACCCCTCCAACGGCTATAAAACGGCTATATTTCAAGGGTAAAAGGGTAAGTTTAAAAAATAAATAAATTTTACAATTTTTTTTATTTATTTTCGGCCAACCCGCGGGTTGGCCGTTGGTAACAGCCAACCTGCATGCAACCTGCCGGGTTGGCAGTTCTCTTGCAGAGAGGACAAAATAGCAACCCGCGGGCCGCCAGGTTGCCATTTTGCAACCCGGCCCGCCCGGGGGTTGCTGGCAGGTTGAACCCTATTCATTACGGGCCGGGTTAGGGTTGACCCGCCTAACCCGACCCATTTGTTCCACCTCTATTTACGTTAATGTTTCTTGACATTTATTATTCAATTTTGCAGTTATGGTAGATAACCAATTTCATCTCCCTTTACTGAATGGGGATAACTATACTAAATGGAAAGAAAAATTCTTTCTGGCTTTGGGGTGTATGGATTTGGATTTAGCGCTTTACGTTTGCAAACCAGATGCCATTACAGAATTAAGTACGCCAGCTGAAAAAAGTCCATTTTGAGAATTGGAAACGCTCAAACCGTTTGAGTCTAATACTCATTAAAGCAAACATTTCTAACAGTATTAGATGTTCTATCCCTGAATGCACTAAGGCCACTGATTATCTGACAGTAGTGGATGCCCAATTCATAAAATCTGGAAAACAAATGGCAAGCACCCTTATGGAAAAGCCGAGTTCCATGAAACATCATGGATTAAAAGGAGTGCGTGATCATATCATGCGTATGAGGGATTTAGTAGCAAAATTAAAAGAGTTAGAAATTGACATATCTGAATCCTTTCTTGTGACTTTCATTCTTAACTCTCTCCTTAAGGAGTATAGTACCTTTAAGGTAACTTGCAACACACAACAATTTATATGGCCAGCAAATGATTTGTTGGCCATGTGTGTTCAAGAGGATGAAAGACTAAAAGGTGAGGGTATAGAAAGTTTGCACCTCTCAACCAACAGCTCTAAGGGCAAGTCTTTTAAAAATTATAAGGGGAAGATACCAATGAAGTCATCAAGCATTAAAGGTTCTCCTAAATATTTTTTTTCTACAAGAAGAAAGGACATTTGAAGAAGGATTGCTCACAGTTCAAGCAGTGGCTAATGAAGAAACGGATTCATAAGAAAGATACAGGTAATCTTTTGTCTATGGTATGTTATGAATCTAATTTATTAGATACTCATTCTAATAACTGGTGGATTGATTCTGGTTCTACTATTCATGTTGCCACCATTTTGCAGCTCCCAAGCAAAATGAAAAATACATTTATGCTAGAAACAAGACTATTTCTCAAGTTGAAGCTATCAGAGTTTATATATTAGTGTTTGATTCTAGACATGTGTTGGATTTAAAGAACACTTTTTATGTTCCTACTTTTGCAAAGAACTTAATTTCTATATCTAAATTAACTTATGAAGATTATGAAGTTATTTTTAGTTACTCTAATTTTCATATTTGAAAAAATGATCTAATTATAGGTCGTGGTTCTTTATTAAATGATTTGTTTGTCTTAAATTTAGATCCAACATTTGAAAGTAATTTACTTTCTATTAATCATACTGACTCTAAAAGATTATATTTGAATAAGACATCTGAAAATTTATGGCACCGACATTTTGGACATATATCAGTTGAAAGAATTAAACAGTTGAAAAATGATGGGGTACTTGAGACTCTTGATTACACCGATTTTAATCCTTGTATCAACTGTATAAAGGGGAAAATGACCAAACAAACAAAAAGGGGTGCTAGAAAATCAAATAAGAACTTAGAAATCATACATACTAATACAGTCAATCACCTAGTCTGTTTGCACGGTATCTTCAAGAGTAAGGTATTCAAGCATAATATACCATGCCTGGATCGCCAGATCAAAATGGCATTGTTGAAAGAAGGAATTGTACTCTCATGGACATGGTTAGAAGTATGATATGTAACTCTAATTTTCCTTCAAACCTATGGAGTGAAGCTCCTAAAACAGTTGTATACATTTTGAACATGGTACCATCTGAAGCAGTTCCTCAAACTCCTTTTGAGTTATGGAAAGGATGGAAACCTAGCTTGAGACACACTCGAGTGTGGGGTTTTCCAGCTGAAATAAGAATATATAATCCACATCTTCGAAAATTAGACTCAAGGTCAGTTAGCGGATACTTCATTAGTTATTTTGAAAAGTCGAAGGGTTACAAGTTCTATTGTCCCTCAAATTCCCTAACAATTGTGGAATAAAAAATTTCTAAGTTTCTAGAAAATGACAATTACAGTGGGAGTTTTCAATCTCGAAACATTGATCTTAATGGTTTAGAGGAAACTGAAATTTCTCCTACAATTGAAGGTGAAAGATTAATTTTTTTACTTGTAACTCTTGGAAAACAAATTCACGATATAGTACCACATCAAGAACAAGTTGTTGTCAAACCGGTTGTTCAAATTCAAGAAAATGAAAATTTGGAACAAGGTATAAGGAGATCCTCAAGAAATAGAAAGTCAACAATCTCTTCAGATTACCAAGTATATCTCTAAGAATCAGAAATAGATGTGAGTATTAATGAAGATCTAACATCTTTTTCAAAAGCAATGGAATTTAAAGATTCCATTTCATGGTATAATGCCATGAAGGATGAAATGGAATCTATGGCAAAGAATCAGGTTTGGGATCTTGTTGATCTACCTAAAAATGCTTCCACTGTGGGGTGTAAGTGGGTCAATAAAACAAAACAGGACTTACAAAGTAAAATCGATAGATACAAGGCCCAACTTGTAGCAAAAGGTTATAACCAAAGAGCTGGAATCAATCATCACAAAACCTTCTCTCTGGTATCTAGAAAAGATTCTTTGCAAATAATTTTGGCATTAGTAGCTCATTATGATCTTGAGTTACATCAAACGGATGTCAAAACTGCATTTCTAAATGGTGATTTAAAAGAGGAGGTATACATGGATCAACCTAAAGGATTCACTTTAGACAAAAGAGATCATTTAGTTTGTAATCTCAAGAGATCCATATATGGCTTGAAGCAAGCTTCTAGGCGATGGTATTTAAAGTTTGATAAAACTATTTCGACATTTGGCTTTATAGAAAATCGAGCTGAAAAGAGGTAGTTTTATCATACTTTTACTATATGTGGATGACATTCTCTTAGCTGGCAATGATCTTGGATTGCTATATGAAACAAAACAATTTCTAGCTCAAAACTTCGATATGAAGGATATGGGTGAAGCCTTTTATGTCTTAGGCATAGAGATTCATCGAGACAAGTCATTAAAGACCTTAGGATTGTCTCAACGAGGCTATATTGAAAAGGTTTTGGAGCATTTCAATATGAAACATTATTCATTAAGTGTAGCACCTATTGTTAAAGGAAACAAGCTTAGTCTTGAACAATGTCCAAAGACTGATTTCAAGCATCAATCCATGAAGAATATTCCCTATGCTTCTGCAATAGGAAGTCCAAATTCTACTCAAGTCTGCACAAGACTTTGACATTTCATATGTAGTAGGAGTTTTGGGTAGGTTCCAACAAAATCCTGGTCCGGCCCATTGGACAATAGTAAAAAAGGTAGATCTTCAAGGGACAAAAGATCACATGCTTGTCTATCAGCATGTTGATGACTTGGAGTTAATTGGATATTTAGATTCAGATTATGCTGGATGTTAAGACACTCAGGCTTCATATTTCTCTTTGCTGGAGGAGGAGTTTCTTGGTGTAGATTAAAATAGCCGAAAACAGTTTCTTCCATAATGGAAGTTGAAGTAGTAGCATGTTATGAAGCAGTTCCCCAGGCATTATGGTTGAGACAATTTATCACAGATTTAAAAGTAGTCTCATCAATAGAAAGACTAATAGAAATATTTTGTGATAATACAGCAGCTGTGCGCTTCTCTAACAACACATGTTCAGTAAGTCAGTGTCGTCATATAGAAATAAAATATTTTATTGTTAAAGAAGATGTTCGAGATCATCATGTATAAATTGAACATATTGGCACAAATGATATGATCGATGATCCCTTCACCAAAGGTCTTCCACCCAGGGTGTTTGTGGCTCATGTAAGCCTTATGAGTTTATATAAATCATTGTGTTAATAATTCTTTCTAAGACTTTGCAAGTGTAAACTTGACGATTTCAATTAAAGTTTTCTGTTATTAATTTTGTGTATAAATATAGTTTTGATAATGACAGATGCCTATTGTATTTAGGGCAATAAAGTTGACCCAAGAATAAATTATTGAATTTTATTTCATAAAGTCTGGTTGTCACTCATCATAAAACGAACAATTCATGTAATGCATGGAAAAGAGTGTTCTGATAATAAGGCATATACCGTCATGATTCATGACTTGTACTTTTATCATGGATGTGATAAGCCCATTAAAAGTGAACTAAAGTTCTATGTATGGTCATACATCAAAGTTAATTCACTCTTTTATACCACGTAGCAAATAATGGGTCAAGTGGGAGAATGTAAGTATCCTATTAACTGCCACTTAGTTGTGGGCAGTTAGAATCCACTTCCATTAGGAAGTGGATGTAACTTGGGGTAACCACCTCAGTAACCATTTGGGATCTTGGGTGGTGATTATATAATTAGGGATTAGTGTCCCTAATTGTGAGTCTTAAAAAAACACCCAAAAATTTTAAAGTGAATTAAGTCAATTGAATCATTTGTGAAGTGAGCAACCATGGCAAGAATTACACTAGGTCCAAACAGAGGTATGTAAATAATTATTCCATAGTTTACAGAATAATGATGATGATGATCTGTAAATTTAGTCTTTAATCTTACATCTTCCCTACAGACACTTCAAAACACAAACTAAAGTGTGATTAAGAAATATCTTACCATGTTTGGTCTGAAGAAAATCCGGAAACAAACAAAGAAACAAAAACAAAAAAGGTGTAAAAAAACATATGTAACGGAACAAAATAAAAGAAAACAAAAGGAAGAGATTAATTAAAGAAAGAAAAAGAAACATACGGCATCTATAGAGGGAAGATTTTGACGAAACGACTCCAAAAAGGTTGCAATACATATTTGGCATGGTCAACTCTACTGTATTTGTATCTGTGCAACGTTGCTACTCCATGTGCTCCTATACATCCATTTTTCTTTAGCGTTTGTATTTGAATGGAATGTCAAGAGTGTGTTTATGCGAAATTAATGTAAATGCAAATGAGAAGAGTCGTTGTTTATGTGAAAATTAATCAAGTATTTAATTAGACCTTTGGATGGCTTGATTACATGATGCCACGTGTTCAAGTTTATGTGAAAATTAATAAGTTTTTAATTAAACCTTTGGATGCCCCAATTACATGATACCACTTGTCCAACAATAATCAAGTTTTTAATTAGATCTTTGGATAACCCAATTACATGATGTCACGTGTCTAACAATATTCCACCATGTCAAAATAAAAGAATTACCTTTGGATGCCCCAATTACATGATATCACTTGTCCAACAACCTTCCTATGTGTCCAAATAAAGGAAATCTAAAGTTTCAAAATAGCCATCATATAGCCTATGCCTCAGGATTATGAATGGAACGTTTATAGTATGTTTTTAAGCGAAATTAATGTAAATGTAAATGTAAATGTGAAGAGCCGGTGTTTATATGAAAATTAATCAAGTATTTAATTAGACTTTTGGATGATCCAATTACATGATGCCACATTTCCAAGTTTATGTGAAAATTAATAACTTTTTAATTAGACCTTTGGATGTCTCAATTACATGATTCCACGTGTTCAACAATAATCAAGTTTTTAATTAAACCTTTGATGATCCAATTATATGATGTCACGTGTCTAATAATAATCAAGTTTTTAATTAAACCTTTGATGATCCAATTATATGATGTCACGTGTCTAACAATAATCAAGGTTTTAATTAAACCTTTGATGATCTAATTACATGATGCCACGTGTCCAACAATATTCCACCATTTCAAAATAAAGGAGTTACCTTTGGACGTCCTAATTACATGATGCCACATGTCTAACAACCTTCCTATGTGTCAAAATAAAGGAGTTTTTATCTCTTGTTCCATTTTTAATCCTTCAATCACATTTTAGTATTTTACCATAATATTCTTCTTTTTCTTTTAGTTAAAAAGAAGCAAGAAAAGTAAATTCTTGCTCTTATATATATATATATATGCATCCTAAAACTTTACAGATTCTTGTTGTGATTTTGTTAAAATAAGAACAAGAATTTACTTTTCTTCTTTCTCTTTAAAAAAAAAAACAATAATTATTGGATTGTGATTTTGTTAAAGCGACCATCGTTTCTAGTAGTTTGCCAGTCTTTTAAAACTTAATTATTAGACAAAGAATATAATTAAGAAAGCCAAAGCTATTAATAATGTCCCTACGTTTTCTGCTTTTTCCATCTTTAGAAGATTACATAAATCAAGGAAATTATATTTATTTACAAAGTAAAAATTTTAAAATTAAAGCAAAGGAAAAATTCGTAACTTCCTCAAGTACATGAGAATAAAGTTACATTGTATCATATATTAAAATTAAAGCAAAAGTATGTGCAACTCTTGAAGATTTCTTTCCAATGTAATTGTTAGAAAGAAAATGGATTTTCCACACAAATTAGTCTTGAAAAAGTCTGATAACCCATTTTTATAGATAATGCATGACATACTATTTCTATTAGGATTCAAATCTCTTATCCTAATAGGGCTTTTATTTTAATTCCTAAAACAATTTATATTCTCATTCTTAATTGTATTTCTTAGGAAAACTCATGTCCCTATTCAATCCTAATTTCACTTGGATTTGGCTCCACAATCTCAATGATTCTAACCGAGAACAATTGCAATATATATATATATATATTAAAGGTTGGTATGGGATTATGTAACTTTAAGTTTAATCATTTTTTTTCCAACTTAAAAATAATTAACTTAAAAAAAAAATCGAAATGTGTTTCATAGATCATAATCTTAAAGTTGCTTTTGGTTCCATCTTAAAGTTTGAAGAGAATAATAAACTTGCTAAGACCGTTTTAAGATGGAATTAAGCAAAGCCTTGAGTTGAGAGCAAAGGCAAAGATGTAATCATTTAAAGATGAATTTAAAAAGAAACGGCTATAAAAAATTGAAGTGGGTTTTGTACGCTAGTTCAAATTTCATACTTTACTAAGAAAATGAGGGTTTAAACCAATTGCCTTCCCTGGGGTTTCTGAAATTTACCAAGTGGTCCCTTTGGTTATGCGAATAATACAACTACCTCCCCAGCCTTCAGATTTTGCTGTTAAATATAACTGTTGACTGACTTTGTGCAGTAACAAAATTACCCATAAAAATTAGTTACATAAAATTAAGAAGAATTGTAAATTAAAAAAGAAAAAATTAATTTCACATCCAAAATTCAATAATATTAAGAGATTATTAAACTTGCTCATATCATTAATTTAATTAAGATGGAATTAATTAAGCAGCCTTGAGTTGAGAGCAAAGGCAAAGATATTAAATGCGTTCCAAACTTTTCTAATCTGTAAATTAATATATATTGTTTAATTATTTCTTCTTGTTATGCTATACCTTACTTATGATAAAGGCTAGGCATTGATCATTAATTAATTCATAAACCTGGTGACTAATTTTTGTCCATCCAAGGTTAATCTTATGTTAATTCATAAATGCTATGCATTGATCATTACTCTGTGTAAAATTAAGATGGTTTGTATAAAAATTTGTTTGTTGCTTGTTTGAATTAGTGGTAGTGCGAAAAAAAATCAGTCTATAGATCCTGTGTGCTTTCTGCATAAATATTTCTATATGTTTTCCTGCATCGCTGGAATTAATATTATGGTAACTTTCCCGAAATACTATTTTTACAGTAACATAATATGTAGGTGTTCATGAGAAGACTTAATCCCCATATATATATATATGTTAATATGGGAACAAATCGGAGGTCCGGCCATTCATCTTACTCCTTAATGGTTATAAAGTGAACTGGTTGGTACCAATTTTATACCATTACATGAAAAGATGCAATTCTCTTTCATACCTTCTCATTATAAGATGATACGTGAGTGAAGAAATTTTATTTTTTCTGGATGAGATTAACTGCCATTTTTCTCATCACATTCAAAATTAAAAAAAAAAAAAAAAAAAAAAAACTGATATTTTTTACATCATAAAAGTGTTTTTTAATAGCAAATATACATATTATGAAAGAATTAAAAACTTTTTTTATAACTTTTTTTTTAAATAAAGGAAAACCTATTTTGGTCATTAAAGAAACACTTGAAATATATGATAATCTATTTTCACCTAAAACATGTTTTCATAAACATCTTCTCTGCCGAAGCTGTAACTAATTCAGATTTTAATAACATCTGTAATATGTTAATTCAAGCACTTTATTTGTTTATTTGCAAAAGCCAACAATAACAAACTAACAAGAATTTACTTTTCTTCTTTCTCTTTCTCCTTGTTAAAGCACCCATCTTTTCTACTTCGCCAGTCTTCTAAAACTTAATTATTAGGCCAAGAAAATAATTAACAAAGACAAAGCTGTTAATAATGTTTAAAATTAAAGCAAAGGAAAATTCGTAACTTGCTCAAGTACGTACATGAGAATAAAGTTGCATTGTATCATATATTAAAATGTTAGTAGCTGACACAAATTCTTATCTCCAGACAAAAGTATCTAACTATGGTCTTGTCTTTTATTGTACTCTATCTTATATATAGTTTTATAGGATTTAACTCTTTTTTATAGATAATATATAAAATACTATTCTTAATAGGATTCTTAAAATTTGAAGAGAATATTAAACTTGGTCAGATTATTTCAAGATGGAATTAAGCATAGCCTTAAGTTGAGAGCAAAGGCAAAGATGTAAATGAATTCGAAAAGATTACGGCTATAAAAATAAATAAATAAATAAATGAAGTGGGTTTTGTACGCTGGTTCAAATTTCATACTTTACTGAGAAAATCTCTGTGGTTTCCGAAATTGATGGATTAGTCATTTGGTTATGTGAATAATCCAACTATCTCCTCTTAGATTTTGCTGTTAAATATAAATCTTGACTGACTTTTTGCAATAACGAAATTACCCCTAAAAATGAGTTGCTAAGAAATTAAGAAAAATATGTAAATTAAAAAAAGAAATCAACTTCACATGCAAAATTGAATAAAATTATGTAAAGCATAAAAACAATTAAAAACCTAAAAAAAAAAAATTTGAAAATTGAACCTCGTAGGTTTTGATTAATTTGTACAAAAAAATTTTATGATTTTAATTTGTTTTACGATTTTAACATACTTTTAAGATTTTTTTGGTATTTTAAGAAAATTTTAGGTTTTTCTTTTGAATTTTTTTTAAAATGAAGGGTAATATTGTCATTTAACAATCAATAGTCAACAGTTAGATTTAATGGGAAAAGTTTACAGCAAGGGAGGTAATTGGATAATTCGCATAACCAAGGGACCAACGGCAATTTCGGAAACTACAGGGAAGGTAATTAAAAATAATGTAAATTTATTTGAATTTTCATATAAGATTTTTACATTTTATTTTTCATCAGCCTCATTTTTTTTTTTTTTTAAATTATATCCAAATTTTGGTAACTTTTACTAAAACTATGTTCTATTGGTAAACACAACAGGATACTTATATAACATGAAACATTTCGTACTTTAGTCAGAAAATAAAGTAATTTTCTATGAATTTTCATAAGATTTTCACATTTAGTTTTCAACTTCTGCATTTTTCACTATCCTCAATGCCTTATCCTTTATTTTTATAGGAAATATATTATTAGATAAAAATGTTACTCTTCAAGATTCCTTCTGTGTTGTTAGGAAGAGAATGGAGAAGAAATAATTAAGAGATTATTAAACTTGCTCATATCTTTAATTTAATTAGGATGGAATTAATAAAGCAGCCTTGAGATGAGAGCAAAGGCAAAAATATTAAATGCGTTCCAGTCTTTTATAATCTGTAAATTAATATACATTATTTGATTTCTTGTTGTTATGCTATACTTTACTTATGATAAAGGCTAGGCATTGATCATTAATTAATTCATTAAACCTGGTGACTAATTTTTATCCATCCAAAGTTCATCTTATGAAATTAAATCATCCAAGGTTAATCTTATGTTAATTCATAAATGCTAGGTATTGATCATTACTGTTTGTGTAAAATTAAGATAGTTTGTATAAAAATTCGCAAATATATTATCAAATAATTAAAAACTTATTATATCTATTTTAAAACTTTTCTTTAAAATAAAAAGAAAACCTATTTTGGTCATTAAAGAAACACTTGAAATATATTTTTAAAGAGTGATACATGACATGATAATCTAGTTTCACCTGAAACATGTTTTTATAAACATCTTCTGAGCCGAAGCTGTAATTAATTCATATTTTTAATGAAGTTGGTAATCTGTTAATTCTAGCACTTTATTTATTTATTTGCAAAAGGCAACCATAACAAATTAAGAACAAGAATTTAGCGTGCACTTAGTTCATTATTCTGATACTTTTTAGAATAATATTTTGAAAAAAGTAAAATTGGGTGGTTATTACGATGTAGGATTTAAAAATTAACAAAATACCCTCTATGTTTATTTATTTACTAAACGCCCCTATAATAAAATACTAAAAATTAACAAAACCATCCCCACCCATCCATTAAATACCGACAGCCGACCACCACCGCCGGAAGGTAGCCAGAGTCGCCGTATTGGCACACGACCAGTTGGAACTGGCCGGTCGTATATTAATATGGTCTTTTTCGACCAGATCCACGGTGGATCTAGTTGGAAAATGTCATATCTACAGCTAGATCTGGCCATTGACAGCCAAATCTGGCCACATTTGGTCATCAACGATGGCCAAAGATATGGTTGTCGTTGATAGTCAATGATGGCCATATCTTGGCTGTCGTTGACAACTAGCTACGACCAAAGCCAAAGATCTGGCCATTAACAGCCAAATCTTTGGCCATAAATCTGATTTTTTTTCGGCCAGATCCATCGTGGATCCGGCCAGAAAAGGCTATATCGGCGCACTACCAGCAAGATCTAGTTGTTATCTTGCCGGTAGTGCTCCCTTGTACCAGATTCTGGCCTGCTTCCAGCGGTGGTAGCCGGAATCTGGCAAATGTGGGTTGTTGGGGTGTTTTTGTCAATTTCTAAAATTTTATTTTTGGGGGGTGTTTAGTTAAATTAACAAATCTAGAGGGTTTAAAAAGAGTTGAATAATATAGAATAATATTTTGAGAATAAGGAAATAAATGTGTATTTTGGATAGAATAGGGAATGAAATAGTGAAAAATTGTGTACCAAAGGGCCCTTACTTTTCTTCTTGCTCGTTCTCTTTGTTAAAGAGCCCATCTTTTCTACTTTGCCAGTCTTTTAAAACTTAATTATTAGACCAAGAAAATATTTAACAAAGCCAAAGCTGTTACTAATGTCCCTACGTTTTCTGCTTTTCCAAATCTTTAGTAGATTACATAAATCAAGGAAATTATATTTATTTACAATGCAAAATTTTTAAAATTAAAGCAAAGGAAAAATCTTTAACTTGCTCAACTACATGAGAATAAAGTTACGTTGTATTATATATTAAAATGTTAGTCGCAAACACAAATTCTTATCTCCAGACAAAAGTATCTAATTATAGTCTTGCCTTCTATTGTACCATATCCTATATATTTATAGGATTTAACTCCTTTTTATAGATAATATATGAGATACCATTCTTAACTGTATTCTTAAAGTTTGAAGAGAATATTAAACTTGCTAATCGTTTTAAGAGGGAATTAAGCATAACCTTTAAGTTAAGAGCAAAGGCAAAGATGTAAATGAATATTAAAATTGAAGTGGGTTTTGTTCGGTGGTTCAAATTTCATACTTTACGAAGTAAATAAGGGTTTAAACCAATTACCTCCTCCGTGGTTTCCAAAATTGATGAATTGGTCCTTTGGTTATGCGAATAATCCAACTATCTCCTCTGCCGTCAGATTTTGCCATTAAACATAAATATGGACCGACCTTGTGCAATAACAAAATTACCCCTAAAATTGAGTTACTAAGAAATTAAGAAAAAATATGTAAATTTAAAAAAAAAAAAAAATCAACTTCACATGCAAAATTCAATAAAATTATGTAAACATAAAAAAAATTTAAAAAATCCAAAAAAATATAATTTTTTTTTAAATTGAACTTGGTAGGTTTTTATGAATTAGTCCAAAAAAAATATTTTATGATTTTAATTTTTTTAATGAATTTTACATAATTTTAAGATTTTTTTGGTTATTTTAAGAAAAAATTTCAAAATTTTTAGGTTTTCTTTTGAATTATTTTTAAAAAAATTAAGGGTAAGATTGTCATTTAACAATCAAACTCAGTCAACAGTTAGATTTAATAGCAAAAGTTTACAGCAAGGGAGGTAATTGGATAATTCGTATAACCAAGGGACCAGCTGCAATTTCGGAAACTATAGGGAAGGCAATTAATTGTTATAAACCTCAGAAGATAATGTAAATTTCCTTGAATTTTCATATAAGATTTTTACATTTTATTTTTCATCAGCCTCATCGTTCATTTTTTTTTTTTTTTTTTAAATTATATCCATATTTTGGTAACTTTTACTGAAATTATGTTCTCTGGCTTCATGAAATACATGAATTGCTTTAAGGATGGAACCTTTCTCTTTGATTATATTAATTAAAGTACAACATAACACTCTTTCTGATTTTATTTTTACCCATTTCTTTCTTAGAATGTAATTCATTGTTTATTCATGAATATTTGTGCCCAACAATATCTAGACAGTTCTAAAGGAAGAAGTCGAAAAGAAGGCACCTGCTAACCTCCTAGCTTTTCTTCACATTAACCCATAAAGTTGTCCAACTCCATCGCTTGAAGTCCAACGCATTATCCTTATTCAACTACAATCTTTCAACAATTACAAACACCGAGAAAATGGGCAGCATGTGGGGTGTAGCACGCCACCGGCTTCGTCACGTACTCCACTACAGGGACAACATTGAAGAATTAAGAGAGCAAACTAAGAGACTCGGAGCTAGCAGAAATAGATTACAACGAAAGGTTGACGGTGCTGAAAGAAATGGAGAAATTATCGAAACTAATGTTCGAGTCTGGATTGCAGAAGTTGATAAAATTATTGCAGAAGCTAAAAATGTTTTGGAAGATGAAGCCAAAGCAAAGAAGTGTCTTAATATCAGGTCACGTTACAAACTGAGTAAGGAGGCAATAGAGAAGGCTTTCATGATTTCCCAACTCCAAGAGAAGGGAAAAATCGAGAATATGTCTCATCCTGCTCCTCCTCAACCTGTATCATTTCCAAGTTCCACGGCTAGCCACAATGATTCTGAAAGCGAGGAGGTAAAATCACTCTTCTTGTTTTGTAGCTTATTTATTTATTTATTTAACACTTGGATAGAGTTTAGTTCTTCTTAGTACTTGATTGGTTTAACATATATGATGTATTTATTTTCTAAATTGATGATGTCTAAATGGGTATAATTTGCAAGAGTGATGCTATGGGTACTAACGGATGGGTACTAATCTGTGTACTAACTAAAGCATAGTACCCGTACTATGCTTTAGTTAGTACACAGATTAGTACCCATCCGTTAGTACCCAAAGTATTATTTAATTTGCAAATCTCGAAGGGTTTGGTGCAATAATCGAACCCCCGCTAGTTTAAAAAATTGGCTTTTAACCCTTATTTTGTTAAACTTTACTGTTTTAATAGAAAACAGTAAAGATTAATGCAATACTATCATTGACCTTTTGCATTCATTAGAAAACCCTATCGTTTTTTATCTTGTTTTCGCTTTCTTAATTCTTACTTTAGTCTTTCTCAATTTTCACCTTTTTCTTTTCTCTTTTTCCTCCTTTTATTCTTCCATCTTCTCCCCCACCATTTCTATTACCAAATCTCACCTCTTCCAGTTATGACTAGACCTGGCAATTTGGACTCGTACTACAAATCTATTTAGGCTCTCTTTGATTCATTATTGGATAGTTTTTAGAATAATCTTTTAAAAAAAATTAAATTGGGTGGGTATTACAATATAGAATTTTAAAAATTAACATAAATACTCTCTACATTTATTTATTTCCTAAACACTCCTATAATAAAATATTCAAAGTTAACAAAAATACCCCCAATCCACTCATTAAATACGGACAGCCGGCCACCGCCGCCGGAGGGTGGTCGAAGTCGTCGTATCGACGTATGACCGGTTGGATCTTGCTAGTCGTGCGTCGATATGACCTTTTTTGACCAGATCCATAATGGATCTGGCCATTGACGGTCAGATCTGGTCGCATATGGTCCTCATACAGCCTTTGTTGACGACTGTCTACGCACTACCAGCCAGATTCAGCCGGTAGTGCGCCATTACACCAGCTTCTGGCTAGCTTCTGACAGTGGTGGTCGAAATCTGGTAAATTTGGGTTGCTGGGGTGTTTTTGTCAATTTTTTTAAAAAAAATTTGGAGGTTGTTTAGTTAAATTAACAAATTTAGGTGATTTAAAGAAAATTAAGGCTCCGTTTGGTTCGCTTTTGGGAATACTATTATTAGTATTTCCAAAAAAGTTAAATAGTAAAATTACAAAAACTCACAAAATTATTCAACTTTTTTGAAACCCCTTAAATTTGTTAATTTAATTAAATACCCCTAAATTTTTTTTTAGAAAACACCCCAGAAACCCACGTTTACCAGATTCCGGCCATCTGACGGAAGATGGCTGGAATCTGGTAAATGGTGTTTTTTCAATTTCTAAAGAAGATGGCCGGAATCTGGTATAATGATGCACTACCGGCTGAATCTGGTCGGTAGTACGCCGATCTAATCTTTTTCGGCTAGATCTAAGGCCAAAGATCTGGCCGTTGACCGCCAGATCTTTGGCTGTAGCTAGTCGTCAACGACAGCTATATCTTTGGCTGTCGTTGATGAGCAAATGCTGCCAGATCTAGCTGTCAATAACCAGATCTAGCCGTAGATCTGGCCAGAAATGATCTGGCTGGAAAAAGCCATGTCGGCTCACGATCGGCAAGATCCAACCGGTCATGCACCGATACGGTGACTCTGGCCACCCTCCAGCGGTGGTGGCCAACTGTTTGTATTTAATGGGTGGATTAGGGGTGTTTTTGTTTACTTTTAATGATTTATTACAGAGGTGTTTAGTAAATAAACAAACATAGGGGGTGTTTTTATTAATTTCTAAATCTTACATTGTAATACCCGCCCAATTCAATTTTTTTTTTAACTTTTTTCAGAAAACTTTTATAAAAATGTAAAAAAGTAAACCAAACGGAGCCTGAATAATTTAGAATTATATTTTAAAAATAGGTGAACCAAACACAAATTTTATGTTAATTTTTTTGGGAAAGCTAGAATATTTTTCTCAATATGTGAACCAAACGGAGCCCTATTTTACTTTTTTACGGGTGGGCTGAATAAACCTGGGGGTACCCGTAAAAAAAAAAAAAAAAAATCCAATTCAATTATCAATCTTCCCAAATCTTAATGCCTTTACTTTTCCCCTAAAAAGGAAAAAAGAAAAATCTAATTCAATTATCAAGTCTTCCCAAATCCCAATGCCTTTGCCTTGTTAGCTTAACCTTGACCCCGCTCTCTTCAGTCTTCTCTACATCACTTCACACCTTTCACACAAAACCATTTTTCCAACTCTTTTTCTCACTCGCAGCTCAACTGTCTACTCTTTTCACCACCCATTTCTAAAATAAAGGTGAGTGTTTTTTTTTTTCTTGTTCTTCTTCTCTCTTTAAGCTCCTCCACATTTGCTCACTTTCTTCTTCTTCTTCTTCTTGTAAAGATGGTATCCACTTTTGTTTTCTTAATGCTTGTTGTATGCAACTTCAACGGTTTTGTTGGGTCTTTGAATGGTGAAGGCTCTGCTCTTCTGTCTTTTAAGCAGTCCATTTTTGAGGAGCCAGAAGGCTCTTTGAGTAACTGTAACTCTTCTGATGAAAACCCTTGTTCATGGAATGGTGTTACATGCAAGGAGCAAAGAGTGGTGGGTCGACGATCCTTTGCACTTCTCAGATTACCCTTTGCCCAGATTCATCATCACCCAGCCTCGATTACCCTTTGAGGACTGATTTTGTAGTGCTTTGCGGGTTGCTTTACAGGGTGTACCCGTTGGACCCGTACGCGTTGGGCCCGACCTGTACCCACTTGGCTGGCCCGTTTTACTAGGTCTAGTTATGATGATGCAAGATTTGGCCATGTCGGCTACAATGAGGCCAAACAAGGCTCTTTACAGGTACCCAGGGCTAGAAACAACCACCTCGCAGCTACTAAAGGCTAGAAATGACCTCTTACAGTTGCAATGGGGCTGCACTGACCGTCTAAAACTCTTACAGCCGCGATGAGGTCAGACTGGCCTTTCATGGCTTTGAATAGCCAGAAACTAGGGGTCACCCTACTTTTTTTCTCTTTCTTGTCTTCATCTCCCCTACCATTTTTGTTACGAAATCTAGCCGTTTACAATTGTGATGATGCAAGATTTGGCCATGCTGGTTGCGACGAGGTCGAAGGTCTCTCTACAGTTGCCCAAGGCTAGAAATGATCTCTTACAACTGTGGTGAAGCTAGACTGGCGGTCTTAAATCTTTTACAACTGCAGTGAGGTCGATCTGGCCTTTGACGGCTACAAACAGCTCGAAACTAGAGTTTAATTACATTTAGTCTATTTGATGTTGGTTCACTAATATGGAGTTAATTACATTTAGTCTATGTGGTATTGGTTCACTAATATGGGGTTAATTACATTTAGTCTATGTGGTTTTGGTTCACTAATTAAAGGTTTATTGCATTTAGTCTATGTGGCTTTCAGGCTTTGGGTTCACTAATTAGGGGTTAATTATATTTAGTCTATCTGGTTTTAGTTCCCTAACAATGAACAACACATTAATTTTTTAATTTCAAATTCGTCCTTTAACTTGATAAATGTTGGTCTAAAATAAATGGATAAGAGGTAAATGCGCCTTGTTAAGTGTTAACGATAAATAGAATAAATATTGCCCACTTTCGGCCTAGGTCCCCACAGGTTTGCTTTTGGGTTTCACACCTGTACTTTACTCAAAACTCATCCAGACGGCTTAAGAACTTACAAGTTATATAAAGAGTCTTTTACCTCTTTTTTCCAAGCGTTGTGGGACGTTACAATATTCTAAGTTAGAATATTCGGTTCCGGGTATCCTAACCTCACATGTTGTATAACCAATATTTCACTTCTACTTCTCAAACGATGTGGGATATTGCAATTCACTCCCTTTTAGATCTAGAGTCTTCGCGGGCATCCTTTATAAGCAACTCTAAATCATCCTCACATTTTCAATTGGTTGATTTTGAGTGTGATACCAGTTGTTACACTTTGACCCACTATAAACATATTATCTGTTTTGGGTCTAGCCCAGCCCCAGCCATGCATAGGTTTACTTTTGCACTCTGCAACCGTCCTTCACCTAAAACATGTCTCCTTAGTTATTTGAACCCAAGCCTTATAAATTGAACCGAAGGTTCATTTCCTAAGCGATGTCCGCTGTGACAAACTCCCTACTTTACGTTCTCGTGAGGTCATCACACTCATCCTATCGTGTAGCGAGTCCGCTCTGATATCTTGTCAAATTATGTGTCCAACCAAATAGAAATTGTTTGTTTTGGGCCTAAGTCTGCACGAGTTTTCTTTTGGGCTTCATGCAAGCGTTCTAAAGTCAAAACATGTCTACTTAGTTATGCGGATTTAAGCTGTTAGGATCAGACACTTACTATCGAGCCAAAAGCTATAGCTTCTGTCAGAGGCGCAACCCCATTTGCTTAAACCATCAGCCCCTTACGCTGGTTGAAAGCAAGATGTGGAGGCTAGCCCACCTAACCAACAACCCCCTTTTCTTTATTTTAATTTTTGTCTTTATTTGTTTGATACTTCCAATTTACTATCAAAATTATCTTTTTCATATTCTCTTTCATTTCATTACTCTATCAGGTCAAATTTTCAATGGAAAAATTAAAATTCACTTTTTTTTTTTTTTTTTCTGTGTTTATATCTTCATATGCATGTACAAAAGTTTCTATTGGCTCTTTCGAATATTTTCTTTGTCAATCTTATTTTCAACACAATTCTTTGTTTTTGGTGCACTACAAAACAAGAAAAGAATTTGCAATTTTTTGGTACAATATTTAGAAACTATAGTTTGTAATCATTTATTTCAGTAAATTTTTAGTTTACCTGCAAATTTAATACAACTTATGTCAAACTTAATGAAATTAATATTGTTGTGTTTTAATTGGTGTGTCTCATCCTTCTCTTATACAGGGATCATCTTCAGAATTTGCAGACACTTTGGAATCAAGACGGTCAACAATGAAGGAAATTATGAGGGCCTTGAATGATGATAATGTCAGCATAATTGGAATATATGGGATGGGAGGCGTGGGTAAGACCACGATGGTCAAAGAAATCGGCAAACAAGCAATAGAAAGTAAGTTATATGATGTAGTAGTGATGGCAGTTGTGACTAAAACCCCGAGTATCTCGAAGATTCAAGGAGATATTGCTCGCATGTTAGGTTTGACAAATTTTGATAACAATGACGCCTCATCTAGAGCACATTCCCTGAGGAAGAGAATCCAGGAAGAGAAACAAATCCTTGTTATTCTAGACAATGTTTGCGAACGAATTGGATTGTATAAGATTGGTATTCCTTTTGGGAGTTACCATAGAGGTTGTAAAATTATACTCATCTCAAGAACCAAAAATGTTTCTGATGAAATGAAGTGTCAAAAGATATTTCATGTTGAAAGTTTACCAAATCAAGAATCCTGGGCCCTGTTCAAGAGCAATGTTGGCGTGGATGTTGAACATTCTGATATAAACATTATTGCTAAAGAGATAGTTGCTGAATGTAATGGCTGGCCAATTGCGATTGTGACTTTAGCAAAAGCATTGAAGAATAAGAACAAGCATGAGTGGAGCACTGCAGCACAACAACTTAAAATTTCTTCCACAACAAAGATTGAAGGAATTAATGAAAACATAATTACAGCTCTAGAGCTAAGCTACAACTATCTAGAAAGTGAGGAAGCAAAATCAGTGTTCTTATTCTGCAGCTTATTCCCAGAGGATTTCCAAATTCTAGTTGAAGATTTAGCTTGCTATGGGATGGGTCTAAGGTGGTTCAAAGACATTAAGACAATAACAGATGTCAAAGTCAGAACACGTGATGTAGTAAGTATCCTCACTTCATCTTTTCACTTAGTCATTGATGATGAATGTGGTAAAGAGAGTGTGAAAATGCATGATGTAGCTCGCGAAGTTGCATTAACAATAGCATCTAAACTCAACCAGACATCCATGGTGAAAGATGGCATTAGACTAAGCGAATGGTCTAGTAGAGGCACATATAATGATCTTACAAGTATCTCATTGGTGTCACATGATATTCAAGAGATACCTGATGAGTTGGAATGTCCAACGTTGCAAGCCCTATTATTGCAACAAAACTCTAAATTGGTAGTCCCTGACAATTTCTTTAAAGGAATGGAAGATCTTAAAGTTCTAGACTTGAGTGGAACCTCAATCTTTTTGCTACCTAAGTCACTTTCTTTACTTGTAAATCTTAGAACATTATATTTTAAGTTCTGCAAGTTAGGTGACTTATCTGTAATAGGAGAGCTAAGTAACCTAGAGATTCTTAGCTTTTTTGGTTCTAATATTGTAGTGATTCCTACATCCTTTAGCCAATTATGTAATCTAAGGTTGTTAGATTTGAGAGAGTGCACAGAGCTAACACAGATATCACATGGAGTCCTAGATTGTCTTTGTAAGTTGGAAGAGTTGTACATGATACAAAGTTTTAAAGGCAAGAATTTTCAAGGGTCCGCAGGAGATTTTTTTGAACTTAATGAGTTAAAGGGATTGTCTCGTTTGACTAGCTTGCAGGTTTGTGTCCCAAATCCCAATATCTTGCCTAATGATGTCGTGTTGTTCCAAAACTTATCCAACTTTATCTTAGAAATAGGTCTTCAAGATGAATACTGGGACACCAATAGATACTCAAGAAATATGATGCTTTCGCACATAATGATTGAGAAGACATTTGATTGGGTTAAGAATTTGCTGAAAAGAAGTGAGAATATATTTTTTAGTGAAATCCCCAATTTTGAGAATGTGCTCCATGACCTAGGAAAAGAAGGTATCAATGAATTTAAGTCTCTAATTATCAAATCTTGTGACATAGCATGTCTACAAAATACATTAGAACCAGCAAGAAACTTAACTTTCCACAATTTGGAGGAATTGTATATCAATAGAAATCCCAGCTTGATCGAAATTTGTCATGGTCAGCCCCCAATGGAGTCCTTTAGTAAATTGAAAGTTTTAGAGTTGAAGTGGTGCAATGCGATGGTAAAAGTTTTACCAAGCCATGTGATACAGAGGTTTGCAAATCTTGAAACTTTAAAGGTATCTACTTGTAAATCAATTGAGTATGTATTTGATTTTCAAGTGCTTGAAAATGCAAGTGAAGAAACCAAGTTGTTCTCATCATTGAAGGATTTAGAATTGATTATGCTTCCTAAGATGACAAGTATATGGAAGGGTGGCAGCCAGTTTCTAAACTTTGTGAACTTGAAGAGAATAAACTTGGAACATTGTCTCAAGCTAGTGAAATTATTTTCACCATATCTTCTACAAAGCCTAGCTTGTTTGGGAAAAATGGAGATAAGTTATTGCAGTAACTTGGAGGAGATCTTTGAGATGAAAGATACATCCATGGCTTCCCTAACTTTAGGAAATCTAACTTACATGAGTGTAAGTTACTGTAACAAACTGAAAAACCTCTTCAGCCCATCCATTGTCAATAGCTTGGTGAAGCTCAAAACACTTAAACTATCACATTGCTCAACAATAGAATACATAGTCACAAACGAAGATGGAGAAAAAGGAGCATTAACAGAGAAGATCATGTTTCCTAGTTTGTACGACATGGAACTTGAAGATATGGAAAGCCTCACTTGTTTCTACAGTGGAGTCATTGCTATTGAATTCTCGGCTTTAAAGAGATTAATGATTTGTCAATGTCCGAAAATGAAGACCTTTGGTTACGGAAACCAAGTGACACCCAAGCTCAACAAAGTGTATTTGAGGAATGTTAGATGCAGAATCTTAGCACCAATGGACCGGTATGTGAACTAATGCTTAAAAGTTACCATCTCTTTTAGTTTGTTAATTGTTTATAAAAATCATTTACTTTCTCTTTCTTACACTGCCTGGTTCATAAAATATTATTTTCTTTTCTAATTTTTTAAATTATCATTTTCTTAAAAGGTAACAATATTAAAAAATGGTGAAACCATTTTATTTCATTAATAGCTTGTGATAACATATGATATGAATGAAATGCTACATTATTCACAACTTCTCTGCTTTGTCTCTGGTTGGCTTTATCTTTCCCTGTCTCTGTTTTCTTTATTTGAATTCCCTTGCTTATTCCTTTGTTTCTCAAACTAAGAATTTTGGTGAATGTGTATATATGTTGAATACTGGTTGCTTAAGAACTTGCATTTAGGTAATTGAATTTATAGCGTTATAATAAACTTTTTGTCTTTAGTTATCTATTTATGTTATCTTGAATTTGAACTTTTGTGACTGAGAACCAATATCATCCTTAATTATATTTATGGTATCTATTTGAATGCTAAAACCAATATTATCTTTTATAGAGCTGCTGAAGCTATTTATGAATTCAAGTACGTGATCCTTGGCGGTGGTGTCTCTGCTGGATATGCAGCGAGGGAGTTTCTTAAGCAAGGTGTTAAGCAAGGAGAGCTTGCAATTATCTCAAAAGAAGCGGTGGCTCCATATGAACGCCCCACACTTAGCAAGGAATATCTTCTCCCTGAGAAACCTGCTACACTTCCAGATTTCTATGTGTGTGTTGGAAGTGGAGGAGAGAGACTGCTTTTGGACTGGTACACAGAGAAAGGAATAGAATTGATCCTTAGCACCGAAATTATTCAAGTAGATCTTGCTTCCAAGGCTCTTGTTAGTGCATCCGGCCAAGTTTTCAGGTATCAAACATTGATAATTGCAACTGGTTCCACACCGGTAAGGTTGACAGATTTTGGTGTACAAGGAACTGATGCGAAAAATATTTTCTACTTGAGAGAAATTGATGATGCAGATAAGTTGGTTGAAGCGATTAAGGAGAAGAAGAATGGGAAGGCTGTGATAATTGGAGGAGGATATATAGCTCTTGAAGTTAGTGCAGCTTTGAGAATCAACAATTTGGATGTTACTATGGTTTATCCTGAGCCATGGTGCATGCCTCAACTCTTCACTGCCGGTATTGCTGCTTTTTATGAGGGTTATTATGCTTATAAAGGGATCAAAATTGTTAAGGGAACAGATCTTGTTGGATTTACAGCTGACTCTAATGGTGGTGTCAAAGTAGTAAAACTAAAGGATGGCAGAGTGCTGGAAGCCGACATTGTTCTTGTTGATATAGAAACTAGACCTCTCACATCATTATTCACGGGACAGGTTGAAGAGGAGAAGGGTGGAATAAAGACTGATGCATTTTTTAGGACAAGTGTTCCTGATGTGTATGCTGTGGGAGATGTCGCTACTTTTCCTGTGAAATTGTACAATGAGATGAGAAGAGTTGAGTATGTTGACCATGCCTACAAATCAGCTGAACATGTTGTGAAGGTCATTAGGGCAAATGAGAAAGGCAAAATGATTGATGAGTATGACTACTTCCCATTCTTCTATTCTCGAGTCTTCGATCTCTCATGGCATTTTTGTGGTGAAACTGTTGGTGAGACGGTGCTGTTTAGAAACAGGAATCCAGCATGTTCAGTGCGTAAGTTTGGAACATACTGGATAAAAGAGGGGAAGATTGTTGGAGCATTCCTTGAGAGTGGGACCCTTGAAGAAAATAAGAAGATTACCGAAGTAGCTAGGCTTCAGCCTACTGTTGATAATTTAGATGTTGTAATAAAGGAGTTGGGTCATTCCTCGAAAGCAATATACAGGTGAGAAACTCTATATATGGATTAATAATAATCTAAAAATGCCAATGGCATATGAACTATTCTTTGCATCTAAGTTTTTATCTATATCACTTGAAACACAAAAGGTCAAGATACAAACTTGCGAAATATAGTATTACTATAATTCGATATACATACAAAAAGTAAACCTGTTGTCTCTATTCCTAGGCTATTTATTCATCTCGATGATACAAAAAATGAGGTAAAGCCTCTGTTTTTGATACCTCTATTTTGATGATCCATTTCTCTGTAATGCCTCTGTGGATGTATTTTCTCTGTGATTGTAACTGTGTTATTTTTCAAACTAGTGTTAGGTTCGAATGAACTTTCTCTGATTTAAAGATAATTAATTTTCTTTCATTTAACTTATGTCCAGATATATCTCAAATCAAGCATGTCGTGAATTTCCATGGGTTTAGATGTAACTTGCATTGCATATTGATATTATATCTATTGCTCTCTATTGTGAAACTTTATGTTGTATACTACTTAGCTTGAAATCAGGAAGAAATCACTTGATAATTTTTATTATTGTATTCCACTTTAGCATAGGTTACAATAGTCCAGTTATATAGACTTTATTAGGATATCCTGATAACTCTTAGGTCCAGGATTATCCCTTTATTCAAATAGATAAAATTAAGATAAATCTTAAGTTTAAAAAACCTTTACTATCCTTATCAAGAACTTCTACACTCCCCCTCAAGCTGGTGAGAAAATATTTAGCATTCCCAACTTCGAAACTAGATTGTCGAAACTTTGTCTAGACAATCGTTTTGTAAGAATGTTCGCGGTCTGTTGGCTAGCAGGTAGATAGATAATACATAGCAGCTTGTCGTCAATCTTCTCTTTAATAAAGTGCATATCAATCTCTACATGCTTGGTTCTATCATGATGAATTGGATTATGTGCAGTCCCAATCGCAGCCTTGTTATCACAGTAGAGCTTCATAGGATCTTCACTCTTGATTCCTAGTTCTGCCAAGAGTCTTTTTGACCATATCAACTCACAAATACCTTGTGCCATTGCTCGAAATTCAGCTTCTGTACTTTTCCTTGCAACCACAGTTTTCTTCTTGCTTCCCTAAGCCACCAAACTTCCCCCAAGTGAAGGTACAATACCCTGAAGTTGACCTTCTACCACTCATTGAACCTACCCAGTCTGCATCCGTGAATGCCTCCACCTTTCTTTCATTAGTTTTCTCAAAAAACAGTCCTTTCCTAGGTGGCATCTTCAGGTACCTTAAGATTCTATTTACAGCTTCAAGATGCTTCTCCTATGGGTTGTGCATGTGTTGGCTTACCATGCTTACAGAGAAGGCTATGTCAAGCCTTGTATGGGTCAAGTATATCAGCCTCCCAACCAGTCTTTGAAACTTGCCTTTTTCAATTGGTGTATCTCCACTGTCTTGGTCAAACTTCACATTTGGCTCAATAGGAGTCTCAGCAGGCCTACACCCTAACATTCCAATATCTTTTAACAGATCCAAAACATATTTTCTTTGAGAAATAGAGATTCCTCTTACTCTTGGCAACCTCCATCCCTAAAAATATCTCAAATGTCCTATATCCTTTATCTCAAATTCCTTGGCAAGAACCTTTTTTACCATCTTTATCTCTTCCAAATTGTTTCCTGTAAAAATAATATTATCTACATATACTATTAAGACAGTAATCTTACCCCCATTATTCTTGAAAAACAAAGTGTGATCAATTTGACCTTGTGTGAACCCATAACTTCTAATAGCCTTGGTAAATTTTTCAAACTAGGCCCTAGGAGACTGTTTTAAGCCATACAAGGATTTCTTTAGCTTACAAATCTTCCTCCCTATCTGATTACATTCAAAACCTGGTGGCAACTCCATCTACACCTCTTCAGCTAGGTTACTATTCAAGAAAGCATTCTTTACATCTAGCTCTTGCAAGGGCCAGTCTAAGTTTGCAGCCAAGGAAATGAGAACTTGAATAGTATTCAGCTTGGCTATGGAGGCTCCATACGTCTGTGTGAATCCCTTAGCTACCAACCTTGCTTATATCTCTCAACTGAACCATCTGCCTTATATTTTACTGTAAACACCCATTTACAGCTCACAGTAGTATTCCTCTCAAGTAAGCTCACCAATTCCCATGTTCCATTTTTTCAAGGGCCTTCATCTCTTCCATTATAGCTTCTCTCTATTCAGGATCATCCAATGCTTCCTGTATTGACTTAGGAACCTTTATGGTTGAGAGATTAGTAGCAAATACTCAAAAATCAGCAGATAGATTGTCACAGGACACAAAATGAGAAACAGGATGTAGAGTACAAGAGCTAACCCCTTCCTAAGAGCTATAAGAAGATCAACATTTGACTGAGACTCACTAGGAGGCAAAATTTTCTTACCTGAAGGTTGTGATTCATTGACTTCTTTCAGTTGGGATAACTAGCCATGCAGATCGTCCGAAGGATTCTTACTATCTTGATAACTAGGTTTTCGAGAATAAACTTTGAGGTTTGGTTGATTTAGCCTAGTCAAATCTCTCCCTATCTTCATATGTTCTTGAGTCAAAGTGTAAAAATTCTCCTCTGCTGAAAGGTTTTCAAGATTTTCTGTTCTTATGGAATTAGGACTAGTATTTTCTGTTCTAATGGAATTAGGACTAGTAAGAGGATGGATTTGAGTTAAAGGTAAGATTCGATTCAGAGGTCTTAGAATGGATGTAGGATTCTGAGTAGATGTAGGAGTTTGACTTATGGGAAATGTTATTTCCCAAACTTTATTTTCATTATCAATCTGTGACTTCTCCCCCTGAAGAGAAGGTTTGGGAAAATAAGGCTTTGACTAAAAAAAGGTCACATCTTTAGAGATAAACAATTTCTTCCTTATAGGGCAGTAACACTTATATCCTTGTTGAGTGGGATAGTACCCTACAAACACACACTTAATGGCCCTAGGATCTAACTTACCTCTGTTATGAGAGTGAACATGAACAAAGGTAGTACACCCAAAAACTTTCAAAGGGAGAGAGTTTAAGGTTCTAAAATTAGGAAATGTTTGAAGAAACGTGCAGAGATGAGTACGAAACTCTAAACTCTTAGTAGGCAATTGATTTATCAAATAAGTTGTTGTTAGTACAGCCTCCCCCCACAAATAATTAGGCATGTTCATGGTGAACATAAGTTCTCAAGCAACCTCTAAAAGGTGCCTATTTTTCCTTTCTGCAATACCATTCTGTTGTGGGGTATCTACACAAGAACTTTGGTGTATTATTCCATGACTGAGCAGATAGTTTCCTAGGCTAGAATGGAAGCACTCCCTACCATTATCTATTCTCAGGACTTCAATATGTGTGTGAAACTGATTCTTAACCATGGAATGGAAATTCTGGAAGACTTTACCTGTTTCAGATTTTTCTTTCATAAGGTAAACCCAATATAGTCTAATGTGATCATAAATGAAAGTAATAAACCATTTTGATCCAACAATATTTTTAACTTAGATGATCCCCAAATATCACTATGAATTATAGAAAATGGCCTAGAACTCTTGTATTGTCTAACTGGAGACGTTGATTCGTTATGTTTTGCAATTTGGCAGAATTCACACTAAAATAATACCAAATTTTTATTTCTGAATAACACAGAAAATAATCTTTGTAAATAAGGGAAACTAAGGTGACCTAATCGGTGATGCCACAACATTATTTCTGAATTACTAGACATAGAGACATAATTACACCTAGATGTTATAGCTTGATTATTCTCAGAATCCTTAGCATCAAAATAGTAAAGTCTTCCTTCTTCTCTAGCATTGCCCATCATCTTGCCCGATAGAGAGTCCTGAAATTCACAATGAGAAGAAGAAAAATTAACCACACAGTTTAAGTCCTTAGTCAATTTTTTGATAGAGATGAGATTACAAGCTAGATTAGGCACATGAAGGACAGATTGTAGACAAAGATTTTCAGACAATTTGAAAGTCCCTTTACCAGCTACTTTTGATAAAGAACCATTAGATGTTCTAACCCTTAGATTACCATAACATGGGTCGTAGGATATGAACACACTTGAGTTACCTAACATATGATCTGATGTCCTTGAATCTATAACCCAAGAACTGGTTATTCCTACACTGGTATGCAAAGTTGTGAGGAAATTACCAATCTTAACAAATGAACATGAGCATCAAAGGAACCAAAATTGGAACAATTGAATAATTTTTGTAAGTGTTCCAACTATTCTTTGCTGAATGGTACAGACCTTGGATGATCTTCAGATTCTTCTATCCTAGCATGAAATCCCTTGCCTCCATCCAATTGGTTGGCCTGCCATGTAGTTTTCAATAGGTAGCCTTGGTATGTTTTGGCCAATGACAATACTTACACCAGATTTTCTCTTTTTCTCCTCTTTTTTGCATCCTCTGCTCTCTATCAGACCTGGTATGATTGTCCCAACCCTTTAAAACCAAAGCTGAAGACTTTAATGGTGTGCTTAAACTGCTGGATCCTATTGATTCACCCATCATCACTTTCCTCCTACTTTCTTTTCTTCTAACCTCTGCAAATACTTCCCTTATAGAAGGTAGAGATTCTTTTCCTAGGACCCTACCCCTTACTTCACCTAGTTCCTTATTCAAACCGACAAGGAACTCAAGCACCCTCTATTTTTCTAACATTTCTGTGTATTTGGCAGTATCCTGAGAACAACTCCAGTCTGGTTCAAAGAACAAGTCCAGCACAATTTAGCCAAAACATTATAGTATTGAGTTATAGTCATGTTCCCTTATTTGGTCTCTCTCAATCGAGACTTCAACTCAAATATATGTGCTGAGTTTCGCACGTCAGAATATGTTTTCTTTGCAACTTCCCAAATGTCCTTTGTAGTGGGAAGAAATATGTACAGTTGACAAATCTCCTCTTCTATGGAATTGAGTAACCATTCCATCACTGTACTATTCTCAACATCCCATTTTTGGTATGTTGGATCATCTTCTTGTGGGGCTTTAATTGTACCGTAGTTTACCTCTTCCTCAAACCATCAACTTCAACGCTGGAGACCATGAGACATAATTCTTTCCATTCAGTTTGTGAACACTATCTAGATTGAATTATTATCATTATTACCTGAAGAAAATAGGATTTTTGGTTGTCTAGATCTGATATTTGAGGAGATGGAATCTGATGGGATGAAGTACTAGAGGATGAATCTCGAACAGGTGGAGTACTTTGGCTTCTGCCTTTTCCCTCACCAGTCATGGTAGTTTTCACCATTAGTATTCACAGCCAAAAGAACTTGGCTCTGATACCATGAAATCACCTGATAATTTTCATTATTGTATTCCATTTTAGAATAGGTTACAACAGTCTAACTATATAGACTTTATTAGGATATCTTGATAACTCTTAGGTCCAGAATTATCCCTTTCTTCAAACAGATAAAATTAAGATAAATCTTGTTTGCTTCTATATTTCACTTAATATCAACAGTACAACCTAACTCAAATATATACACACTAAACAATTACAAATATACCCTTTACACACACTATATATATATATAGTTTCCAACACTACCCCTTAAGCTAGAGCATATATATCTATCATGCCCAGTTTATTACAAATATAGGTTACCCTTTTACCAACTAGAGACTTTGTGAAGATGTCAGCTAGTTATTCCCCTGTTCTAACATGATTAGTAGCAATTAACTTTTGTTCAAGTTTCTTTTGTACAAAGTGACAATCCACTTCTATATGCTTAGTCCTCTCGTGAAAGACTGGATTGTTTGCTATATGTATGGCTGCTTGGTTGTCACACCACAAGTCCATAGTCCTTGGGTCACCAAACCCAATTTCTCTAAGAAGATGTCTTGTCCATATGAGCTCACACGTAACTTGTGCCATAGCCCGATACTCAGACTCTACGCTTGACCTAGCTATAATCGGTTGCTTCTTACTTTTCCAAGAAATAAGATTTCCTCCAACAAAAACACAAAACCTAGTCACATACCGTCTATCCACAGAAGATCCTGCCCAATATGCATCTAAAAAACCTTCTACCTTATTATGACCATGATCATTGTAAAGAATCCCACGTCCAGGGGCTCCTTTTAGATACTTCAAAATATGGAGGATCGCATCCCAATGAGATGTCCTAGGAGATGACATAAACTAACTCACTACACTCACTGAAAAAGCAATATCTGGGCGGGTTACTGTAAGGTAGTTTAACTTTCCAACAATCCGTATGTACCTCTCTGGATCACCAAACATCTCTCCATCCTTAGTATTCAATCTCACATTAGGAACCATAAGAGTGTCACAAGGCTTAGCCTCACTTAGACCCATTTCGGTCAACACATCTAACATATACTTGCGTTGAGAGAGAAAAATCCCTTTCTTACTCCGAGAAACCTCGACTCCCAGTTATTACAATGCCATCAACATAAACAACCAAAAGAATGATGCCAGAATTAGATTGCTTATAAAAGACAAAGTGATCATAAGCATTCCTATGTGAACCAAACTGAGTCACCACTTCACTAAACCTCCTAAACCACACCCATGGGGATTGCTTTAAGCCATATAAAGATTTCCTCAGTTTGCATACCTTTCTTGACTCCCCTTGAGCAATAAACCCCGAAGGTTGCTCCATGTAAACCTCTTCAAAAAGATCACCATGTAAAAAGACATTTTTTACATCAAGTTGGTGAAGAGGCCAACAATATGAAGCTGCAAGAGAGATAAATAGTCGGACAAAGGTCATTTTAGCCACTGGGGAGAATGTTTCAGAATAATCAATACCATACGTCTGGGCATAACCTTTAGCAACCAACCGAGCTTTCAACCGAGCCATAGTCCCATCGGGATTAGCCTTCACTATGAAACCCATTTGCACCCAATAGCCTTTTCATTTTCAGGCAACCCCATTAGAACCCATGTATCATTATGTTCTAAAGCCAACATCTCTTCTTCCATAGCCCTTCGCCACCCATCATGAGCAATTGCTTCAGACACAGAGTTAGGAACAAACATGGAGTCTAAAGAGGCAATAAAAGACTTGGAAGATGAAGACAAAGAGTGATAGGAAACAAATGAGGAGATAGGATAGGTACAAGAGCGCTTACCTTTACAAAGAGCAATGGAAAGATCATGATCATGGTTAGAGGAAGGAGGAACCGGATCCGAGGGCGAGGCAGTCGATAGAGGCAGTGGATCAGATGTTGTTGCACGTGTCTCATGGTGTTGGTGAACCCTGCGAGAGTATACCTAGGTGATAGGAGGACGAGATGGTAGAGGACTATGATGGGTAATGTTGTAAACAAGAAGATCATTAAGGGGTGCTTCAAGAGAAGTAGATAAAGTGGAGGACTCAACATATGGAGTGGCTTTAAAAAAGGAAACATCAACTGAGATAAGGTACTTACCTAGGACAGGAGAAAAATAGCGATAACCCTTCTGATATCGGGAATAACCCAAGAATATGCACTTGAGGGACCTAGGTTCAAATTTGGATGCATAAGGTCTAACATCTTGAACAAAGCACGTGCCCAAACACTTTAGGGGGAAGAGAGAATAAAGGCTGTGATGGAAAAATGAGGGAGAACAAGATCTGACCACCCAAAACAGAAGAAGGCATGCGATTGATCAAGTGACATGCGATAGAGATAGCATCTTCCCAAAATTCTGTAAAGACTTTCATGTGAAAAATGAGAGTACGAGCGACCTCTAATAAATGAAGATTTTTGCGTTTAGCAACTCCATTTTGCTGAGGTGTATAAACACATGATGACTGATGAATAATACCTCTAATAGATAGAAAGGAGGAGAAAGGGGCAGAAAAGTATTCTTTGGCATTATCACTTATAAGAATTTTAAGACATGAAGTAAATTGATTTTGTATTTTAGCATAAAAGGTACAAAATATGGAGAATAATTTAGAACAATTTTTCATAAAGTGCAACCAAGTTACACGTAAAAAATCATCCACAAAAATAACTAAATATCGATATCCAGACTTAGACAACATAGGGCAAGGACCCCAAACATCAGAGTGTATAACATCAAAAAGGGTTATGGCTCTTTTGTTTATCCTAGGGCTATATGACACTCTATGGTGTTTTCCAAACTGACATGCCTCACACTCAAGGTGTGACACTGACCCTACACTACAACATAGCCTTTTCAAAATGGGAAGGGGAGGATGACCAAGGCTACCATGTAGTATGGGTAGAGATGAATCACTGGTACACACAACAGGTTGAGAGATAGGAGTGGAGACATCATCGAGCATATATAGGCCATCTGATACACGGCCCCTACCAATAATTCGCCTCGTCCCAAGATCCTGAAATATACAATGAGTAGGAAAAAAGTAAACACCACAATTGAATGCATTAGTAATTTGACCAACTGATAGAAGATTAAAGGGAAAATGAGGAAGGCACAAGACAGAGGAAAGAGACATAGATTTGTTGAGATGGACAGTACCACATCCAATAGTAGGTGCAGTAGACCCGTTAGTTAAGGTAACCGAAGACAAATTGAGAGAAGGTGTAAATGAGGAGAGAATACCTGTATCACCTGTCATATGGTGGGTAGCACCAGAATCAATGACTACTAGAAGTGGACAAACAGGCTGTAAGATTACCTAACTGTGTTAAAGTAGTAGTAGTCGATGGGATGGATGACTGGGAGCAAGAGTTCTAAGTGAGACGGGCATATTCTGCTGCAGAGATAGTAACCTGCGATAGGGTGGGTAAGAGACCATCTTGAGTTACAACATGAGCAAACTTTTAAGTGTCTTGCATATTCAAGGGCTTGCCATGAAGCTTCCAACAATTTTTTTTTATGTGACCCTCAACACCACAGTGAAAGCAAGTACAAGGGCCATTACCACGATTGTTCCTAATATCTCGACTTGTCCCTTTGTTACCTTTGCCATCACCAGACTTCATGCTAGCTAGGCCGCATGATCAACATTAGGATCCTTGAGGGTTTCTTTGTCCTTAGACACTCCTCGATCTTCCCCCTTACTAACTCTGAGAAGTCAAGCAAAGACATCCGTAAAAGAGGGAAGTGTCTCACCGGGAAGAAGTTGTGTATGAGCTATCTCATATTCCAGTCTCAGCCCAGCCAAAAAACATTGCACTACCACTTGTTCTTCTTGTGCTTGCATCATCTTCACATCAATAACGACAGGAAACATAGCCCTTTTTTCTTCAAAGGCTTGTTTTATCGTACAATATTCGAGTAATGTCTTCTCTGGCATATTTGCTTGATAGATCTTCAATAACAATTCGTGGGCATGAGACAAGTCTTGTTTACTAGCATACAAGAACTCTAGATACTCCCGTAACTCCTTGACTGTATCACAATGACCAATCGCATCATCCACGGACAAATCGAGAGTGTTCTGAATCTGATTGAAGAGCTTATCATCTTCCATGAGCCATTTTTTTCGAGTTTTATTATCAATTTCTGTTTCCTCAAGTGGATCTTCGATTAAATGGTCTTCCATATCAATGTTGGACACATATCGTCGGATAATCCGCTTCCATTGAATATAATTCCTTTTTCCTAATAATGTTCGATCAGTAAGTTTGGTGGAGGAAGTGACAATTTCAGTCACCATCTTCTTACCGTCCTCTGCCATACTGTCCAGCAAAAAACTCTTAACTCCACAGATTAACAATCTCAACACCAAACAACCGAACCAAATACAACAACTCAAACAACCAAGATTCACAACAACTCTGTTATCACATTTTCCAACTCCAAGCCAACAACAGAGAAACCGAATGATCAAACCTGTGGAAAAATGATATACTGCACTAAACCAATAATCAGAGAAGAGAGAAATGATTTACTGCACTAAACCAATAATCAGAGAAGAGAGAAATGATTTACTGCACCAAACCAACAACAGAGAAGAGAGAAGACTGGAACATAATCAGCACTCGCCGGAAAACAGAAACAGGTCTCCAGAGAGATCAAGAACAACGAAGAACAGAGTCAGACTTCATCGAAAACAGCGAGGCTAAGGGCAGACGTCGCCGAAAAATAGAAAAACGTCTTCGGAAAATAGAAACAGAGGGAAGACGTCACTGGAAAACAGCGAGCTAAAGGCAGACGTCGCCAGAAAACAGAAACACGTTGCCGAAAAACAGAAACAGAAACAGAGGTCGTCGAAAAATAGAAACAAAGGGAAGAGATTGCCGAAAAACAGAAACAAAGGGAAGAACAGAGTCCGACTTCGACGGAAACAGAGAATCTCAGGGCAGACGTCTCTGAAAAATAGAAACACGCCACCGGAAAACATAAACAAGCAAATGGGTTTAGGGTTTATGCGTCTAGAGCTTTGATACCATGTTTGCTTCTATATTTCACTTAATATCAACAGTACAACCTAACTCAAATATATACACACCATACAATTACAAATATACCCTTTACACACTATATATATATATATATAGTTTCCAACAAATCCTAAGTTTAAAAAACCCTTACTATCCTTATCAAGAACTTCTACATAGCTCAATCTTGAAATTGATGATTTGTGATTGAGATATCAAGTACATGATCCTTGTTGGTGACATTGTTGCTGGATGTACAGCTAGGGAGTCATTAATTTAGACACGCACATGGAATTTTTGAAACAATATCGAATTAAAAATTGTAAAATAAAAAAAGGAGATAGTATTTCTCTTCTAAATTTTGAAATTGCTACTTACACTCTTTTTTTAAGCAACATCAAAATATGATGAAAAACTTTTTGTTTTATTAATAAGTTGTGATAAATATGAAATATTTTAATAATGCTGAGAATGAAACATCATTATTTATCTTCTCTATATTTTAAATCTTTTAGTCATATAAGTAATTATTTATTTCTCTTTTTTCTTTTTCTTTTTTTAAACAAAAATTGCAAATTTGCAAATGTTTGCTATTTTTACAGATAAAATATAGAATTAAAAAAAAAAAAAAAAAACCCAGATAATGGATCACCTTAAACTTTTTTATTGGAATTCACATACATCATTCCCAACTACTTTGCCCTGCATCTGTTTTCAATTTGTGGTGCTACATGTAGAAACTAAATATACAAATTGAAGTATCACTATTCTTTTATTGACATGGCATTTATCTATGAGCAATATTAGTTTTACAAAGATACATACAAAGGGGGCATACAAAGACAATCTCTACCCTTGATTTTCATGATTTCTCTCTCTCTCTCTTTCTCTTTTTTTCGGCTTTTNACTCTAATAAAAATAAAGATTAATTTCATTTACACCCCCTAAGTCTCAAGAAACTGATAGTTGGACTTTTCAATTATCAGAAATGAAGGATCAAATGACCTAAAAGAGTGGTAAATTAGGCTTTTAAACCTCCGAAGGTCACTTTATCACAATATCCTCCAATTAAAACTATTAGTGAGTTAAAGGTGTTTCTCTAGTGCAATATATGAATACGGCAAATGGCAAGCAATTGAAAATGCTTAAACAAAAAAATAAATTGGACAAATGTAAAGAGATAAGGGAAAAGAAAAGCAAACACAACAATACATAGTGGTTCAGCCCCAACCCGATCTATGTCCACTCCTTTTAAGCTATCCCTCTTGGAGTATTCTATTATCTCCCTTGGTTGATCACCCAACCAAGCAAATCCAATACAAATAGCTTTCCTCCAAGTGTTATTAAACCTTTACACACAATTGTTTCACAAGGTGTAATTGAAACCTCTCTCTCACACACTGTGACTTACTTTCTCTCACTAGAACTGCCTAGAAACCTGAGAGCGAATCTCACTCTTTTACAACTCGAAATTTGATTGATAAAACAATGAAAAACTCTCTCAAAGAGTAGATGAACAACTGTATAGCCCAAAGAAACCTAATCTACAAAGACACAAGTTTAAGATTTAGCAAGGGTTTGATTTAGAATATGAAATTTGCAAGTGAAAGCTCTAAAAGATTGTTTGATTTCTTTTGTTTTGAAAAAGATGAAATTTCATCGAATTTAAAGTTATTTCAGATTGTGTTTTGCTTAATTTATATATGGGAGTGCAAAAATATAGCCATTATATCTAAAAAGGGACTTTGAAAATCATAGAAATCGGTCGACCATTTCTACGATTTAATTTTATTTGGTTTTATCTTATCAACTCTTTGATGAGTTTTTGAAAATATAAAGAATATAAACAACAATTAGAAAACTTGATTAGGATTTTATCTTTGGACATATATAGATTAAGTGCAGTATAAGTAAAATAATTAATGTAAGGAGAGATGAAACTTCTTATATGTAATTTAAATTTTAATTGTAAAATTTCATATAACGCCCTAGATTTTTACATGTATGAGCACATGGTGAGATGAAGTGAAGATGAAATGAGATGGGTACCTCGTCGGACGGTGAATACAATGTTGTCGGCGATGGTGGTCAATCGAAGAAAGCGATAGTGGAAGAGAGAAAATGTGGGTTAGGGTTCGATTGTCGAATGAAAATGGTAAAAGGGATTTAGAATTAGATTTTAGAATTGGGGAATAAGAGTTAACCCAATTTTGGTAGAAAACCGATTGGACTGACGGTTTACTATAGTAACCCCGGTCCAACCACTGGTCAAAATAGGTGAACTCTTATCTCCTGTTTTTCACCTTGATTGGCCCAACTCAGTGGCCGGTTCCTAGTCCAATCAGTTGAAGGAGTCGGACCAGGCTGAGTTTTAAAACAGAGAATTAGAATACCACAAGCCATTTAGAGGTTGACTCATAAAAACTCCTATATTTGATATAACCTTTATTTATTTATATTTATTCATCTTTTAATTTCAAAACTGAAAACCCAAGTTTTAAGATCACGCTTTACTCTTCATTCATATTATTTCTACCAACGCCTCCACTTATGGGATTTCTCTACTTCACTTCATAAGGAAATGATCTTCCCCAATCATAACAATAGCATACTTGTTTTGTTTTTTATTTTTATTGAGTTTGTTTATACGTTATTTTGAAATTTTTTGATAAGTATAAACTATTTGATTTATCTATATAAGTTCATTGTTATTACAAATTGATTCTTCATGGGTTTTCTTGGAGTTGTGTACTTTTGTTTCATACTTCATGAAATTTTACATTTTTAAATTGTTTCATTAATTATGTTGACGTTTGAGAGTAAAATTTGTCTCAAGTAATTTTGGTATGTGATTAAAGCATTTCAATGTCTCTAGTAAATATTTAGGTATAAATAATAACAATGACGACCACCATTATCTCCATGACGTCTTATGCCCTCTTGGCTATTGTGATATGAATTTAGAGAACAATGAAGGCTATGAAAACTATATTGATATTACAAACAAAGCATTCCATGAAACAAATGTAACTTTCATATTACAAGAAACATATCCATGTCACTAACATTACTCGTACAATTGATAGACCAACATCCTAATCAAACAATCAATAAAATGAAAGGTAACATTTTTAACTTGTATAAAGTTCTCTCAAACATTGAAAAAAAAAAAAAAAATTCACATTTTTTGAGCAAAATTTCGGTTATGCTTGATCGGCTGTCCCTTAAAAATTAGGGCAGCACCGCCAAATTCTCGTGTAATTTAAGTTTCTTATACTCCGTAAATCCATCAAGACAAGGCCTAAAAGTAGAACAAATTCACCAGCCTTTCTCAATCTCTTAAGTTCCTCCATTTTCTATTAGAAACTTTATAAACATACCCAATAAAAAATCAGTCTTGGCAAGCGGCATTTTAACCTGTATCATAAACAAACTAATTATTAGTCGTATAAAGAAGAAGAATCTATAACCCCAACAGGAAAATCAAATCAAATATTGTTAACTATGAACCCAAAAGAAAATCTAAAAAACATAATTTTGAATATATATTTGTCATCAATAACATTTGTCAAGTCAATGTACAAAAAACAGTGTCTCTACTTTGAAGAGGTGATTATAGCCAAAGCCCAATCCCTACTCCAGATGATTATGTTATATATGTGCATTATACTTTGGTGGGACAGAGATTCTTGATGTTTCAATGAACTGAACAACTCGCCGAAGCTAGATGCATATTGCATATCTTCCAAAAACCATTTCTTCACTTCTCTTGGAAATATTGTCATGCTTCTCATAAGCTCGATTATTATTATGTGCTTCAAGATCCAAAGCTCTAGATTCTGGGCTCATGTAGAATCAAGAAAACATAACTTTTATCGCTAGGCCAGATGCAGACACATTTATATGCCTTATATCAAAACAAATTAATGACATAAGAATAAATCAATTATAGACCACGGACAAGCCTAGTGACTCAAGTAAATCTCAAAATGGTCTGATTTGATAAAGCTTGTAAGCTTCACAATTTGGCAGACGCCAATTCTATGTCCTAAGTCAGAAGTCTCTACTTTTTGGTCACCATGTTTCAGAAAATGCAACATGATATAGCCATGTTGAAAGGTGAGTTTTGATCCAGAGGTCTTAGAGTGGATGTAGGATTTTGAGTAGATGTAGGAGTCTGACTTGCGAGAAATGTTATTTCCCAAACACTATCTTCTTTATTGGTGTGTTGTCGTAGGCATCCAGAATTAAAACCTAAAAACACATGTAGTAGTGTGAGTCAGGGTCATTCCTACAGAGAGTATCTAGCCAAATTTTTTGTTATGTGAACAAGGCTGAGGGGGGTTTTTTAGTAAAACAGAAACTTTTCCAGTAAAACAAAATAATTCAAATTGAATTCAATCAAAATAACGAACTTGGTCTCTGTCAACATCCACCATCGGAATCTTACAACTGATCATTGATGCAAAAAAAATAAATCAATTCTTACTTTGAATATTCACCGTTAGAACTATTTTCCTATCTCTCCTTAATTGTAATTAATTAGGAAACAAGCGATCTTAATTAATCTTACCACTAAACAATCCTAGACAAGCACTCAAGATTTAATCTAGTGGCAGCCTTAAGAATTAGAGAAATCGATGAAGCTAAACAACACAAACACAAGCGGTTGTATTTAATTTAGTTGAATGTTCTTCTTAAGATTACTAATTCCTGACGCAGCAAATTATTAACCCTAATTGCTTCACAGTAGATTGCAACAAATAATACACTAGTAGGCCTCCTAGTAATTAAATGCATCAATCATGAAGATATGCACAGAATAACATAACAGTCAATACTCAAACACGAAAATTGAACACTAAAATAAATAGATTAGATCTCACAGTTGGTTGATTCCGAGGTCTCCGTTTCCTTCGACCAAGTTACAAAAATCAGCCACTCATGGTCATCACGAAAAATACCAAAGAGAAAATTTCCAGAAGAGAGCCAAGAGAGACGTCCCTCATACTGGTCTAATCCCCCTCTCTTTAACAAATCCAATTCAAGTGTTTTAAATCCACTCAATCTCCTCAAATATTCTAATATCCTAAAATCATTTATCCTAATCTGATTCTAATTAATTGAAAATACAATAAAGTCCTAAAATAAAATAGGAAAGTGGTGTGTCCATCTGTAACTTGTGTGCCACTGTCTTCAAATCTTCCAATATAAACTGCCTCTTGGACTTGCATTACAAGGCGGAATGTTCCATAACATCGGCAGTGCAGATACGTCAACTTCAAGCCCGATTACAGCCTTGATGCAGCGAGTATCTCTCAAATTCAAAACATGAAAGTTGTAGATATATTTCTTAGTGTTCCACAGCATTTTGAATCATCTCAATCAGAGCTCGGATGAGAGAGTTATGCTCAGATTAACAACAATGTCAAAACTGTCCGAATTCACTTAATTAGTTCCGTTTTGCAATTAACGCCTCCTTTGCATCCTAAATCAAATAGAATAATAATGAGTACATTTTAGGCAACAAATAAGTATAAAATACTAGACATTAAGGGGGGTAAATATGACATTTTACATTCTCATCATTTATCAATCCGTGAGTTCTCCCCCTGAAGAAAGGGTTTGGGAAAATAAGGCTTTGACTCAAAAAATGTCACATCTTTAGAGACAAACAATTTCTTCTTTATAGGGCAGTAACACTTATATCCTTGTTGAGTGGGAGAGTACCCGACAAACACACATTTAATGGCCCTAGGATCAACTTGCCTCTGTTATGAGAGTGAACATGAACAAAGGTAGTACACCCAAAGACTTCCAAAAGGGAGAGAGTTTAAGGCTCTAAAATCAGGAAATGTTTGAAGAAACGTGGAGAGAGGAGTACGAAACTCTAAAATCTTAGTAGGCAATCGATTTATCAAATAAGTTGCTGTAAGGACTGTTAGGAAACGACCCGGTTGCGCAACGGAAAACAAAAAATTTACAACCACGGATCGTTCCTTAGAACCAAAAACAAGGCATAGATTTTACAGTTTATGCATAATAAGAATCTGCAGAAAAATAAATCCAATGTTTAGATTCATACCCACGTTTGGAGGCTCCACCAACGTTGTCCTTGAATGTGTTTGCTACCAATCCAAGTGTAGGATCGAACCGTAGAAGTCCAACGAAGACAATCAACAAGAACCAAGGAGGGATTTGCTAGATCCTCCTTGGCCTTAAGAAATCAAGAAGAAAAACAAAATGTTTGTTTTTCAATGGAACAGTGAAAGGGGCGTGGGAGTCAGTGAAAAAGGGGCTGCTGTGTGTTTTTTTTTATCAAAAGGCAAAATTCTTATTCATTAATAAAACACACTATTCTTTTATAGGCAAACCAAGTTGCCCTATTCCCACATGGAATGGGCTTGGGCTCCAACCCAAGCACCCCATGTTGCCAAACACTCCCAAATTAGATATTTTATTTATTTCATCATTTTTTAATTAAAAAATCATAATATTATTTAATATTATTTAACATTTAACAATAATGATGATTTAATTAAATATGTGCGAACACACATTTAACCGTAATTTCACTTATTTAATTTTTAACAAATTAAATAAAAGGCTACGACCTCAGCAAATTTAATTGCACTGTGAAATTACCAAAATACCCCTTCACCCAAAAAAGACGAAACGCCCTTCTTTCTTCTTGGCTCTTAAATTATCTTCTATGTGTGTGACCCATAGGCTCCTCATCATACCGGTAGTGTATAGTATCGCGATTAACACCAATTAATCGTCTCACTAATACACAGACTAAGATTGGCCCCTAGCAAGGCATCATGGCCACCCGATAGATTCGGATTCAGCAAGTAGCTACCTGTCAACGATATGGTTACTGTACAAACGATCCTTTCATCATACGTTATCTCGACGAGACGAAGGCATAGAAATAGTGTCAACCTTCGGTTACTCTCGATATTATATATTCAGTTTCTGGACCAATGACCCGTATTATAATCTGGACAGAGCAACAACTCAATCCCACTGTGGCCACAGTTTTAGTGTCATTGTCATATACGATTACGCCGTGAGATAACTTCCCCCCCGTACCCGGGAGTGATGAATCCTTTGTCAATCCACCATAGTCTTGATACACTCCTTGGTATAGCCAATCACCACCGTACTGACAGCTCTGAATAGAACTGCGTTAGGCTAGTATCAAACTGTACCAATCGGTGCACAGGCGCTCCGGTGATCTCAAGTCTAAGGATCACATGCACCACCATTCGTTAGAGGATTTGTTCCATAGACACTGGGGTTACCATCCATATGGAATCCTCTGGTGGGTCAGTCCAGTGAACTTGCTGCGGTATATCCGCCTACAACAAGCACTCATGTGTTGCACCAGGTTGTCACCAACAACCTTGATAAGTGAGATCAGTCACTGCCTTTCGACAGGGTCGTTCAACACTATGATAGCCTTACCGTATTATCTGTGCCCTTACTTCAGAATAATACTGGGGCTACGGACATTTCTAGAATGGCACCCATATGTGCTCATAGGGTTCTCACTATCAAGATTTGAAACACTTGATACCTCGTCACGGTTCTACCATTCTAAGGACATATATCAATACTATTGCAATAATATGATTTACGCGATATAGAATAAAATGCCTTTTATTATTGATTAATGAACATTATTACAAAGAGTCAATTCTACAATAATTGATTGGCTCTAGGGCATCTACTCTAACAAGGACAGCACCCCCCCCCCCCCCCCCCCCCCCCCCCCCCCCCCCCCCCCCCACCACAAATAACTAGGCATGTTCATGGTGAACATAAGTGCTCGGGCAACCTTTAAAAGGTGCCTATTTTTCCTTTCTACAATACCATTTTGCTGTGGGGTATCTACACAAGAACTTTGGTTTATTATTCCATGACTGAGCATATAGTTTCCTAAGCTAGAATGGAAGTACTCCCTACCATTATATGTTCTTAGGACTTGAATATGTGTGTGAAACTGATTCTTAACCATGGAATGGAAATTCTGGAAGACTCTAGCTGTTTCAGATTTTTCTTTCATTAGGTAGACCCAACATAGTCTAGTGTGATCATCAATGAAAGTAATAAACCATTTTGATCCAACAATATTTTTAACTCTAGATGGTCCCCAAATATCACTATAAATTATAGAGAATGGCCTAGAACTCTTGTACCGTTTAACAGGAAACACTGATCTGGTATGTTTTGCAATTTGGCAGATTTCACACTCAAATAATACTGGATTTTTATTTATGAATAACACAGGAAACAATCTTTGTAAATAAGGGAAACTAGGGTGACCTAATCGATGATGCCACAACATTATTTCTAACTTACTAGACATAGAGACAAAATTACACCTAGATGTTATAGCTTGATTATTCTCAGAATCCTTGGCATCAAAATAGTAGAGTCCTCCTTCTTTTCTAGCATTGCCAATCATTCTGCCCGAGAGAGAGTCCTGAAATTCACAATGAGAAGAAGAAAAATTAACCACACAGTTTAATTCCTTAGTCAATTTGCTAATAGAGAGGAGATTACAAGCCATATTAGGCACATGAAGGATAGATTGTAGACAAAGATTTTCAGACAATTTGACAGTCCCTTTACCAGCTACTTTTGATAAAGAAACATTAGTTGTTCTAACCCTTAGATTACCATAACATGGGCTGTAGGATACAAACACACTTGAGTTACCTGACATATGATCCGAGGCCCCTGAATCTATAACCCAAGAATTGGTTGTTCCTCCACTGGTATGCAAAGCTGTGAGGGAATTACTAGTCTTGGCAAATGAACATGAGCGATCAGAGGAACCAGAATTGGACTGATTGAATAATTCTTGTAAGTGTTCCAACTGTTGTTTGCTGAATGGTACAGACCTTGGATGATCTTCAGATTCTTCTATCCCAGCATGAAATCCTTTGCCTCTAGCCTTATTAATCTTCCAATTGGTTGGCCTGCCATGTAGTTTCTAACAGGTAGCCTTGGTGTGCTTTGACCAATGGCAATACTCACACCAAATTTTCTCTTTTTTCTCCTCTTTTTTTGCATCATTTGCTCTCCATCAGACCTGGTATGATTGTCTCAACCCTTTTAAACCAAAGCTGAAGACTCAGATGGTATGCTTAAACTGTTGGATCCGACTGATTCACCCATCATCACTTTCCTCCTACTTTCTTCTCTTCTAACCTCTGCAAATAGTTCCCTTATAGAAGGTATAGATTCTTTTCCCAGGACACTACCCCTTGTTTCTTCTAGTTCCTTATTCAAACCTACAAGGAACTCAAACACCCTTTCTTTTTCTAACATTTTTGTGTATTTGACAATATCCTGAGAGCAACTCCAGTCTGCTTCAAAGAACAAGTCCAACTTCTGCCACAATTTAGCCAAAACGCTATAGTATTGAGTTATAGTCATGTTCCCTTGTTTGGTCTCTCTTAATCAAGACTTCAACTTAAATATCTGTGCTAAGTTCCCCACATCAGAGTATGTTTCCTTTGCAACTTCCCAAATATCCTTTGCAGTGGGAAGAAACAGGTCCAGTTGACCAATCTCCTCTTCCATGGAATTGATTAACCATCCCATCATTGTACTATTCTCAGCATCCCATTTTTGGTATGTTGGATCATCTTTTTGTGGGGCTTTAATCGTACCAGTCAAGTAGCCTAGTTTACCTCTTCCTCGAACCATCAACTTCACCGCTTGAGACCACGAGACATAATTCTTTCCATTCAGTTTGTGAACAATAATCTGGATTGAATTAGTATCATCATTACCTGAAGAAAACATGATTTCTGGTTGTCCATATCTCATATTTGAGGAGGATGGAATCTGATGGGATGAAGGACTGGAGGATAAATCTCGAACAGGTGGAGGACTTCGACTTTTGCCTTTTCTCTCACTAGTCATGGCAGTTTTCACCATTAGTATTTATAGCTAGAGGAACCTGGCTCCGATGCCATGAAATCAGGAAGAAAACACTCGATAATTTTTTATTATTGTATTCTATATCATAGGTTACAGTAGTCTAGTTATATAGACTTTATTAGGATATCCTGATAACTCTTAGGTCCAGGATTAACTCTTAGGTGAAGAACTTCTACGAAATAACATTTCTCCCAAGTCAGACTCTTACATCTACTCAAAATCCTACATCCACTCCTAGACCTCTAAATCAAAACTCACCTTTAACTCAAATCCAGCCTCTTACCAATCTTAATTCCACCAGAACAGAAAATACCAATCCTAATTCCATCAGAACAGAAAATCTTGAAAACCCTACAGTAGGAGAGAATTTTGACACTGTTAGGATCCCACATTAAAAGGGAAAAAGGGTGGGCATGTGGGTTATAAAGGCTTGGGCACCCTCCCTTGGCAAGCCAGTTTTCCAAGGAGAGTTCTATCCAAGCCCATAAAAGACCCATGGCCTAGCCCAAAATTGTTGAGTTATTGGAATGGGTTCCTATCAATTGGTATCAGAGCATGATCTTGCGCATGCGTGGCAGGCTAACCTGTGGCAGGCTGACCTTAGGCCCGGCTTGTTACCCTGAGAAAGGGCATAGAGGCCCGAGGGAAAGGGGATCCGCGTAATCACCCAAGAGGTAAAGAGGCCGACGGGGATAAAGAGGCTGACGTGGACGTCAGTTGCAGAAGCGTGGTGGAATGTTAGGATCCCACATTGAAAGGGAAAAAGAGTGGGCATGTGGGTTATAAAGGCTTGGGCACCCTCCTTTGGCAAGCCGGTTTTTCAAGGAGAGTTCTACCCAAGCCCATGAAAGACCCATGGCACAGCCCAAATTGTTGAGTTATTGGAGTGAGTTCCTATCAATAATGTTAGAATCCCATATTGAAAGGGAAAAGGGTAGGCATGTGGGTTATAAAGGCTTGGGCACCCTCCATTGGCAAGCCGGTTTTCCAAGGAGAGTTCTACCCAAGCCCATGAAAGACCCATGACCCAGCCCAAATTATTGAGTTATTGGAGTGAGTTCCTTTCAATTGGTATCAGAGCATGATCCTGCGCCCGTGGCAGGCTGACCCGTGGCAGGTTGACCTTGGGCCTGGGCTGCTATCCTAAAAAAGGGCATGGAGGCCCGAGGGAAAGGGGATCCGCATAGTCACCTAAGGGGTAAAGAGGCCGATGTGGACGTCGGTTGCGAAAGCGTGGTGGAATGTTAGGATCCCACATTGAATGGGAAAAGGGTGGGCATATGGGTTATAAAGGCTTGGGCACCCTCCCTTGGCAAGCCGGTTTTCCAAGGAGAGTTTTACCCAAACCCATGAAAGACTCATGGCCCAGCCCAAATTGTTGAGTTATTGGAGTAAGTTCATATCAATAGGAATGTTAGGATCCCACATTAAAAGGGAAAAGGGTAGGCATGTGGGTTATAAAGGCTTGGGCACCCTCCCTTGGCAAGCCAGTTTTCTAAAGAGAGTTCTACCCACCCATGGCCCAGCCCAAATTGTTGAGTTATTGGAATGGGTTCCTACTCTTCCTAACATTCCACCACGCTTCCACAACCGACATCTACATCAGCCTCTTTACCCCTGTCGGCCTCTTTACTCCTTAGGTGACTACACTGATCCCCTTTCCCTCGGGCCTCTATGTCCTTTCTCGGGGTAGCAGCCTAGGCCCAAGGTCAGCCTACCACAGGTTAGCCTGCCACGTGTGTGCTACCACATAGGCGCATGATCATGCTCTGATACCAATTGATAGGAACTCACTCCAATAACTCAACAATTTGGGCTTGGCCATGGGTCTTTCATGGGTTTGGGTAGAACTCTCCTTGGAAAACCGGCTTGCCAAGGAAGGGTGCCCAAGCCCTTATAACCCACATGCCCACCCTTTTTCCCTTTTAATGTGGGATCCTAACAGACACTTTGACTTAGGAACATATGAAGACAGGGGGAGGTTTGACTAGGCTAAATCAAACAAACCTCAAAGTTTATTCTTAGAAACCTGGTGATCAAGACAGTGAGAATCCTTCTGACGACTTGCATGGCTAGTCATCCCAATCGAAAGAAGTCAATGAATCACAGCCTTCAAGTAAGAAAATTTTGCCTCCTAGTGAGTATGAGTCGAATGTTGATCTTCCTATAGCTCTTAGGAAAGGGGTTAGGTCTTGTACTCTACATCCTATTTCTCATTTTGTGTCTTATGACAATCTATCTATTGATTTTTGAGTATTTGCTACTAATCTCTCAACCATAGAGGTTCTTAAGTCAATACAGGAACCATTGGATGATCCTAAATGGAGAGAAGCTGTAATGGAAGAGATGAAGGCCGTTGAAAAAAATGGAACATGGGAATTGGTGAGCTTACCTAAGAGGAAGACTATTGTGGGCTGTAAATGGGTGTTCATAGTAAAATGTAATGTAGATGGGTCAGTTGAGAGATACAAGGCAAGGTTGGTAGCTAAGGGATTCACACAGACCTATGGAGTAGATTACCAGGAAACCTTTGCCCCCGTAGCCAAGCTGAATACTATTCGAGTTCTCCTTTCTGTGGCTGCAAACTTAGACTGACCCTTGCAACAGCTGGATGTAAAGAATGTTTTCTTGAATGGTGACCTGGCAGAAGAAGTGTATGTGGAGTTGCCACCAGGTTTTAAAGGTAATCAGATAGGGAGGAAGGTTTGTAAGCTAAAGAAATCCTTATATGGCTTAAAATAGTCTCCTAGGGCCTGGTTTGAAAAATTTACCAAGGCTATTAGAAGTTATGGGTTCACACAAGGTCAGACTAATCACACTTTGTTTTTCAAGAATAATGGGGGTAAGATTATTGTCTTAATAGTATATGTAGATGATATTATTCTTACAGGAAACAATTTGGAAGAAATGGAAATGGTAAAAAAGGTTTTTGCCAAGGAGTTTAAGATAAAGGATCTAGGATAGTTGAGATATTTTTTAGGGATGAAGGTTGCCAGAAGTAAGAAGGGAATCTCTGTTTCTCAAAGAAAATATGTTTTGGATCTGTTAAAAGATACCAGAATGTTAGGGTGTAGACCTGCTAAGACTCCTATGGAGCCAAATGTGAAGTTTGACCAAGACAGTGGAGATACACCATTTGAAAAAGGCAGGTATCAAACACTAGTTTGGAGGCTGATATACTTAGCTCATACAAGGCCTGACATAACCTTCTCTATAAGTGTGGTAAGCCAACACATGCACAATCCACAAGAGAAGCATCTTGAAGTTGTAAATAGAATCTTAAGGTACCTGAAGATGACACCTGGGAAAGGACTGTTTTTTGAGAAAACTAATGAAAGAAAGGTGGAGGCATTCACGGATGCAGACTGGACAGGTTCAGTGAGTGATAGAAGGTCAACTTCAGGGTATTGCATCTTTGTTTAGGGAAATTTGGTGACTTGGAGAAGGAAGAAGCAAATTGTGGTTGCAAGGAGCAGTGCAGAAGCTGAATTTCGGGCAAAGGCACAAGGTATTTGTGAGCTGATATGGTTAAAAAGTCTTTTGATAGAACTAGGAATCAAGAGTGAAGATCCTATAAAGCTCTACTGTGTTGCGATTGGGATTGCACATAATCCAGTACATCATGATAGAATCAAGCATGTGGAGATTAATAGGCACTTTATTAAAGAGAAGATTGACGACAAGTTGTTGTGTGTTATCTACCTACCTACTAGCCAACAGATTGCGGACATTCTTACAAAAGGATTGTCTAGACAGAATTTTGACAATCGAGTTTCGAAGTTAGGAATGCTAAATATTTTCTCACCAGCTTGAGGGGGAGTGTAGAAGTTCTTGATAAGGATACTAAGGGTTTTTTAAACTTAGGATTTATCTTAATTTTATATGTTTGAATAAAAAAATTTGGACATCGTAATAATCAGCAAACACATCACCAACAGACATACGCACATTTAAACGTCATAAACTAAACACAGATAAATTGTTACCTCGTTCGATCCAACACTACTTAAAGCCGTCAATGCAGGGGAAGCTACGAGTAGTGTTGACCAACAGGGTGTGTGACGGACTCCAAGTCTAAAAAAATGTCGAAACCTCTTCTTCTGCTGAAAGTAGTAATTGATCTTTAAACGGTGGGCCAAATTATACTGACATTTGGTCATATAATTGTAATTTGTTTTTACGATCAAATTACGATGATGAATCTACAAAACAAATACATAAGTTAGACAAATCCCAAAAAAATATTTGGAATAATGAAACAAACACAAATCTTTTATTTTTCTTTATTTTTTTCCCAAAATTTTTTACTCCTAAAATATCTCAATAAACTCGCCATGCACCAGTCACCACTCACTTTTATTTTTCTTTTTACTGAAAAGTTTTTTACTCCTAAAATTTCTCCATCTAACTACTCATTTTTTTTTTTTTTTTGTTCTTTCTTTTCTCCTAACTCCCCCTTCCCCAATCCTGTGGCTCCCCCTTCCCAAATCCCCCTCCGGTTCTCAGTTGTAGCAATCCCCAAAACCCATAACCAGTTTTCTATTTTATTTTATGAAAACACATTTTTGAAAAAGTAAAAGACGCCATTACACCAACAAAACCCATCAAATTCACACCTTCTTCTGTAACAACACAAACTGGGTTGGTGGTGAAAGAGATCTAGTGCTCACTTCACAAATCCTAATAACACGCTCTACTAAGAAAACTTTACTACAATCACTCACTCATACACACAATACATAAACAACAAAACCACACAAACAAACATAATACATAAACAACAAAACCATACAAACAAACATAGTACATAAACAACAAAACCTGAGGCGTATGTGAAAGAAGCAAGGAGTTGTGCACTGAAATAGTGTAGATCGGTCTGACTGAGCTTCACAAGAGGTTGAATGCAGGTGGAAGAGAAGTTGCAGCGGTGGTTGGAAGAAGACAGATTGAAGAAATAAAGAAGAAGAAAAAGTAAGAAATAAAGAAGAAAGAAGGAAAAGAGAAAAAAAAGTTGCAGATGGTAGGTGGAAGAGAGAGTTGTTACAGTGGTTGGTGGTTGTAAGCAGACAGACTGAAGAAATAAAGAAGAAGAAGAAGAAAGAAATAAAGGAAGAAAGAAGGAAAAGATAAAAAAACAAAAAACAAAAAAAAAAAAATTACAAATGGCAGGCCCCACAAACAGAACAGTCAACTATGTCAGGAATCAAATTTTTTGGATACAATTCCCTGATTAATAAAACAAATGCATATTTTGAAAATTGGAGTCCAACTAGTATCATAAATAGTTACCCAAACGCACCCTAGGTATTTTAGTTTTCAGGTACCCAATGCGAAATTGAAATGTTACAACTTGCAAAATATAACTCAGGAAACTCACTAATTGTCCAAACAAAATATTGGTGATGCAAGGAACATAGGCAAGCACACATATTCAATGAATATATATCATGCATGCAACCCCTTTTCTGAGAACACTATTTTCATATGATGAGAAAATCATTTTCATTGACTTATCCTGAATAAGAAATATATCTTATTAAATTGGAATCCATTCTCCGAAGAAGAAATAAAGTCCTAGAATTAGAAGATGCTCTATATGAATTAAAGGGAACCGTATAACATACATCTTCTCCAATGGTAACAGCCTCAGGGAAGAGTCCATGAATCAAATCATTGACCAGCATCAGATAAACAACAACATCTATATCAGCTGCAAATCCAAAGTACTCATTGTAATTTCCAGTAAATGCCATCTGCAACACCAAACAAATCAAAGAGCCATCGTAACAGCAGAAGGCCAAATAATGTAGTTGTTAAAAATACCAGCTGTTGCAATTCAAGCTTCATGTAGATATGATGCATTAGTATTTTCCCCATCTCTAATAATAATGTGCGAGAAGTTTTTATGCTATTTTTAGAATAAAATGTAAGAATAGATCTTTTCAAATGACAGAAAGAATTGGCAGTATAAGTGGTGTCTAATTGGAGGAAGAAACAACTACTTTCACTTTGGCAAAAGAAAGTATAGAGATGAACTCAACTCTTGCTCAATATACCAACAGAGATTCATTACACTGCTATTTAACATCTTCCTTAGGCTGTTGAACAGTTGGATCAACGTAGGATAAGAACAGAACATCATTGTTCCAACTGTTAAACACCAAAACTATCCAGCCACTGATGAGACCCACAACTCTGGGCATGTAAGGCCAAGTCAAGGACGTTGAAATTATTGCTAAACCATTAGCAAACAACTTAAGATACTAAATGTTTGTTTGACAGTTACTAAGATTAAAAGTTCAATATAAACTTATATACCAATATGGCATGTCAAGATATGGGTTCCTTAAATTAATTACAGAAACTGAGTATTATTTGATTCCCTTCCTCTCATTGGGCACAAATTCACAACCTTCACAATTAAATTCTGAAAACGTAAGCAAGTCATTATACCTCATCAGAAAGACCAGGATTAATTTCTACAAGCACTAAAATAATAACTGCAATCTGTGGTGAGTATACATCATTTAAGTTACACCGTCAAACCTGAAACCATCAAACTTATATTCTTCCAACAACCATCTTGCATTTGAAAGAAGAAACCTTAATACCTATATAAGGAGAAATTTAATTCCAACTAACTATAGCGTGCAGTAGAAAAACAAGGAAAAGCTTCACCAGTGTGATATATTTACAAAAAGCACAAACTTCCCAGCTTCCATAGTTGAAAAGGCGAGAATCCCACATCCAATGCTAACCTCTTGATCCAGAATGGAAATAATGACTATCAATTCCATCAAACATGTTCAGCCCATCCAAAACATTGTTAGAAGCATGGCTGCATTCAATGAACATTAGCAGTCAAATATAAGAATGAAACAAGATAACAAGCAAATAAATCACATAATATCACAAAATGATTCAAGGGAACCTATAATTTATGCTAAAAACATCTGAACTAGAAAATTTCTAAATAAGTTTGCAATTGTATCAAACTACTGAATTTTATCACATTAGAGTTTAGAAAAAGAAAAGGTTGAATGGTTAAGAAGTAATAGATATCATATCAAACAATTGGAACATGCCATAATGAACTTACAAATTGATGCATCAAGATATGGTGAATCACTAGACAAAAACTATACACAGTTTGCGTATATTTCACAAGCCACTTCATTCAGATAAGAAAATCAAAATTGTAAGAATGACTGTTGACTTCTATTAGAGTTTAATACTATCATTACGACCCTCAAATTTTGGGAACAATAGTTCCTCACAAACTTATAAATACTATTGGTGTTTGTATTTAAAACATGTTAAAAACAACTAGAATAATGATAATGGTGGTGGGTGATATTATATTGGTGGGCTGGTGATGATGATAGGGTAGGTGGTTGTGTGGTGTTATTGTGGTGGTAATGCTTCTGGTGGTTAAGTGTGTGTGATGGTAGTCATAGTTAGTGTGATTTGGTTTAGATAAAATCATAAAAATGACCTCTTGCTTCATTCAGATAAAATGTCTTTAAAAGTGTTAATAAAGAAACAAACAAACAAAAAGTGCCTTAATTACATCTGTAAAGATATATTCAAACTGTAGATGGAAAAACAAACAAACCCTATTACTGACTGGCATAAAGAGCGCCTTGAATATATGGTGTTGATGCTTGATTTTGACACCACTACTTGCACGTGTAAAATGCTAAGAAGACTTAGAAGTCACACGTGATATGAGAAAATTGAATCACATAAAAGGTGAAGAGCAATATTTAAAGTGGTTTGGATGCTAAAAGGCAAATCCTACGTCCACTGCTATTATATTAATAAGAGAGACAAGTCACATTCAGCGAGCTGAGTTACAGTGTAGGGTGAAAATACAGTAGGGAGAGAGAGAGAGCTATTTTTAACATAAAGTTAGCTCATCCCCTAAATGAGAGGGAAGTCCTCTATTTATAGTGGAGAAATTCAAGGTAATGATTATGAAAGCTGCAAGTGGGTAGGTGCCATGCAAATCCTTTCTTTACGTCCCATTGATCACCTGCCCGAGGGATTTCCTCGATTCAAGTAGGGCTTTGACACGTGAGCGATCTCCAACTGCTTGCTGGCCTAGCAGCCACCAACTACACTGACAGGAGCCATGCCACTTGCGCAATGTGCGACGTGGCCGCACCTGCACAGTGCAGAACCCTTCTAAACTCTGACCATTCTTTACTGACGAGGCTCTACATCAGCCCTATCTTTTCAGGCATAATAGAAGTTCACTAGTTTTTAAGGTTTAAGGATCGAACCTTGAGAACTTCATAACTATGCCATGATTTGACATATCCAAATGACGCTTGGTCGAGCCGACCTAGCTGTAAAGAGGTCGCAGAACATTTCTCTACGAGCAACCTGAGATGGTCTTCTTCTGCGAAGTTGACGACCTGGATTAGACCCTACTCAGTGCCGTATCGGTGCACCTCTTATCTTTAACTGAGGTCTGCAACCTGATTACACAACATATTTCTGTTGGAGGCAAGGAATCACATTGCTCCGTAACAAACATGCGACAAAGAGTGTTATATTCTAACGACCTCTTCATATGTTATATGTTGTTCTTGATAGCTAATCCATTAATGAAGTTTGTTCTTGATAGCTAATCCATTAATGAAGTGTCTTTTATTATGACAAACATGTCCTGTGCACAATAAGTGTCAGCCATGCGCATTAAATGCAAGCCATGCTGAAACGACATTTTTTATCAGGGTATTAAATGCGGATGAGAGTGTATTTAATGTGGAGGAGGGAATCGAGCAGTCATTCGATTATTTCAACGAAGAGACGCGAGGATTGGATTTCTTGAAGCGTGGCAGTTACTCTTTCTCGCTGATTGGTGACACGTGGTCGCGATCGACGGTGAGAGACACATTTAGCCTAAACGTCGCCTGACTTCGAAAATATCCATCGTCATCTCCTCCACTATAAAACCCTAGGTTCTCTTTAAGCAATGTCACAACACTCACACTTTTAGAAAAAGCAAGAAGCTCTTCGCGAGACCAGATTTTTCAATCTTTAAGTTGGTGTGCACTTTCCGCTCACAACAAGAAGTTCGACCCCCATAGCCAAAAAGGTAAAGAAGATCCTTCAATTGCTTTCCTTTTTCTGTTTCGAACATAGTTAACTAGGCGATAATGGTGGGTTTCTGTAAGGAATAGATTTTTAGGGTACGAACCATTGGAGGTGGTCTCCAAGGGTTTTTAGGGTTTTGCTCTTCCTCATCGTCGTACAAAATTCTATACGGAGACTGAGTAATCTCCATGTGTCCCCTTTTTTTTAGACCGTAGAAGAGATGGACCCTATAGCAACCAGAACGGGTGAGGGGATAAGCTCTCAAGCGTAGGACGCCCTAGTGGGTCCTGTGCAAGAGATCCTGTCGGTAGCTACCCGAGATGAAATACAAGGAAGCGGTAGACCGATACGCAATTAGCGTAGACGTCTACCGGTACAGGAGGCATACAGCTTGAAATCCACCAGAGGGAATGGTTGCGATCTCCGAAGCTATATTCAAATGCGGAGCGCTGATTCCCTTCCACCCCTTTGTTAGGTCGATCCTTGATCACTTCAGGGTCACACATTTACAACTGACGCCTAATGTGTATATGATAGCCGTGGCTATGTATATCGTGCGCGCTGAGTATGGCCTCGGCCAACTGATTACGCTAGAACTCGCTTGCTTGTGCTATTTAAAATAGAGCGAGGACAATGATTCTTACTACCTCTCGAAGCGACTCACGATCGAGGGAGTCATTTTCAATTACCCCAGCAATGTCGGGGCATACGAGACCAAGTTTTTCTTGTTTCATTATGATGGCATCTGCCACTTTAAAGAGCCGAGTAGGTCTTCCCTTCTTTGTACTTGGTGAATTTTTTCTTTTCTTTTCTTTTCTTTTTGGCTTTGCTTTCTAACTCTCTCTTGTCTCTTCACAGGAAACAAGGTTGACAGATCTTTTCGACTCAACCGAATAGTTTCATTTGGTAACTTGTCAAATCACTGTCGCAAAGCGAAGCGGCTCGTGACAACCGTGAACTTACGGAAGTACGGCTTCTTTAACTCTGAAGCGACCTTAGAACCCCTACCTCGTAAGTGTCCGCAGTCTTTTCAGATTTTTGCTTTTGCATGCAACGAACTTTTTATTAACAGTACCTGCACCCAACAAACATACCACCCAGAGTGCCGAAGTCGTTGAGAGAGAGGGGGTTCGTTTTTCCCCGAGTTGGCGCCACGGGACCAGTCGGGGTGGACCTTAGCGACACCGTTGTTGAGGGATTGCAGGTGGGGGTGCAGCCACCCACCGAACAACCAGTAGAACCTTCTCAGCTTGCGGCTACATGCCCAAAGCAAAAGACCATGGGCCAAAGGTCCAAGAAAAGAAGGGTGCTGCAGCTTGAGGAGTCGGAGTTCGAGTCAGAGGGCTTGGGGGTGCAGCCTGAGAGGTCGCAGCCTTATCACCCTCTTTGCTCGGGATGGACTCAAGGTGCACAACCGAGGTTACAATGGTTCGCCCACGCAAGGGGCAAAGAGGAGCTGCGGTTTTCGAGAGGAGAGAAGGCAAAAGGCTAGTTAGCGAGGTGCCCTCTGATTCAGAGCTAGCACATCGGTGTTGGACTCCATGGGTCAACTTTAGGAGCACCTGAAACCGGTAGTGTTCACCCTTTTGGAGTGCCAACTTGCCAAAGTCTTTAAAGAGCTCATGGCCTCCAACCCTATGGACCTGATAATTAGGGTAGTTCAAATGCAAAGCCAGGTAAGACGGTTTGTCCTCGTCGAGGACTTTCCCATACTTTACCCTTTTCAAGGAGACTAAGTCTAACGCTTGCTTATTTCACCGTACAGTCTTTGCTTGCCATGCACCTGGCCCAACAAAAGACCCAATTGGAAGCTATCGAGGCACTATTCGAACTGAAGGAAGAGAACGAGCAGCTAAAGCACGACCTAGCAGCTGCAAAAGAAGAGCTGGCACTGAACATCGTTCAGACGAACCAATACATATCGGAGAGGAACTCTGCTCTTCACACGGTAGACTTCCAAAAGGCAGAGTTGGAGAAAAGGGGAAAGGAGCTTAAACAACTTCAAAGGACAATGGTCAGGCTCACCAAAAAGGCTGGTGAGAAAGAGCTGGAGCTATAGGCTACCTCTAAGCGGGCTTTATGGGCAGAGGAAGAGAGAACTCGGTTGTGGGAAACTTCCAAGAAACAGAGGAATGCTCTTGAAGCAGATCTGGAAATGTCCCAAGGGCGGGTCACTTCTTTAACTGAAGAGATGAAGCGACAAAAACTGGAGATTGAGAGAAAAGCTACTGACTGGTCAATTCAGTCTATCTATGCCTTTCGACCAAAGAATCCGACCATGGACCTCACCGATCTTCCGAATGATTACTAGAGGATCTTTGCCTCCATGGCGAGAGCCGATGATGAGGAGGAAGGTCTAAGGCCTCACTTGGAAGAGGATCAACCAGAGGAGTACGTCCCGGAGGACCCAGCAGCCGACCAGGTTGGTTAGCGACCAACCTAGAGATATCGAGGTCGCACCTTCAAGGCCTAGGGACGAAGACCAATGATCGCCTCTGCTTTTGTTTTTCCTATAACTCTGCTTAATTATATTTGCACATTCCCTTGTACTCAGTTTTTTATGAATAAAATGATCATTTTTTATTTTATTTGTGAGCATTTATAATCTTTCGTTCTTCACAATTATTACATATGCGAACAAAAGGACGCTCTCTAGCTATTTTGCGATATTAAATTGTTTGAGAGCACTTATAAATTTTTATACTTCACAAACATTACATATACGAATAGAAAGATAAAAATAATGCGAGTAACAAAATCATACATTTATATAAGGTGAATTTGGCCTAACAGCAATCTTAATTACAAAAGCTCACTAGGGAATCTCTACAAGGAAAATAAAAGAGTGAGTTTGGAATTACTGATAATGCGGGCGAAGATGTTCAGCATTCCAAGCTTGCGGTACTTTGGAATCGTTGAGCCTTTTGAGGTGATTAGCTCCAGGCGTATCACCTTAGCAATGCGGTAGGGGCCTTCCCAGTTTGGTCCCAATACTCCCGCGCTTGGTTCCCTTGTATCGAGAAGGACTTCTTTTAAAACCAGGTCACCGACCTGAAAGTCTCTTCTCTTGACTTTAGAGTCGAAGAATCTTTTCGCACGCTGCTGGTAGGCTATTACCCTTAACCAAGCTTTGCCGCGGTGTTCTTCAACTAAGTCTAGACTTGCACGCAAAAGTGTTTCATTGTCTGTTTCATTGAACAGGTCTCTCCGAAGTGAACCAGTCCCTACTTCCACTGGGACCATTGCCTCGCAACTAGACCTGGCAAAACGGGTTCAGTCCCACGGGTCAGCTCTTACCCAGGTAAAAAATATGGGGTATGGGTCAAATATATTAAACCCGTTTTTTTGGACCTGTACCTGGCCCGACCCGTATAACTAACAGGTTATATGGGTGAACTCATGGGCACCCGCGGGTACCCGTTTTTGCAAATCCCTAACCCTAACCCCCTTAAGTCTAACTCAGTAACTCTCTATGCCGCCTTTCATCTCTCTCAATCTTCAGCATAACAATTCATCCTCTCAATCTCAATCTCTCATCAATCAATTGAGTACCTCCCTCTTTGCCATCTTCTTTGTACCTCAACTCCCTCTTCGATTAATCGTCACTCATCAGTCATCAGTACTGCAGTACCTCACCTGATTCATTCATCCAGTCTGTCATTCCCATTCCCAGTACCACAGTCGCCGGTCGCCCTCGCTCATCCTCGTCGGCTGGTCATCTCCTCTCTCTCACGTCGTCGGGACTGGGGCATTGGCCCGTCATCTCCTAAACTCCAGTTCTTGGAGCTCCTATTACCTTAGTAAGCTCATTTTTTCTTGAATGTGTTTCAGCTCGTAGATCTATGACGGAGAATGTGTTTCTACACATTTCCTGTATTTTGCCTTGGTTTTTCCGTTTTTTCTTTCAAATTTTGTGTTTTTGTTTTTGTTTTTTTGACACATTTTGTGTTTTCTTTTTTGTTTGAACGATTAATGTAGGTTACTGCATATTTTTGCTCTCGTTTGATTTTGTATTTATTGAAGAATTGGATGCTAAAAGTTGAAGAATTGTTCTATTTATTGATTTTGTATTTTAATTTTTGTTCGTGAGATTAAAATTGTTTACACTTATATTGTTGTTTGGTTGAGCTTTCACTGTATGTCGATTTGTGTAGAGTTGTTTTCGTTGAGTGTGTTTGTGTTGGGCTGCATTTGCAGGTGTGGAATACCAGAATTTTATCTGTGCTTGATTAGCTATTTGTGTACATCTATTGAAAATGCCGATGTTGAAGGACACATTACCCCCTATGAAACAAAATAATCCCTCTTTTTATGACCATGCTAGTGATCCATGGTTTAAGAATAGATATAGTTCATCTGAGGAGGAAAGATCCCATGAGATCCATGTTTAAAAATCGATATGGTTCATCTGTGTGGATTTTTGTTTTTGTGATCTTTGATAAAGGCCTTCTACCTATTTGTCATTTTGTCTTATTGCTTTATTAGTTTCATGTCTCTATATGACTTTGATGATAAAATAATTTGTTACAAAATTATAAGAATACTTGTTCTTGTCTTCTATAGCTTGGTCTTGGAACAAAATGAGTATTCTTATGAGAGATACCACCATTGTTATAGGACAATTGAGTTCACTTTTGATGCTAATTTCTTTTGGAATATCAGTCCTTTCTTGGAAATTATAGCTTTACATGGTCCTATACATCTATAAATCTAATGTATTTATGATTCTTTGATGTATTTCTTCTTTAGGCAGTAATGATTATCTGATAGCAATTTTTTTCTCAGCTCATGATATTTTATTATGCCTATTTTGGTAAAATCATGAAATAATTTCCTCAAAGAACTTGCTAAGATAGTATGATTTATTGTTGTTTTTCAGATTTCATAACAAAAATTAAAGCCAAGAATTAGAGACCAACTGCAAATAGACATGGGATTTGCTGTTTTTTTCTTGCAGATTCGAGCATGCAACAACAACTGTTTTTTGTGGCAAAAATTTGAAGTAATGCGAGAGTTTAAAAACAAATGACAAATCTCTTTTGAAGCAAAGTAGTGAAAATTTTGCAGAGACGATTTTTGTTGTTATGTTGAGTGTACATACGTCATCAGCTCCAGTGGCAGATATACGTTTCATTTGATTTGTGTATGACATTAGGTACACTACCCACAAGAACAAGAAAAACAGTAGAAAAAGCTTGGCATATCTGGGTGTGGTGGGGATGGAATTTTGTGCACATGTGCAGAGAAAAAACCAAAGAGGAAGTTGCCTTATCTTGTTTTCTCTTTTGACATCCACTATTCTATGTAAACATTTAATCTCATTTCCTAGTTGATCACAATGTAATTATCAACATCCATCTCATAGTTTGTGTAAATATTTTTGTATAGTACATTGGTTTTTATACATAAGGAAACAAGCAACCCTTTTGGTTGTAGTTGTACCTTCTAGTAAGCTGCTTTGGAGGTAAAGGCTGCATCAGATTCATGTTCCTTGCCACCATCTCATTTGGCCTAGAGGCTACCGTTTCTAATTTATTTAAAAATTGTTTTGCAGCAACAAGATTACTATTATTCTGGCTTGCTGAAGGTGGCAAATTCAATTCGACTTGCTTTGAGACCTTATTCTTAGGCTCAGCGAAAGTCCTAGAAAATGGATTCTGTTGCTAATGAACAACACTAGCAAGGGTACTCAATTTTGCTTTGGGAGAAGCAAAGAATGGGGGCTTTCCTTCTGAGGTTGACCCATTTGGAGGACGAAACAAAGATGAATTCCCTTCTGAAATAGGCCGACTGACAGGGTGCACCTTAGTAAGAACAGGGGTCTTAAAAGCCATATCATCTTTTTGCAGATCAATTGTAGATAGGAATTTTGTAAACAGAGAAGATTTTTTCTGGTTCCTATTTGTTTATATTCTAAATTGAATTGAATTTAGAGTAGTTGATTTAGGGGGTGTAAATGTAAAAAATTAAAACTATAGGAATATTGGGGTTGTAACTGTCATAATTGAAAACTGTTAGAGGTAAAACTGTAAAAACTAAAACCTGAAGAGAGAAAAAATAGGTACCCGCAGGTCCACCCATACCCGTATAGGGCAGGGTACGGGTCCAAAATATTAGACCAGTATACTTCAACCTGTATTGGGCCCATACCCGTTTCACCTGAACTCGTAAAGACCCGACCCGTACCCGGCCCACCCACTCGTTTTGCCAGCTCTACTCACAATCATATGCTAATGAGAAGGGTGTTTCTGAAATATAGGTTCTCGGAGTCGTCATGTATGCCTATAAGACTTCCGGGAGGTCGTGGACCCAATTTCCCTTGACAACGCCAAGCTAAGCTTTCAAAGTGTGCTTGATGGTTTTGTTGACAGCTTCGACCTGGCCATTGGCTTGCGGTCTTGTGACTGAGGCAAACTTTTTATGGATCCCCAGCTCATCGCAAAACTGCTTGAATTCCTCGTTGTCAAACTGCTTTCCATTATCAGAGATGAGTCTATGAGGAATTCCGTAGCGGCATACTATATTTTTGAAGACAAAGTCCTTGAGCTTCTTGGCAGTGATCGCGGCCAAGGGTTCAACTTCGGCCCACTTGGTGAAATAATCCACCACGACTACCGCATACTTAACCCTTCCCCTTCCAACTAACATGGGTCCGATAAGATCAATTCTCCACATAGAGAATGGCCAGGGGCTGGTCATAGTTATCAACTGGTTGGAAGGAGCTTGTGGTATGCTCGCGAACCGTTAGCATTTTCACATTTTTCTACAAAGTTGAAGGTATCCTCTTAAAGTAAGGGCCAGTAGTATCTCTGACGTACAACTTTATTAGCGAGGGATCGTGCGACAATGTGATTACCACAGATCTCTTCATGTATCTCCTTCATGATATAGTCTGCTTCCTCATCGGTCACACATCGGAGAAGAAGGGCGCTAAATCCTCGCCTGTACAACTTATCTTCTATGAGTGTGTAATGAGCAGCTCTGGTCCGCAAGGTTCTTGCCTCAATCTTGTATTAGCAAGGTCCCATCTCATAGATACTGAATAACTAGGGTCATCCAGAAAACTGATTCTGTCGTAACCACGACCTGTTCAGGCGAGCTGATACTGATCGCGGTTGACCCCATTTCTTTTGCCAACCACAGACCCACAAGCAGTGCTTCATACTCGGCCTCATTGTTGGTAGCTTTGAACCCAAACCGAAGAATACCGTGGATGTGAGTCCCTTCGGGACTAAGGAGGGGAAGGCCTACCCCGGCCCTTTTCCTATTCGAGGATCCATCGACATAGAGGCTCCAAGTTGATAGATTCTGAATAGTTTACTAGGTAACTTCACTAGACTGTTGCTCGGATTCTTGAGTCGGTTGGGGTGAAAACTCTGAAATGAAATTGGCAACAACCTGCTTTTTAATGGTTGCTTTCGGTCTATACTACAAATCGAACTGACTTAATTTCATCACCTACTTGAGCAACTTACTCAAAGCTTCTAGCTTTTTTAGGACTTGCTTGAGTGGGTAGTTGGTCAATACATGGATAGTGTGGGCATGGAAATAAGGTCACAACTTCTTAGAGATAATCAACAGGGCGTAAGCTAATCGCTCCATTTCTGGATACCGCATTTGAATATCCAATAGATGCCTGCTCGCGTAATATACTGGCCATTAGACTCTGTTTTCTTCCCGAATCAGTGCTGCACTGACCGCATGCCAAGAGACGGATAGATATAGTAGAAGAATTTCTTGAAGGAGCGACTTGGACAGAAGGGGTGGCTTTCCGAGGTGCTCTTTAATGCTCTGGAAAGCCTGTTCATAGTCCGGAGTCCACTCGAACTTCTTGTTGGCCCTGAGTATATTAAAAAATGACAAGCAGCGATATGTTGCTCTTGATATGAAGCGACTAAGAGCCGTTATTTGCCCATTAAGACTCTGGACTTGTCTTTGGTTTATCGGGTTGCTCATATCAAAGAGAGCTTGGTTCTTTTTGGGGTTGATTTATATTCCCCTCTAGTTAACCATATACCCTAGGAATTTTCCTGAGGATACCTCGAACACCACTTGAAAGGGTTAAGCATCATTCTGTACCTTCAGAGTATACCAAACATCTCAGCGAGATGTGCTATATGATCTGAAGCGACATGCGACTTGACCAACATGTCATCAACATAGACTTCCATCGATTTTTCGATTTGCTCGAAAAACATCCGATTAACCAGCCGCTGGTAAGTTGCCCCAACATTTTTCAGGCCGAAGGGCCATAACCTTATAGCAATACAACCCCCGATCTGTAACAAAGGAGGTATGCTCTTCGTCCGATGCATACATTGGAATCTGATTGTATCCCGAGTAGGCATCCATAGAACTCAACAACTCATGCTTGGAGGTGGCATCAACGAGCTGGTCGATTCTTGGCAAGAGAAAGCTGTCATTTGGGCAGGTTTTGTTGAGGTCGGCGAAGTCAACGCAGGTTCGCCATTTGCCTTGGGCTTTTTTACCAAGACCGGGTTGGCAACCTAACTCGGGTAAAGTGCCTCCCGGATGGCAAATCAACCTTTGAGGCGGTATATAGCTCAGGGTTCATTGCTCTTTTCTTTTGGCAAACCGGTCTAACCGCACTATCAATATTCAAGGCATGGCGTGCAACATTCGGGCTAATCCCGACCATGTCAGCATGAGTCCATGCAAATACGTCAACATTTGCCCTGAGGAAGCTTGTCAAGTTGTTGGCGAGCTGAGGGTTAAAATTACTCCTGATTCTCAACACTCAGGTCGGCTCGCTTTGATCGACCGATATCTCGGATAGATCCTCGACCGGCCCATTATGCCCTGGATGCGAGGATCCATGTCATCCTTAACCGAGCCAGGTTGTGACTCAATCTTGCTGATCGCCATTGCCTGTTCAGGTATGCCAACCGACATTCCTCTTCCCTTGCACGCCATCTACACTGCCCTTACATAACAGTCGCGAGATGCATGTTGAGATCTACTTTCTTGCCCTATCCCCGTCGGGTTAGGGAACTTCATCTTTAGATGGTATATCGAGATGACTGCCTTGAAGTTTCGTAGTAGAGGTCGCCCCAATATGCCATTGAAAGCGGACGAACAAACAATGTACCACTAAAAACTCAGTTATCTTGATCATCTCGTTGGTTTCTCCCAACGTGACTGGGAGTAAGATCGTCCCCTTAGGGATCAAATGATCTCCGGTGAAACCATACAGAAAGATATAGGCAGGCTTTAGATCTGCCTCATCCAGTTTCATCTTCTTGAAGGCTTGCTGAAATAAGATATCCACGGCGCTTCCATTGTCCACCAGTATCTTGTGGACTTCACACAGACCTATTTCAAGCATGATGACGAGAGCATCATCGTGGGGATGATGCATTCGCACCGCATTTTTTCAGAGAAGGTGATTTCCTCTTCCTCTTCTCTACGAACCTTGACGGGTCATGGCGTCATGCTCATGACACTTATGGGGTCATGACGAGCTTCTCGAGCGTACCTTTCTTGGACACCTCAACAGTTCTCTGCAAGGTGTGGTCCTCCAAAAATGATCCCTACACTGCAGAGACATTTGCGACCACGGCGCTGCTTCCCTGGTTTCTCTTAATTTTTCTCTCGAACGGGAGCTGAGTCATTGACATATTCTTTGAAGTGCCCTTGCTTAATAAGGTCCTCAATTGCCTACTTGAGGGCCCGACACTCATCAGTGTGATGCCCATTATCCCGATGATAACGGCAATACATTTTATTGTTACTAATTGAGGGGAGATTCTTCATGAGCTCAGGCTCTCCGAGCTAACCGGCCTCTGATTTATCTAGAATAGTCGATACTGAGGCATTTAGAGGAGTGTATTGACTATTGTCGCGACTGTGATGAGGAACTAAGGCATAAGATTTCTTGGGCTCGTATCGTTGCTTCTTTTCTTTTCCTTGATCATCATTAGCCCATCTGCGATCAGCCCTCCTATTCACCCTCTGGTTGGGAGCACTGCCCGAAGGACCAAGGTCGTGGCGATTGAGAGAGCAGCAAAATTTATAATGCTGAGGTACTTTTAGGAGCACTGCCCGAAGGACCGAGGTCGTGGCGATTAGGAGCGGCCACAAAATTTTCAATGCGGAGGTACTTTTAGTAAGGTTGTATCATCCTCGGATTGCAGTTCCTTCCATAAGTCTGTATACGGGTGAACTCCCGAGAGTCCGAACAGACTCTTCGAGAGTATGAGCCACTTTATGGAGCTCCATGTGGAACCTGTCTATATAAGATTGGAGGGGTTCACCCTTCTCCTACCGTATATTGTTCAAGTAGCTTAGTGGCATTGAGAACTTCCTATTCGCCTAGAAGTGTCTCAGAAACGTCGAGCTCATTTGAGGTCATGAGCTGACCGATCCTGCTGGAAGCGATCTGAACCAGCGCTTGGCATGGGCGGTAAGGGTTACTGTCAAGCAATGACATTTTGCCAAGTAAGAGACTTGGTGGAGTTCCATGAGGTCGTTGAACTTGCATAAATGATCCTGCGGATCAGAACTCTCATCGAATGCTTGCATGTCTAGCATTCTGAATCTCGATGGGAGAGGGGTAGCTAACACTGTTAGCTGCCAGAGAAAACGGAGCCGCCTCTATGACCTGCCCTTGCTCATTCTGCTAAGCCTTAAGCTGATCCAGAGCTCGTTGTAGTTCCTCAATCTAAGGCAGTAGAGCTACCTAGGGATCATTTTTCGCAACGTGGGTTCGACCCTCACGGTTGTGGTTAATGAAAGACCGCAAATCGGACTCTTCCTCACCTCGGTTGAAAGCTCCGGCCAATCTCAGTACATGTTGGCTAGAGCCGTGTGATTGCATCGAGCGATTCAGGGAGTCTTCCCGACCTTCGCGGTGGTACGAACTGACCTGCGAATGATGGGATTCCCCTACACGACGACAATCGAAGCGTCTTTCTGGCGATATTGGGAATCTCCCCGCCTTGCACCTTTGTGCCACGTCGCACGGCTCACGCTGCGACATATTATTGAGTCGTAATGCCACGGGTAATCTACCTGGGGCGCGATCGGCATTTGGTAGTCCCTCGAAGCCCTTGGGTCCATTGTGCGCCATTTGCTTTCCTTTTCTCTAACACGCTGTAGTATGCGCGGTGTAGGCTTTCGCCTTTTTCCGCGCTTTCACGCGACCTGCAGGCGTTTTTTGCGGTGGCACCACCTCATTGGATTCAGGTGGCATGACTCAATCCAATCGGTCTAGCCTTCGGCTGGCCGTTTGAAGAGTATTATTGAACCTCTCCAGGTAACTCATGACGATTGGGTTAAATTGTGAGCTTGAAGGAATGTTCCTCATGATGTTCTGCTACACTGGTGACACTTCGAGAGAAGTGTCCTCCTGTACCTGAGGGATTTCTTCATTGTCATGGTTGGTTCGCTGAGATTCAAAACCGCGAGTCATTTGCTGCCGTGGGACCGATTAGTTAGAGATTTCTCTGATGAATGGTAGGTACTGAATCAGGCCCTCCTTCTAGCGCCAAACTGTTGATGCTTGATTTTGACACCAACTACTCGCACGTGTAAAATGCTAAGAAGACCTAGAAATCACACGTGATATGAGAGAATTAAATCAAATAAAAAGTGAAGAGAATATTTAAAATGGTTCGAATACTAAAAGGCAAATCCTACGTCTACAGCTATTGTATTAATAAGAGAGAGATCAGGTCACATTCAACGAACTGAGTTATAGTGTAGGGTGAGAATACAGTAGGGAGAGAGAGAGATAGCTATTTTTAACATAAAGTTAGCTCATCCCCCAAATGAGAGGGAATTCTTCTATTTATAGTGGAAAAATTCAAGGTAATGATTATGAAAGCTGCAAGTGGGTAGGTATTGTGCAAATCCTTTCTTTGCATCCTTACCCGAGGGATTTTCTCGATTAAAGCAGGGCTTTGACACATGGGCGATCTCCAGCCGCTTGCTAGCCTGGCACCCACTAACTACATTGACAAGACCATGCCACTGCGACGTGGCCGCACCTGGATGGCACAGAACCCTTCTGAACTCTTACCATTCTTTACTGACGAGGCTCCACATCAGTCCTACCTTTTCAGGCATAACATATGGATTTTGTTTTGACCTTATATCTAGACAAAAACAAACAACTTTCATTGATCTTATAAGCCATTTCAACACTTCTAGAATTTATCTTAATAAAGTCTTACCTTGCCTATGTTTTGTTTATTGGAAATCCATTTTAATGAGGGAATTAACTTACATGCATGACAATGAATATAAATTCATGAGTCCTATCCTCAAGAACTATAAAGTCACCAATGCCGATAAATGATAAGTGGCATTTTAAATACTATTCCAGTTTGTAGTCCATCCAAGGTCTACAAACAACATTTGCGACCAACCAAGACCAAAGTTTCATGGCACTTAAGCATCTATTGCACTACTAAACAAAGAAATAAAACTTACAAGAATAACAGACAAGCACCACATATATTGCATGAGTTCAATTCCAAGAACAAACAGTAATCCAAAAAATGAATTAGTGTAATAAGGTAACTTATGGTTCTCATAACAAAGGATGGTCTCAATCATGATCTGAAGATTAAGTTAAAAAAATTTAGATACAATCCAACAATTTGAGTTATACTTTTATATCCAAAAGTTTGTTTCATGTATACATTAAAAAATTATGGAAAGCAAAGATAATATTTTTTATTTTTGTTTTTAGATTTTACAAAAAAATATCTTTTTATATATATATTCAGAAATTGTTTGTTAGAACATCTTAACCAAACACATTTTTCTTAAATTTTTTGTATATCCATCTGTTTCCAGATAATTATATCGCAATTCTAAGTGAAAAAGGCCCTATTTTTTTCTTTGAATTTAATTATTACCTATGAACAATATCCATGAGAACAAGCAGGCCTAATCATGAGCTTTATCAATCAAAGACTTCAGCCCATCAGGAGTTCCACAACGGCTGCTGGGTGCAAAAAAAATTGTCACGCGGTACCTATTGTTAGGAAACGACCCGGTTGCGCAGCGGAAAACAAAAATTTTACAACCACGGATCGTTCCTTACAGCCCAAAATCAAGGCACAGATTTTACAGTTTATGCATAATAAGAATCTGCAGAAAAATAAATCCAAAGGTTTAGATTCATACCCACGTTTGGAGGCTCCACCAATGTTGTCTCTGAATGTGTTTGCTACCGATCCAAGTGTAGGATCGAACCGTAGAGGTCCACACGAAGACAATCAACAAGAACCAAGGAGGGATTTGCTAGATCCTCCTTGGCCTTAAGAAATCAAGAAGAAAAACAAAATGTTTGTTTTTCAATGGAACAGTGAAAGGGGCGTGGGAATCAGTGTAAAAAGGGGCTGTGTGTTTTCTTTTCAAAATTAAAGAAAAAATAAAAAATGATTTAATTAACACACACACTATTCTTTTTATAGGCAAACCAAGTTGCCCTATTCCCACATGAAATGGGCTTGGGCTCCAACCCAAACACCCCATGTTGCCAAACACTCCCAATTTGATATTTTAATTTAATTCATCATTATCTTAATTAAAATCAATTAATATTTAATTAACATTTAATCAATAATGATGATTTAATTAAATATGTGTGAACACACATTTAACCGTAATTTCACTTATTTAATTTTTTAACAAAAAAAATTAAAAAATAAAAGGCTACGACCTCGCAAATTAATTGCACTGTGAAATTACCAAATACCCTTTGCCTAAAAGACGAAAATGCCCTTCTTTCTTCTTGGCTCTTAAATTATCTTCTATGTGTGTGACCCATAGCTCCTCATCATATCGGTAGTGTTATGTATCGCGATTAACACCAATTAATCGTCTCCTAATACACAGACCAAGATTGGCCCCTAGCAAGGCATCATGGCCACCCGATAGATTCGGATTCAGCAAAGTACTACCTGTCAACGATATGGTTACTGTACAATACGATCCTTTCATCATACTTATCTCGACGAGACGAAGGCATAGAAATAGTGTCAACCTTCGGTTACTCTCGATATTTATATTCAGTTTCTGGACCAATGACCCGTATTATAATCTGGATAGAGCAACAACTCACCCACTGTGGCCACATTTTTAGTGTCATTGCCTATACTGAATTGCGCCGTGAGATAACTTCTCCCGTACCCAGGAGTGATGAATCCTTTATCAATCCACCATAGTCTTGTACACTCCTTGATATAGCCAATCACCACCGTATTGACAGCTCTGAATAGTACTGCGTTAGGCTAGTGTCAAACTGTACCAATCGGTGCACAAGCACTCCGGTGATCTCAAGTCTAAGGATCACATGCACCACCATTCGTTAGAGGATTTGTTCCATAGACACTGGGGTTACCATCCATATGGAATCCTCTGGTGGGTCGTCCAGTGAACTTGCTGCGGTATATCCGCCTACAACAAGCACCCATGGGTTGCACCAGGTTGTCACCAAACAACCTTGACAAGTGAGTCCAGTCACTGCCTTTCGACAGGGTCGTTCAACACTTGATACCTTACCGTATTATCTGTGCCCTTACTTCAGAATAATACTAGGCTACGGACGTTTCTAGAATGGCCACCATATGGCCATAGGTTCTCACTATTAAGATTTGAAACACTTGATACCCTCGTCACGGTTCTACCATTCTAAGGACATATATCAATCATATTGCAATAATAATGATTTACGCCATATAGAATAATGCCTTTATTATTGATTTAGAACATTATTACAAAGAGTCAATTCTACAAATTGATTGGCTCTAGGGCTCTACTCTAACACCTTATACATATGAAAGCATATAAATACAGTTTAAAATATATATATATATATAATATATATATTATATATAATTATATAATATATATATATATATTATATTATATTATAAGCTTATTCGAAACAATAAAGTACCCAAAGCTTGCATAATATGAATGCTCTTGGATGCCATTAGTGAACAGCATTATAGCCAAGTTTTTTGATGCGTGGAAGCACATCATCTCTAAAATTGGCGTACTGTTAATCATGGCTCCTGCATCTCGTTGTTGATAATATTTTGAGAAGAAAAAACATTGATAACACCACAACATAAAAGAGAACCGCAAAAAATGGAAACTTTAAGGAAGTTTGGCCCCTATTTCCCTACATTGATAATTTAAATCTCATATAAACTTAACAAAATATTACAAACATATTCAAATTAAAAATCTCATGCAGTGAAAGGAGCCAGAACTGAAGGGTCATATGGTAAATATTTGACTCCTAATTAAAAGAGAAAGTTGATAAATGAAATTAGATTGATGCATTATGATATGTTAATCATCTTTTAATGACACTTTAACAAAAGGATCTAAGACAAATAAATCATTCTCTCTGATTCTTGTTATAGCTATCCCAACTATCCACACCTTGGACTAAGCACCTCATTCACAAAAATCTTTTCAAAGTTAAAGAATGTCAAAGTTTCCGAAAGGATGTGAAAGAGGCATTAACACTACTACAGTTTATAAAATGTGATCATTTACATATCATATTTTCCTTTTTGCTCTATGGATTTTCTTTTTTTTGTTGTTAAAACGGGTAAGATGATAGTTAAGGTTTTCATGTTGTTAGCTTATAGTCAATTGCTTTCCACCTAAAATTCCACCTAATAGGGCATCTATATCTGCAAGTTGATTGGAACATAGAATTCTTCAAACTTGGATTTCAATAAAATAGGATGCAAGGCCAGTATTTCTCTTACTCAAAGAATGCCTTATGTCAGTCATAGATGCTTCCCCTTACGAGTTTATGCAATCTTAATTTAGATTGGCTGTGTTACACAGCCCAATTCACCATCATGCAGCGCATGATCACCACAAAACCACTTTACTTGTAAACTTCTAACACAAGCTTAACACGCTTTTTAAAATGCGATCCTACATGTTGTAGCATTCAAGTATACATCAAAAAACAAGATCCAGCAGTTTTGACATCGAGGACTTAAAGCTAACATAGCAAGCACTAGAAGAATTGAGTAATAGTTAGGAGAATGAAGGAGATGCACACCGTGCTACTCATTCCAACACGTACCTCATTAATTCTAAGTGATTTCGGCCTCTTAGGTTGAGGATGTTGAAACTCATACTTTTCCTACAAAAAAGATTGAACATTAACAATATAAGGAGTAGTAGATATAAATGGACTTAAATCTTCCAGTTCATCATATCGAGTGTTTAATGAACTTTATACAATAGCATTTGCTGGTTCATCTAAGAACATACATGGCAGCCCATATACTAAAAATGGAAAATTCACTAATGATACACAATCTTAAGTTTAACAAAGTGCATCTCAATAGGTGTCAATGTTATGGTATGGTAAGAATTCCGTGTAATATAGCATACTCAAAATTACACAATTATTTAAAAATTATACATATATCCTTCCTAATGTTATTGCTGAATTTGAAGTCACTCTTGCTTTTATACTAAAGATTCTTAGACATGCCTAAATCATAAATTTCTCAAAAATGTTTTGGCAAACCTAGAGAAATAAAAGATTGCAGAACCATACCTCTTCTAGTGGATCATAGTATATACCATTGTATGGGATTTCACCTGGAGCTTGTATAGAGAACTTGATCCAAGCAAGTATGGAATCTTTAATGACAGATGGTGTCTCCATTCAAATCTACAAATTAAAAGATGAGAAGTAAGTAAATTTTAAGAGCATAACCACCAGAGTTCTAGGTTCAGGATAATTGACACAATTAAAGGAGCCCAAAAGAATAAGAAAAGGTGAGAGCACATGCATCAAGCCATAGAACAAGACATTGTGTTAGTTATGTACTAAACCATACTGAGTACCTACCTAAAATGTACATGTAACAATTAGAAAGAAAAATATCAAAATATATCAAAACCCTAGCTATCTATCCCTTATAATCCCAAGTGTGTTTAAAAAAATGGTAGCAAGCATCAAGATCAGAACATATGAGAACGGTTATGAGTTTAAATATTATAGTTGGTCCTTTCCCTATTAGCTGATACTTTTGAGATTATGGTTACTCCACAAAAACTTTCCGCTGGAGAAGGGAAATCACGGAATATATTTGTGCAGACTATGAACTCATTTTGCAAAAGCTGAGATCACTGGGAGAACTTATTAAACTACAGTTCTTATTAATCTAGACCAATAGTAGAGAAATTATTTCTGCAACTAAAATAGTAAATAAAAATTTCACTTATGAGGGAAGAGAAACACATTTGTATGCTGCGAGGAAAGAAGAGGAAAAGGAAAACCAAAGCACAAACCCATTTGTAGCAAATAAAAACAATTTTAGAGCCAAACTAAAACTTTTCCCAAATAAAATGTTACCTTCACACGAGAACCATGGGGAATTGGTGGTGAACCATCAGCATTGTTAGGCAAAAAGATCTCTCAAATCCCAAACTGATTCTATTCGCAGATCAAAGTTGAATTTTATATGTTATTGAAACAATTCATACAAATGTAAAGAAAAAAATAAAAAAGAACTTACAAGAAGAAAATATAACTGCAAGTGATGTCTGGCATCATCATCATCAAGTTATAATAACCTAGTTATTGGCTTTCTCCTAACCATATACTAGCATTATGAGCCAACAATCAACCAGTTGTCCATAGTATATTCATATAATTATGGGTGCTTCATTCTTGGTATCCTAACTCAAACAGACAGAATTGAACCAAGGTCGAATAAGCAAATAAAGCCAAGTCAAATGTCTAAGCTCAATTTATGCTTGATTTATTTTTGAGCTGAAATACTCTGTTGGGCCTTTAACTATTAACTTAAGTATTTAGGTTAAGTGGTTAACTAACATAGTATCAGAGATATGTTGACCAAGTGCTCCTGCGTTCAAATCCACTTATTGTGTTAATTAAATCATAGCATGTTGTGTATGCAGAAATTGTTGTATTTATTGTTGTCATCTATAGTTATGGTTAATTAATCAATAACCTAGATGAATGTTTAGCAACTGGGAAGTGCAAAGAACACTCAAACACTGGAGATCTAGCAACTAAAAAGATTGATTCCTCCCCATTTCTGATTCAAAAACTCCCAGGCTATATTGGACCTTAGTATCTTCATAGAGGACTCAAGAAGGACAGCACCAACAACTTTAGATGAATCAGTAAAAACAACCTTTACCTATAAGCTTAATCTTTTGGGTTGAACTGTTATCTAAATGGTACCCAAGCCAATCTTATATTTGAACCCTGCTATTAAATTAATTAAATAATAATATGTTGTGTTTATGGTTATGATTACATTCCTAGTAATGTCTGGTCAGGCAGTTAGAAAGCTGCATAGCTGATGATGATGGGAATCCGACTCAATTTAACAACTCCATCACTCTTTCTTAATTCCAAGTTACTTACTTTTCCATAATTGCTGCAATTGATCCTTCACATACAGTCCTCAAGATACTCAACACATTCAAAGCCAGTTGCAGCTCTTAAAACAATTAAAAGCATTAACAACTGGAATCATTGATGCCACCTTGGTGGCACATGAGCAAACTGCTTTAGTTTGGATAACTCTTACACAGCAGCATCTCCTAAAATATTGATAGCATAAACTGGAGAATGTACTCAAAGAATCAAGTACCTGAAAAGCAGCTCAAAAAAGCTAATTAATTTACAGTGGCAAGTCAATGGTTCTAATGTCCTATGAAAAGCCTACAGGCAAAACTGCTCGAAGTTTTTGTGCAGCAGATAGCCACAAAGCTAAATTTGACGCCTGAGTAAACATCTCACATGATCCAGTTTTCCAAGGCCATTAATTTGGTGTTTCTAGTTAAAGAGATAGAAATCATTTAAATGCAAAAAAGGCAACATAGAGGAATAAAATTCGTACGAGAATTTGCGAGAAAAATATGCGGTAGTTAAAGTAATTAGCACTAGACCAAATTTAAGATTACTAACTCAATCATGTAAAATGATAACACAAGGTATTTTTTTTTTTTTTTTTTTTAATTTTCTTTTTCTTTAAGTAACCTAGAGCGTCTTTTCCAGTGAGAATTCTGAAATAAATCTCACAAAGTAACAGACTTAGCTCTATCTAACAAAGTAACCCCAGTAAAACAATTTATTCTATCTTAGACTGCTTCATAAAATACATAGTATCTTCCCAAAAAAAAGAAAGACTTCATATAAAGCAAAATTTGGCTTTATTTTTCAGTCCAGGATGAAAATTTCAACTCACAATGTCAGTGCAATTGGAAGAGCCAATTTGCAGCTAAAAATCAGATTTACAGAAGCAAAGATAACATACCCGGGTCATGATATCTGCATTGGATTCCAGTTATTGAAGTCTCCAATCAAAGCTGCTGACTGAAAGAGTAAGCAGTTACTATATAAGACAAAAAATAAACAGTACCACTAGATTTTACTCTTCTATTACTTGTGTTTATTTAAAATAATTCAATAAGTGCACAAGTTTTAGGAAAAGTTAGTGATGAAGGCATGTTTGACATTTGAAACCATACACATGGTCCAGTTATCAGTAATTACCACCAGAAGGAGTAAACTTGAAAGGGATAAGAGCAGATAGAATAAATAAAAACTGTCCCTGTTTGATGACCAAGTCAAAAAGGGCACAAGCAGCATACAGATAATCTACCACTTTTAGTACAAGAGTATTGAAGAGCCTTTTCTTTTTCTTAAATGAGAGATTAAAAAGTATTGAAGAGGCTTGACTTCATTCTTCCATTTTTATGTATCAATATAAAAAGTAATTTAACATAAATCACAGGAGCATTATCATGACAGGGAAATAAATGTTTTCACAATAGAGGCACAAAGATTTAGTGGATCATAATAACAACATAAACCTGTATAGATTATCATCACATTGAAAAATTGTTAGCCCAAATAACACCATCCCTGTCAAGAGGTAATGAGATCAAACAGTTAAATCCTGGAGTAAAAGAATCAAACCTAACTTAGCTCCAGGTGCCCAGTCTCTATAAGTTAAACCTGTGGCACTGCAGAACCAATAGGGACAATATTCAGCAACCACAACTTCTAATCTTTTAATTACTTTTTAAGTAGATAAAACTTGATTGGAACAAAAAGGGACCACATAAAATTTTGATTAGAACTCAATTTCAATTTCAGAAAAAAATATGCACAACTAGAAAAATACCCACAAAGAGAACATGACACCTGAAAATGAAGTGGAAGACAACTATGAGCTAATAAACCACATAGAAGTGCCACCAAAAAGAAGAAAGATAAACTGGTTATATAGGCTGGCACAAATTTTCACCCCAGCTTGCATTGTTGATCAATACTTTATAAACCTACATGCTATTTCCTAAATTTGCAAAAATACAAGAGTATTAGTATTAACAAAACCACAGATGATATCCCTATATGAAAACAAAAGGAATGCAAGCGCAGGCCTCTCTATCTTATGGCCAGAATCTGTCACATTTTTAACCCATGGAACAGCTTGTATTGGCTTGAGCTTATTCAAAGCAGACTACAGGAAAAGTAAGACATATCTGTTGACAATGGCCCAAGCAACAAAGCTAAAATGGCCAGAATTGTAATTAGTAATGCCAGCTGATTAAGTTTGAAATATTAATTCAAACTCCAGTTTCACCACAGTTTAAATAAGGTTAAGATGCAAATACTTGATGAAAAATTTTCTATTTTGTGTTCTCTACATAGCATGAGTATTACCTCCATATATTTATTTCATCTTATAATTAATTATTTATTATCTGCATCAAAAAAAGAGTAATACACATAATAGCACATTGCACCGTGATCATACACAAAGTCACAATCTTATATTTAACCCATAAAGATACTAAAGATAGAATAATCAAGGAAATCAACCTGTAGAAATTCAAAAGGTGTGATCCCTGTGCGTGAAGCCTAACTTTTCATAGCCACGAGAAAACAACTCCAAACCACCTTCATACCTGTCAATATCCTCACCCAATTTTTTGTATTGTCCATGCCTGCAATTGGAACAAGACTTTCACCAACCTTAGACATTAAATCAAGAAAGTGACAGAAACAGGAAAATAATCCATTAATGAATAAAGGTTTATTCACAGCAAAATAATAAAAAGGTTCACTAAGAATAAAATAATTAGACTATAAAGGTCTGTATCATAAATCTATCTTAAGGTCAAACATTTTGGATAATAAATCTTTAAGAACACACAAATATAGACACAGAAGGAGTGTACACAAGAGAATTTTGTATCCATGTGAGTGAAATGTGTGCTAGATTTTTGTGTGAGTTAAAACTAGGGAAAATAAGGAGTTGTTGAAAAACTTAGTTTAATCCTTCATTGTATGTCATATCCGAAACTATGATAGCAAGATTTCATAAGGGAATATACTTATTAAACTTACAATTAAATTAGAAAAATCCCTACAAAGATTCCTAAATTTGTAATAAATTTAAGGGTTAAAAAGGGTTGTTATTGTGTGATAAAAAACTATCAAGAAACTTCAGAGCTCGCATGGATATGGGACTTGAATTCAAACATTATTATAAACTAAAGGTATTTATTTAGCCATAGTATAAGAGAAAAATAGAGTCATAGGTTGATTTGTTCAATCCAACATAAACATTAGGAAGAAAAAACAAGAAGCACCATCTTCGTAAGCAAGATATTTATGTTTATTAAGTCCAAGCTAGGATGGAGGGTAAACTTAAATTACTGCATTCTGATAAACAGAAGTGAGGAAAGAATGTAAAAACACAATAGGAAGAAGCCCACTAAAACTGAACAGAATGCATTCATACAAATATCAACCAAGAAAAAGCAATTAATTTGCTCCTATTACTTTTAGACCCCAGGTCACTGAGTCATTCAAACAAACTCTCAGTGTTCATTGTGTAACAGAATAAAATATTATCTCACCTGTAATCAAGATGTTGACGAAAACCTATGAAAGTTGGATCTATCTCATATATTCTCTACCTCCTACCAGTTGGAGGAATGGACCCTAGTCTAACTTCAGTTTTAGCTTCACTTTCCTCAGTACTTACTTTCTCTTGTAAAGGAAAAGATGGCTCTACAAACGTGGAAGCAGAAACTGTCTCTTCAATCTCTCTCTTCATCTTCCATTTTAAGACAATCTACATCATGAAGTACCTAAAACAAGAGCATAAAGGTGCAAGAAGCAACAGTGTTAAAATAAGCTCTCAGCAAAAAATTAACCTTTCATAAGAATATACAGAAAACAGATAAAAATGGATACTGTTCAAATATAAGATAAGCAATGATAGAATACCTTTCATGACACTTGAATGATGGTTATTCTAGTATAGTCAGGCCCACAATAAGCATGGCTTCCTATTTACGACAAGTACTCAATAGGTGCATGCAGATATTATAAGCTCTCTCACCTTATGGAGCAGTCAAGTTATGCCATCACTGGAAAATTTTGTGGGGCAGTAATAATGGTAAAACTTTATGGGTTTTGGGATTTCAGCAAAAATGATGGGTATCTGAAGAAATTACTATTTCAATTTTCTTATATCTTAATGTCTGTTAAACATGACACTTTTGTACAAGCATAGTCATCTTAATATTGTACTCTGTGTTAGTATATCATATGTTTGTACATATTGATGGAATACTTAAATACTATTTATTATTCAGTACTTCTCTATCACCTTAAAAAAGAAAAAGAAAAACAAATAGAGTTGCCAAGCATTACATGCAGTAAACCCTTAAAATAAATTCAAGCACCAGGAAAAATTCCTATATGTTGGGTGTACCTATTAGGTCATAGTCAATGTAACATGGAATTAAATTTGTCAAGTAAAGAAACACTATAACGACAGGGAAAATGAAAATATACATGCTTGTACTAGCCAAGGAATCGTACAACATTTCTTTTATAGGCATTCTCTAAAAAGTCTCAAATGCTAGGAACCCGCATGAAGCATCCTCACTATGTGGTCCAAGAAGAAAAAACAAAGCAAACATTTATCAGTAGTTGTGTGACATCCTTCATTGTGCATACATACTCCTCTGTCAAATTTTCAACATAAACACCAGATTTGACATCTTCTCTTATCTGGAAGGAGAAGCAAAACAGGGTCAAGGAAAACTGAATTTATGTCGGTCTTTTACTGGATGTGAGTGCTTCTGTGACCTGAAGATTTCTTTGGCTTGGATCCAACAAATCTGTGATTTTTTCATTGTAAATCTGCAAAAATATGTGGATATATTAGGACATGCAACATTAAATTTCACAAGACAAAAAGGGATACTGTCCAGTCACAAAACCTCAAGAAAAGAACACCGACATTGGCAATTTAGTTGCTTTTCCGCATGCTTGATTTGTTCCTACAAAGAAAGTACAAGTGGTTAATATCATGAAAATGCAAAGGATAATATCAATTTCTTGCTTTTCCTCTTAGTAACAAAGAAGCTCAACAAAACTTTAAAGTTTACATTTTCTCAAGCTTGAGTCACTCTTTCCACAAATTCTCTCAAAATTTAAAAAATATAATATCAAATAACCACAGAAAAGAAGAAGATCGAAACAATTACTTGAACACCCGAGTCGGAGACACCAACCATTACGTTCTCGGGAAGTGTATCAGTGGCGAGCTTGTGCTTGAGTGGATTGGGCGGGCGTGGGGGCAGCGGACTCTTCATCTTGGAAGGTGCCGGAGAAGGCGGAAGAAGTAAGTTCAGATCTGACGGCGGAGCATTTTCTTTGGATGATTTTTGCTTCCGCAATGACCTTAATTTTGAATTAGGATTTGGAGACGATGAAGATGGCGACTCACTTGAGTGAGTCTCTCTCAAGTTTGTGTTTCTCGGCTGCATTCCGATGAGTAAACTAAAGAGAGAGAAGAGAGAAGGCTCTGTTAGTTTGGGCAAGATTGCTGAGATTGAGGGCGTTGGAGACAAGAAGAGGAGAGGAGAGAGAAATGTAGCCGTTAGAGAGTTTTGAATTTGTAGACAGAGAAAGAGAGTGATTATTCACATTTATTTATTTTTTGTGGGGAAAGCTGTTTTTTAAATGAGTTTAGGGTGAAAGAACGATATAGTGTTGACCAACTCTTGAAATCAAGAACTGACCTGCATAAGGTTCTGTAGCAATTTGGAAGGTGGGGATAAAAGTGGGCTAACACGCATAGTGGAAAAATTTTATCGGTAATTATACTTATAAAGAAATTTTTGTAAGATTTTTATATAAAGTAAAGTAAAAAAAATAAATAAAAGAGTAAAACAAAAAGTCAAACTCATTATATTTACCCTTATATTTATTTTTGATCACATAACTTTGTATGAAGATCTTTGTAAAAGTATTATTGCTCAAATTTTATATAACATTTTCTGAAAACGTATAAGTGTAAGTGGTATGCTATTTATTTATTTATTTTTAAATAAACTATCTCGTAATTCTCTTATGGCTGTTACAGGTGTATAATGAAAATGAGTCAATAACTATTTCACCCGTATCTACCATATTTACTATTGAAATTACAGAAAAAGGCCGAACGACTTACGTATACCCAAGATTTGCCGAAACGACAAATTGATACCCAAAAGGTTTTGAAACGATAAACAGATGCCTTCTGTTATGTGCTGTTAGTGATTTCTGTTTGTTCATAGTGAAAAGACTAAAATGCCTTTAAAAGTTTGATATTTTAGTTTTTTATAAATTTTTAAAAAAACCCCTAGGTTTGCTAATTTAACTAAACACCCCCATATATAAAAAGTTTCTTAAATGACAAAAATACCTCTACCACCCATAGTGCCAGATTCTGGCCACCACCGTCGGAAACTGGCCGAAAAATTGTGTTACGACACAAGCCCGCTGGATCTGTGTCGTAACGTGTTGATCTAGCCTTTTCAGGCTAGATCCTCCATGGATCTGGCCGGAAAAGGCTAGATTTGGCCGTCGATACAGCAGATGGAGTTTTGCGCCTTGACGGCCAGATCTGGCCTTTTCTGGCCAGATCCGTGGCTGATCTGGCCAGAAAAGACCAGATATACGGCTAGATCTGGCCGTCGTGGCCGCAAAACTCCATCTGCGGCGTCGACAGCCAGATCTGGCCAGAAAAGGCCAAATCGATGCGTTACGACACAGATCCGACGGGGTCTGTGTCGTAACGCAATTTTTGGCCAGATTCCGGCGGTGGTGGCCAGAATCTGGCATGCAGGTCATGGGGGTGTTTTTGTCATTTAACAAACTTTTTATATATGGGGGTGTTTAATTAAATTAGCAAACTTAGGGGGTTTTTTAGAAATTTATAAAAAACTAAAATATCAAACTTTCAAGGGCATTTTAGTCTTTTCACTGTTAACAAACAGAAATCACTAACAGCACATGACGGAAGGTACCTATTTGTCATTTTAAAACCTTTTGGGTACCAACTTGTCATTACAGCAAACCTTGGGTATGCGCAAGTCTTTTGGCCTACAGAAAAATCCTTATACAATATTATAATAATGATTTCTCTATGAGGTGAAGAAAGATGCGGCCACGGCAGTGCCACGACCACGACCCTTTAAGTTGCTTGCACTTGAGTTGGGGAAAATAACAATAACACTACGGACACCGAAATATGTCCACCGAATTTCTGTACCGACCTACGTGGAACACGTCCCTCAGTTTTTTTATAATTTTTTTCTAGTGAACGGCCGTCCATCCAATTTGGACGGCCGTTCACTCACATGGACGGGTCCATATGCAAGGGACGGCCGTCCATAGAATATGGACGACCGTCCCTATTAAAATAAAATAAAAAAATTTGTAAAAGCTTAGGGACGGTCGTCCATCCATGATGGACGGCCGTCCATTAATTTTGGACGGCCGTCCATGTTATATGGACGGGCGTCCATATGCTAGGGACGGCCGTCCATATGCTAGGGACGGCCGTCCATATTATATGGACGCCCATCCCTATTAAAATAAAATAAAAAAATTTGCAAAAGCTTAGGACGACCGTCCATACATTATGGACGGCCATCCATTAATTTTGGAGCTCTTCTTCTTCTTCTTCTTCTTCTTCGCTCCACTCCATCCCTGTAACACCTCAAATCCACTAAAGGTTATTTTTGTTTTGTTTATGCTGTAATTCAGTGGGAGGAACCCATAATTAGAATCAGAAAAACTTACCCCAATAGAACCCATAAGCGAAGAGCTCCAAATAGATCTGTAAATAAACACTTTTTCTCTGAAATGAAAGCTGAATAAGAATCAAATTCTACGAGATAAATATCAGAAAGAACAGAATCTCACAAGAATAAAAGTCATCAAAATAATAAAAAATATATAAATATAAAGTTCACAACTTTCTCTTAATATCTCTGTATCTTTCTTCTTCTTGTCTTTTGGCAATTATGGGCAAATGGGCAGACAAAGACTTTAAAGTTGTTCTTCTTAGTTGAAAATGTTTTAAACTTACAGTGAACTTCAGTCTGTCTCTTGTAGTCTGTTTCATCTGTATTTTTGTTTTGTTTATGCTGTAATTCAGTGGGAGAATTAGGATTGCTGCAAAATGAATTTGAGGTGTTACAGGGATGGAGTGGAAAGAAGAAGAAGAAGAAGAAAGTGTTTTTTTTTTTTTTAAAAGAATGGACGGCCGTCTAAAATTTATGGACAGTCGTCCCCAATTTTTTTTTTTTATTTTTATATTTTGTTCATTTTACTTATGGACGGGCGTCCATTAAATGGGGACGTCCGTCCCTAGTATATGGACCCCCGTCCATATAATATGGATGGACGTCCATGTGAGTGAACGGCCGTCCAAATGTGATGGACGGCCGTTCACTCAAAAAAAAATGTTAAAAAATTAGAGGCGTGTTACACGTAGGCTGGTACAATATTTTGGTACAAAAATTCCGATGTCCGTAGCATTATTGGGAAAATAAAATAAGAACCATAAAAGGAAAAGAGAGAATGCAGAATAACGATGGATATTGGGTTTAAACAGAAACGCAACAAGAGAAGAAATAAAAGAAGCCTTCAGAAAACTGGCTTTGAAATATCATCCAGACAAGCACTCTCAATCCGCAAAGGCCGTTAGAGAAGACGCAACCTTCAGATTCAAGCAGGTTTCTGAGGCCTACGAGGTTCTGAGTGACGATCTTAAACGCACCCATTACGATATTCATTATAAAAATTATAATAGTAATAGATATGGTCATTCTTACAGTAATTATGGATATGGGTATGGCACGCGCTCTGCCTCTGCCTCTGCCTCTGCTGCCCATTCCGGTGACGGGTTTGTTTCCAAGTTGGAGATTGCGCTTCGGTTTATGACCACGCGCGCCTTTCTTCTCAATTTCGCCTTCGCTGGGTATGGATTTTTTAATTTGCCTATATTTGTATATATCTTTGAATTGCTCAAATTCGAAGACTTTCCCTTAGAATTTGATATGAATATGAATATGAATACGGTATTTACATATGCTATGTTCTTGCTAAATTAAAGATTGATTTTGCTTCACAATAGACATAGCTGATTCGGAAGTTCGAGTGTTTTGTGTTAAAGATAATGTTTAATTGATGAATCTATATGCGTACATTAAACTTGGAAGACTGTTGGAGACCTTCTGTTACCTCAAGTTTGTTGTTAAATCTTGTTGTTGAGTTTGATGACAGCTTTATATTACATTACGTTAAAGTTTCATAGGAGAATAAAAAATTGGAAGTCGGCTGATTTCTTATCTCTGTGTAAATTGAATGGATAGACCGGTAATCGTCTATTGCTGATTGGTAAAATGTTATTGGGAATACAAATGAATAAAAGAGGCTGCATTTTATGATATTTCCCTAAGTTTTACTGTTACTTAATTAGGTAAAATTCATAATGGCTAGCATGATAGTCTCTTCCTCCTCGCTTTTCTCTGGGGTTGCAATCTATCTATAAACAGGCCTAGAAATGTATTCATCTCCTTGGGGCTTTTGAGGGGGTCGCTTTCCATGAAGGTTTTGATAAAAAAAGTATGGATTATTGAGAAGTCAGGTAATTTTTCATTTAAGTCTTTTTAAACTGATAACCCAACACACCCTTTCCTGAACGCTATGGATTGATTTGGAAGGATAAAGTTCCAATCAATTTGTCATGGCCTGTTACTCTAAAGAGACTAAACTCTGATGACATAACTCAAAGAAAACCAAGGATGTGTTTATGTACAAGGAAAACTCTGAAAGCACTTAGCAACTTTTCCTACAGTGCTCCATTGCCATGCAATCATGGCTTAATGTTGTTTCCGATTTTAATGTTTTCTTGTCAGACCCTCTCTTTTTGTTCATTTTTCATGGAAAGGTTATCACCTTTTGGAGGTAAATGGAAAGTGGCTCTTTTGTGGGATAGAGCAACCATGGGTATATTCAAGGTATTATGGACTGAGAGGGATATAAGAAATTTTTCAAAGGCAGTTTTGGGAAAAATTTCTCATTCTTATGAGAAATAGTAAAGTATGGATAACTCTCTAGAATCTTGGGCCCGAGCTAGGAATTTTTAAATGTAACCCACGCCTAACCTGGGCAAGCTTGACCTGGGCCTGTGTATTTTCATCCATGGCTGATAGGAAAACATGGATCAGTGAGTATAGGGAAGTGATTTTTAACTCTTATTCAATTCATCAGTATCCACCATTGCCAAATGCATCTTTCCTATAATTAAAAAAAAAAAAAATCTCTTTAAACCTCATTTAATCCTAAAAATAGCCCTATAAGGTTAATTAGGTTTATTTTCCTCAATTTCAAACTTAATTGTGGTTTTTGGTTTTACACCATTTTTCCCCAAACTCAAACTTAATTAGGTTTTTTGTTTACAAACTTCTTCCCCTAATTTCCTAATGTAAAATTTGAAACTTACTTTTTCTTTTACAAATTCATATTCATCTCATTGTGTGATTATTTTTTCTATAGTTTTAGTATTATATTTTCATCAAACAATCAAATATTTAAAATAAAACAAATTGCTTCAATGATTATGAAAATTTAGGGTTAGGGTTTATGTAAGATTAAATGTTAAAAATTAAAACAAAAATATAAAATAGAGTATAAGTGTATTTATAAATGTTATTTTTAGTATTTTTAATTAAAATTAAACTTGTCAAAAGAAAAACTAAATTTAAAAGTGAGAGATAATGATAAATTAGACAGGCTAAAAATCTATTCCAATGGATATATTGGCACTCCTATTAATAAGTTCAAGAAACTCCGCTTTTTAATAACTTTTATAATGTCAAATTTATCACTATATTAAATTATCAAAATTAAGTTTAATTTCTAATTCTTTACAAATACTTTTGACACCTTACATTTATCTTATTTAATTTCTAATAATTTAATCAAAATTGAATTAGAAAATAAAAAATTATCCAAATTGTAGTTAATATAACAAGTTTACCCTCCTATAATATTCATAATTGAACAAAGAAATTACTAATTTACCCTTACTTTTATATCTTAATACTATACCTAATACCAAAAAGTTTGAAATCTTACAAAAACACCGCTAAAAAATAAGTCAGTCTCTACAAGTTTGAAATATTGCAAACACACCTCTGTGATAGTTAAGGTTTTGATTTTTTCCAGCCACATTATGAAAGCCAAAATTCAATCTAACACCACCACCTGAGCCATCAGCCTCCATTTTACAAAACTCATCTAACCTTAGCACTTGGTAGCCTCTCGTTCGCTGGCTGTGACTCACATATTGGGTTGATTTTCCGACCAAATTCTGGTCCATTTTGGTGTCCAAAATTTAATCCAACACCACCCCTAAAACCCACCGGTCTTCACTCTACAAAACCCCTCTAACTCCAGCATTTGATAGCCTCGTCGACGGTCAAATTAGAGATTTGGTGAACAATTGAAAATGGTAAACTGGATCGAAGAGGGCGTCGATTACCGGTCAGTACGGTCCGATTTTCAAAACATTGTTTTCAAGTTCGTGATAAGACCGATCACAATCCCCTCCTTGAGATCCAAGACGGCCTTGTAAGGACACAGACTAGCTAGTTATTTGCTAACTAGCTATTATCGATGAAATCAAAGCACCGAGAGAAGCGTGAGGAGAGAAAAAAATATCAGCAAAGTTTGTTTTGTTTTTGAATTTTGAATGTTTATTGTTGCTAAAGTGTTTGGGCTTCGCACTAAGTGAGAGTTGTGAGATACTGATACGTGTATGGTGGAGGATTGCATGGGGAAATGTAGTTTTGGTGGGTCCCACAGAATTATTCTCCATCATCCCTTCATCTCTGTTTGTTTCTGTTATGAGTAATGCTACAGACACCGAAATTTTACACCGAATTTTTGTACCGAAGGACATGACAACCAGTTAGACGAGATCATGTTGGAATCTTTTGTGAATGAACGGCCGTCCAACATTTATGGACGTCTGCCCATATTTAATAAACTCCCGTTCATATTATATAGACGGGTGTCCATTTATTATGGACGGGCGTTCATATAAGATGGATGCCCATCCAAAAAATTTTAAAAGAAAAATAATAGACATATGTCCATATACGATGGACGGGTTCAAAAAAATTTAAAAGCAAAAAAATGGGCGTATGTGATTATTGGACGGTCGTTCACCTATAATGGATGCCCGTCCATGAGAAAATAACAATAGACGGGCGTTCACCTAGAATGGATGCCCGTCCATTGTTTAAAATAAAATAAAAAATTAAAACAAAAATTATGGACGTCCATCCATATATTATATGGACAGACGTCCATATTCAATGGATATGCATCCCTTTTAGATGGACGCCTATCCATTGTTTGATTTAAAATTTTTTTCAACATTTGAGTCTCAATCCAAAAAGTAAATGTCGCTATCTTCATTAATTTTTTGTCTATATTCAAAGTAATTAGACAAGTGTCATAAGAATAGGGCACTAACTCAATTAGGATTCACAATTAATGCATTAAATAAATTTAAAATTTGTTAATATTAAAAGATTGACACCCGTCCTCATAAGAGGACGAGCGTCCATAAACAATTTAGGCCAATTTTTTTTAGTTTAAACTATGAACTTCTAGGTGGACGACCATCAATATAATATGGACGAGAGTCCATTTCAAATAAACGACCATCCAATAACAATGGACGACCGTTCATTCGCGGAATATTTGTTAACGTGATACGTGACTCGTCTGATTCAGTGGACACATCGTTCGGTGTAAAAATTTAATGCAAAGCGTTGGTGTCCGTAGCATTTTTCTTCCATTATAGGTAACTGTATAATTTATTTTTTAAAAGTTTCTCTTTTAGTTTTTTCTTCTTTTTACTTAACTTTGTTATTTGCAATTCTAAGGACAACACACTCATGCAATTTCACAAAGGGGAATGAGTATATATTTCCCTTTGAATGGACTAGAAATGATAAACTTGTAAAAACCCCCTCCAGTCAGGTATCATCTGAATAACCCTCAATGAGAATCCCAGGGATACATGTCTGGAGAATGAGTTGTATTTAGAAAAAACTTGTGTAAGATAATAATAATAATATCCAAAACATTCATATAAGATGTCACGCAAGATCCAAACTTATAACTTCAAAAACTTTAAGAATTTATCCGGAAATTGTACAGTCAAAACATATTTATAGGGTGGAAGCTTCCAAAGGTGTTTCACAAACATTTATTATTTACATTATTTACATCTAGATAAAAACATCAAGATGACAATAAATCATCTCCCCTCACGTGTAGCCCCGCTGTCTCTAGCATCCTTCGCTTCTGGTCTACCTGCAAAATAATCAACAATGAAAGGATGAGCATTAATCGCTCAGTGAGGAATGATCAATTTCATTCTAAATGTGCTATTTGACCTTTATTTAAACATATTTGTTAACACACCACTTATCTTTCTAATTTATATGTTTTTCATCATTTTATTCTATAACTATATAAACATCAATGCATATACATACAAATAAGTATGTAAACATAATACACACACATTACATGTCATGATATAACATCTAAATATTATCTAACATGAATAAATCATCTCATGATGTAAATAACATCATAACTTATGTAATGCAACTAAATGCATATGAAACGTTTAACGTGTAGCCTATCGGACTTTTCTTAGCGTCTTAAACACTTCATATCATCTAGCCTCAAATTCATCTAGAGCTCATATCATTAGGAGGCGTGCTTACGCGTTATTTAGCATCTAAAGCATATATTCATCTTTCTTCAATCGGTATACGAGGATATGCTTACACGTTTTCCATTATGCTATATGCATCTCTAATATCTTATGGCATGTAAATACATATTTTAGTGAGCTTAATACTTTTGATTCATCTATGGATTATTAATCCATTTACATTACCTCTTGCTCTTAAAACATGTATCACATTGCATCTTCATGCCATTTCATAACATTAATCATGCATTGACATCATGACCATGTGTATCTTTCAAAGATCATCTAGCTAATGGGTAAACATTAGTACATGGCTTAATCACGTCAATATATAATCAATTCATAATCATAAGAATTAATTATGTTAAATCTTAAACTTTAATAACTAGAAGCTTATACTTAGGCCATTTTCCATCCATTTTCTAAATGAATTGGCTCTTGGCCTAAACATAAAAGTTGTAGGGCTATGTCTTAAATTTCTAGTGCTTCAAGAATCATCTCATTTCAATTTTTATAACTCAAGTTATGGTCGAAATACTGAAGCATGTTTAACATAACCCCTAAGCTTACCAAATCCGAATTTTTCATATTAAACTATGCCACATCAATTCTTATTGACAATTAACCAATATGTCAACTTATGGATAAAATAAACCTCCCCTTAATAGTCTTTAACATCTTAAAGGAAGTGTAAAATCTCATTCTCATAATCATCAATTATTGTTATAACATTGTAAGTTAATGCAAACAATATATGAACACTGCTAATAGCAACCATTCAACACCATGTGGCCTCCAATACTACAAGTTTTGCCACAATCAACATCTACACTTCATTTTCTTCAATCAAACATAACAACTCATAAAACATAAATAACAATAACTTCATGTATAATGAATTTAAGGCAATAAATAGAATAAATGAGTTCAACTACACTTGCCATCAACTAATTCTATGTCTTAAAGTCTTAATTTAAGGTTTCATTAAATCTACAAACCCTAGCATAATCCCTAAAGTCATAGGAGGTTCTTCCTTACCTTTTTAAAAAATTCCTCCAACAAATCCTTTGTTTTTGTCTTCTTTCACACTTTAATCCTACATATATAACATGAGACCTCAACATCTACTTCAAATCTTCAAATCACATCAAAACTATGGTTTTTAATCCTTACCTTAAACCCTTCAATTGGAAGATCCAAGGCTTCTATCTTGTTCTCTTTGAAAAACTATGCAAAACTCCTTTAAAGCTTAGAGAGAGAAAGCTTGTTTCATGGAAGATTTGAGAGAAAATAGAAGAAAGGTTAAAGAAATGCTATCTCCCTTGGCTTGAACGAATTTCAAGAATTTTCCAAAATTATGCTATTGGTCTAATTATTTTAATTGTATAACTCATAAGTTCTTAATTCTTTATATAAGGGCATTTTGGTCATTTCGCACTAAACATAATTATTACTTAATTAATGTCATTAAATGCAATTAAGCCTATTTATCCTTGACTTTTTCAATGCTTATCCATAGGAAAAATAACTATTTTTCCCCTAATACATTTCTATGGATAATTGATTCATACCGTTCCAAATGAACTGACTATTTTGCCCTTAGTTAGATTTTATGCTTTTTAACATAAAATTAACATCTAAAGAACTATTTTGAGTTTGGAACATACCTTTGACATCTTAGGTATTACAAAATTGCTCATTATGGACCTACAATTCATAACACATCATACACAAATTCATATATAATAATGCAGTGTAGTAAATAAACTCACTAAGAGAAAGGAGTAAGAAGGGGGAGTAAGACTAACATTATTCCTAAAGTAATTCTCAACCTTGATGGGAGATTCCTCGAGTAATTCTCAAACTTGATGGGAGGTTTCTAGATTTTTTTCTTATGGGGCATTTGATTGGAGGTTATATAGGATTATTGGAGTTATGTCATCTTATATTACTTGATTACTGCGTTTGATTGTCAAGTAATATAAGATTCCGATAATCTTTAAATACCAATAGTGTTTACGGTTGGTAATATTGGAGGTAATTTGATAACCTTAATTTTCTTAGATATTGTAAGATTACCAAGGTAATCTTATTTTTGTTACAATTCTATCTCTTATTAATAAAATTTTAGGACAATAATACCCTTATTTTTAAATTTATTTACATGAATCTGACTTTTACCATTTCACCCTAATTAATTAACTTTTTGGACAAAATTACCCTTGAATTCAAAACAAATTGCAGCTTACCCAAGCCACCACCCTCACCCACTTGTCGCCAGTCAAACCACCGTCGAAAGTCACTTGGAGTCGCCGTGAGTAGTTGAGAGACACTATAAGGCTCTGATATAGCCTTTTTTGGTCATATTGATAGCCAAAAAGGCCATATCAGAGTAGATCTGACCGGAAATGGGTTTATTGGCCATATATGGATGAGATATGACCGTTAACGGCCAGATCCATTGATCTAGACGAAAATGGCCAGAATAGATCTGGCTAGGATGGGCCATAACAGAGCCTCCCAGCGACTCTCAACCATTTTTAGCGACTCCGGTGACTTTCTGGTGGCGGTCGACGATGGTTGGCAATGACTTAGGGTGATAGGGGTTATTTTGTTATAAATTAAAGTTTTATATAAACGGGTGTTTTAGTTAAATATGAAATATTGAGGGTTAAAAGAAATTATTTAAAAATTAATAATAAAAATAATATTATATTAATATTTAAAAAGAAGATAATTTAATAATTTAAATAATATATCCGTTAATTTATTCCTCTCAATTAAATATATTAATATAACATATGTATCAATTTATACAAACTAACTAAACACATTTTTTCTAATAATTTTTAAAGGAATCTAAATTTTTAGTAATTCAATATTCTCAATAATTGAATATTTCTTAAAACAAAGGCGTTTACGGCTGTTAGCGATTTAGATTTCATAAGAGGAAACTGATAATAAATATTTTATTTTAATATTTTATTATTTTTCATTGTCAGGGAGATATAAAGCATAATAACCCAGCTAAATTTAAACAAATAATTGAATCTCGTACTTAAACGAGCCATTTTTGCATAAAGAGGGCGAGAGAACAATTTCCTAACACCCACAGAGAGACCATAACCATAATTCCCAGAACAATCCTCATCCCAATTTTTCCTCCATTCCTCCATGGACCAACAACAACCACCACCACCACAAACTCCTACACCTCCCACCACCACCGCTGAACCACCCGTACAACCACCACCGCCACAACAACAAGAATCACCATCACCGTTACCCTCCACCACCTCAACTCCTCCAACCCCTACATCAAACCCTAACCCTAACTCTAATCAGCCCCAACCCCCAAAACCCACACTCACACCACAACCCAGACCGACCTCATTTTCCAGACCCTGGCAGCAGCAACAACAACAACAGCCCTCACATTTTTCTCACTTCTCTTCCCTTCCTTCTTCCCCTTCTTCTTCTCCGTCTTCCTCTGCTTCCGCGCCGCAGAGGGGTGGCATTGCCCTTGGCGTTCCGGCGCCCCGCCCTGCGGCGTCTTCTTCGCAACCCACACCGTCCTTCTCGGCTTCTTTCGGTCAGCAGTTTGGTAGCTTGGGCCGGACTGGAGTTAACGTGCCTGATTCATTATCTAATTCCAGTCCATTGCAGGTTTTTGTTTAGAATAATTGAAATTATACGTTATTTTAGGGTCCATCTGATGTAATATTTAAATACACTGCATTTGGTTGAATTGAGTTAAAATGTTTTAAGAAACACAATCCTAAAGCCTAGTGTTAGATAAAAAAACGAAGAAGTTGTTAATGTGCTTGAGTTAGTCTTCAATTCAAGTCTATTGCAGGTTGGATTCTTTCTTTCTTTCTTTTCTTGCTTTAGAAGAATTGAGGTTATACACTATTCTTGGTATAGTTATTAAGTGATTTTAGTAGCTTTTTTTTTTTAATAGTTTTTTTTTTTTTTTTTTTTTTTTTCAATATAGGTTTAGGCGGTCTGTTTCTGTGAGTTATTTTGATTTAATTTATCGTTTTCTTCATTGTTTGTTGTTATTAAAATGACATTTATAGTTATTCAGGGTGATGATTAAGTTTGGTTTTGAATATTGAGTGGGCGTATATGTGTGGTTTTTTCACTTGATTAATTGTTTTTCAAATTTGTAGGCAAGGCAACAAGTGCAAGGAATTCAGGGGATGGGAATGATAGGATCACTAGGTTCTGGTGCACAATTGCGGCCTGGTGGGATTTCTGTTCAACACCATCAGCAGAGGCCCACACAACAATCATCCCTTCGTCCACCACCATCGCCCCCAAGTAGCCAACCCCCTGCTACCCAGGTCAGGAATGGTCCTTTCTGGAACTCGGCATTTGTGCTGATTTTTAACTACATTATAATCTTAAACTGTCGTGAGTAAGATTATAATGTTAACTAGGTGGAAAAATCAGTCGCAAGAGGTAAAGGAGTGGTAATGACTGTGACATGTAAATTAGGTTCAAATTTGCCTTGCCAAAAAGAGAGGAGAGGGTCTGGCTTTTAGAAGTTAGAAAATTAGGTCTGAAAACTCAAATTTCATATTTTTCTTAAGGTGAAATATACGTAACGGGCATCAAAATTTTTGTATGTTGAAGCATTAAAATATTAATAATTTTTCTGTAAGGTGATATATAATTCAATGTAGGTTTTGGACAAAGAAATAACTTCTTTCTGTAGCTATGGGAAACTAAAAAACTTGATTATTGGGTGCAAACTGACCGTGAATCGAGGTATTGTGTAGGCAATTGAAAACCTGTAGTTGTTTCACACCAAAATAATAATGTTAAAATTGTCATTCTGCATTTGATGGCCTAAGTTTGTGGCTATCGAAACTGGAACGTTTATAAATCAGAAGAATTCTGGCAGTGAGAGTAAGTATAGAGAAACCTTTGTTCATTAAAATAATTAGTAAGTTTTTATTTGGTTGATTGTAAAAAGGGTTTCAGACATTGGATTTAATCTGAGTGTCTGTCACTGTGACCTCCTTTATTTGGTTTTTGCTTGTATATAATCAGAAGCAGATTACCATTTGCCATTAAGATATCTCCTACAGAAACAGGCCTGCCTGATTTATTATGTAGTTAGAACTGTCTGGAATACTGATATTGTGATTTGACTATGGCTTGTTAAAATTTTATGATAGATCTAATCTTCTTTGCAACCTCATCACCTATTCTTATTGTGTTTCATGGAATACCTCTGGTGAATTCTGGGTTTGATGTCTTCGTTTGGCATTTGTTTACTATTTATTTTTTTCCACTTTATGTAGAATTTTCAAGGTCAAGGTCTTATGAGAGTCTCACCGGTGGGCTCTCCTGGGTCTACTGCACCAAATGCATCACAAAGCATTCAGTCCCTTAATCAGCCATGGTTATCTTCTGGATCACAAGGAAAGCCTCCTTTGCCACCCCCCTCTTCATATAGACCTCAGTTGAGCTCACCATCCATGCAGCAAAGGGTACATATTCCTCAGCAACATGTTCCTTTGTCAACAACTTCGCAGCAACAGCATGTGTCATCTGTGCAGCCACAACAACCTAAACCATCTCATCAGCCGCAGGAGTCTTATGGGCAACAATTTCCCTCATCAAGGGTCCCTCAATCTTTACCACATCAACAACAAATTTCAAGGGCCCAGACTTCTGCAGTTCATAAGCCTTCCTCTCTTTCAATGGTACAACCTATCACTGTCCAGCAAGCGACCCAGAGTAGAGTAGTCAGTGCAGAAAGTGATGAATCTAATAATCAGATTGTCAGCAAAAGAAGCATCAATGAGCTTGTTAACCAGGTTAGACATAGTGGCCTTCTCTTAATATTTATAATTCAAGTTCATATTAGCAGTCCTACCAAATTTTTACGATTGCGATCATATGCTACTGGTCTGTCACCAAAGCTAGAATTTGACCTTCCAATTTCTTCCAGTTCTATTGCATTCCAAATCAGAAAATATATTAGTTTATTTCTCATTTGAGGTGGTGGACTTCAAATACTACAAAGTACAAACTTTCTACATATATCCTGTTTCAGCTGCATCTATGCAAGCTAATAGATGAGAAAACTTTCCCACCTTTGTAAGAGTACTGCAGATAGAATCAATAGACAGGTGGAGCCCCACTGTTCCAAGTTGTATTTTAATCTTAGCACCAAACAATTTAATACGTATTTAAATCCTAGCTAAAGTGAAGAGTAACATTAATTTATGCATAAATTAGTTTCATTCTTATTTAAATCCTAGCTAAAGTGAAGAGTAACATTAATTTATGCATAAATTAGTTTCATTCTTTGGCAATGCATTTCTATTAGGGTAGATTTCATTACTCTCCCTCGAGATTTCTGCTTGTATATTAGTCATAGGAGGTCAATGAAGTTTTCCCATTCTTTCAGTGGATTAGTACTCGTGGATAATGATAAATTTGTAGGTTGAAGATATATGCATTCTTTATCACTACTATTATTTAAATATTGGAAACAAACAACATTACTGAAGGATTAAAGATCAGTTCAACAAAAAATCACGTGAACCAGAAACCCTATGGAAACAAGTAAAACAGAAAAAAGTTACAGAGAATCAATNAATCCTAGCTAAAGTGAAGAGTAACATTAATTTATGCATAAATTAGTTTCATTCTTTGGCAATACATTTCTATTAGGGTAGATTTCATTACTCTCCCTCGAGATTTCTGCTTGTATATTAGTCATAGGAGGTAAATGAAGTTTTCCCATTCTTTCAGTGGATTAGTACTCGTGGATAATGATAAATTTGTAGGTTGAAGATATATGCATTCTTTATTACTATTATTATTTAAATATTGGAAACAAACAACATTACTGAAGGATTAAAGATCAGTTCAACAAAAAATCACGTGAACCAGAAACCCTATGGAAACAAGTAAAACAGAAAAAAGTTACAGAGAATCAATGAGAGAAATAAAATGTAAGTAACTTTAGTACTCCAATATTTTAATAAAGAGAAAATTGTCAAGGCTTTTGGGATATTGATTGGAAGTTTGCCTCTTTAATATTTGGGCTTAATTTTATGAGATGATATGGAGAAGGTAGGAGCTGCCACCATATGAGGTGGGATATGATGACTCTCTGCCAAATGAGGGTTAGGAGTTGGGAATGTGAAGAAATATGGGGCTCTTTTAGCTAAATGGCTTTAGAGGTTTCTACAAGAACGATTTGTAGTAATTCCTCTTTGTCTTTTTGTTCTTTCTGCAAGGTCACACGGGTTTAATTTTTTTTTTTTTCACAGTAATACACAACTCTATGTTTCCTATAAGTAAATAAAGAGAAAGTTGTCTCTTGGAGTTTCTTACTATTTGAAACCCACAACAGTGTCCATGGACTTCTTGATGAACCCCTTACCAACACATTTAGAATATCAGCAGTATGGTCTTCTTGATGAAACCCACACCAACACATTAGAATATCACCCATATTCTTGAAGACCATAAATACTCTCTATAAACTCATGCAATAGATATTCTTTTTTAAAGGAAATCTCCATAGCCATTTAAAAGAATTTGTTTGTCTCCAAAGGCTTTGCTCATCCATTCTTGCTTTAGATGGACTCAATCTTGTATTTCCTTATCTTAACTATAATTTGTTTGGTTCTCTTAGAGTTCATGATATCTTCCTTGACTTTTTATTTTTTTTCTCTTTAGTTTTGTTTGATCCTTATGCTTCTTTGACAGATTGATCCATCAGAGAGGTTGGATCCTGAAGTCGAAGATATTCTTGTGGATATTGCAGAAGATTTTGTGGAGTCTGTGAGTAGTTCAATTTTGATTCTTATGATCTTAGAAAATGCGACACAAGCAAAGACACCTTGTGGACTTCAATATTATGTTATTATATACTTCTTATTATTTCTTACTTATTATTTTCATTACCTCATTTTTTTCTTTTGAAAACTGGAGCATTGTTTGTACTATAAAATATGAAATCATATAGCACTAATTATAGGAGTTACAAACCAAATTAGACTTGTTTTTTTATTTGATCTGCCTGTGGGAACTGAAGGATTGGATCTTACACATAAAAGATGCATGAACTTTTTCTAACCTCAAATTTTTTTAAACTTATTTTTTCTGTAGGTTTATAAACCAGATATCTTAGGCTTTGTCACAGTTACGATAGTGCATATACTTAAATAATGTTCGTAGGCAATATGTAATTTCCATATTAGACAAGTTCATTGAACTTGGATAACTTTTCATGCTTTTCGTAGACATTATTTGGTTGTTCTTTCAACTTGCAGTCATTCTTAAATTCACTTTTTTCTTTGATCAGATTATTACATTTGGTTGCTCATTAGCAAAGCATCGGAAGTCAGATACATTGGAAGCAAAAGACATACTTCTACATGTTGGTTAGTTATGTAGGAAAAGTTCATCGTGTTTTATTCTGTTTATTCCTTTTTTTGTACATCTAGTGCTTAATTAACTGTTTTTATGCCTTGATACAGAACGAAATTGGAATATGACACTTCCTGGGTTCAGCTGTGATGAGATTAAGACCTATAGAAAACCGGTAAAAAAATTCACTATGGCTGGTTACTGTTATCCTTCTACCTTCTTAACAAAAAATGTAGACTAAAGGCTATTGTGTTGGAGGAAAACATTCTCTATAAATTTAGGTTTTTTTTTTTTAACTGTATTTTATGATGGTCTTTTCAGCTTACAAATGATATCCACAAGGAGCGACTTGCAGTGGTGAGTTTTGGCCTTGATGTCTTCCAGATTCTATTGTGATATATTACAAATGCTTTTCTGTTTGTATGCACAAATATTGTTGTGTTAGACTAAGTTGAAACTTAACTAAAAGAAGTCATATAAATTACTTTTTCAATAGGTGATCTGGTATTTTGTTATTTCGTAGATAAAGAAATCAGTCATGGCAACCGAGTTAACAAGTACTAAAACTTCTGCTGGACAAGCTGCTGTAAATTCAAAGAGTAACCTGGGAAAGATACCTGCCAATATCATAGGCTCTACATGAGGCAGTTTTTGATGGTGCTCCATGTTAGATTCTTTTCTGCTATGAAGGTAATTGCATAGATGATGTGTACATTTGTGTGCATTGCCCATTTGGTGAGTCATAGACTCGTAACTATTGTAGAGTTGAAGGATATTTTTTTGATACAATATTCTTTGTAATGGAAGTCTATCTAAGTTAATTTTTCCTTTTAAATCTGTTTAGTTATTTTGTTTTGCTTGCTAAAGGCATCTCTAATCACATTAAGAATGAACTAGACCTCTAAATGATAAAAGTACCCAAAAATAAGTATGTATTCATGATGTTGGATTATTTAACTATTGAAAAACAAGTAATGCTCCTAAATATGGAGTCTCGAAAAATATCAGTATATGTTTTAAGAGAACCAGATGCTTCTAATTATAGGTTTGATATAATGTTAACTTATGCAGTTATGTTTTATTTTTATTTTTATTTTTATAATCATATGTGCATATATACAAATTTACATATAAGCGTCATGAATACATGGAATGAATTGCTTACTTTTTTTTTTTTTTTTGCTTAAAAGAAGGAACTATTTTTTATTTAGAGACAATTATTGCTTATTGTAGATGCTAATTTGCATTGGACATTTCAGGTATTTCTTGCTGGTATGTAGCTTGTCCTTTCAGTTCCTACCTGACCTTGAATGTAGAATTTGCTATATTTTATGCTAAACAGAAGGATGTCTTCCCAGTTCAGATTACCTTTTGATGAGTAGAAATTTATCGAAACAAAATGCCAAAGCTATTGGTATCCAGAATCTGATAAACCCTAGAAATTATCTTACCTCTGGAATTGTTGAATTCTACAGCTCTGAGATCCTCTCCACAACCGTTGATGAAACGGAAGCCTGAAATTATTGTTGATAAGCCATAGCCACAATCATTTTCTCATCTCTCTCGGTTTTCTCATTTTCATTTCTTTCACTGCTTTAAAATATTTTAAAGGAAATAAAACAAACAGTGGATAGAATTCTCGTCCTCTAGTTGTCTAGACAGAAAGCTATAAGCTTGAAAGACATCATCTTTTCAAGAACCAAATAGTGTTAAACATGCAAGACTCAAATGAGAAATGTGTGGGGTTTAACAAGTTGCTGAAATAGGTAATTTCTAGCTGGTACGATATTTGCTTTGGCCTTCATTAATTTTGAAAGACATCAATATATTACTTGACCTGTCTAGGGCTTTCTAACTAGACCACATTTAGTTTGATGATAATTTGCATTGAGGATTCTGAGTTCAGGTTCTTGAGTGAAATGATGTTTTTTGGAGCAAAATGTACAAATCTAGAATGAAGTTGTCTGCATAAATAGATTTTTGATTTATTATGCAGCACCATGTTTAGTGCTTATATTTTTTCTGTAGAAGATTGTGTTTTCTCTTGCGTGTCTTAGTAATTTTTATTTCATGCAGGTTAAACTTTGAGAAAAGAATAATTGGTGGGATAGATGGATGGAACCGAGATTTTTCAGGTTGACTCTGGATGCATGTGTGTTTGCTTGGATATTTTGTGTAGTATTCTGATGCTAAGCTACAAGTAGGGAGAAACTATAAAATTTCTAAGATTCATGCCTTAGGTATGTTCCGGCCACCGACTTTTTTATGTAGTGGGAAGTCCCATTTTGCTGGCAAATTCTCATGTGGTTTCCTCCTCCTGCAGAGGTGAGGCGCATTTTAAACAGTTCTGAAAAAGGAACAAAGATCCTTCTTGTATCTCTATATTGACTGCAAATGACTAAAATATGGTAATTATCAGGATGAAAAAAAATGTAAGATGGGTGAAATAAAATATAATTTAAGAATCATTTTTTGAATTAAATATTATGTTTATCAGAAACTTTAATAATTTAATCTCATTAAATTATCTCATTAAAATGTATCATTTAGCGACAATTGCACATATATCCTCATATAGAACACTGATAATCGTTGATATGCCAATATACCTTTTAGGTTACATCTTTTTCTTGTGTCCAGTTTTACATCCAATGAATGATAAATGTTTAATAAATAGACTTCATTAATGATTAAACGCTTAAAGAAGTCTCATCATTCAGGACCTGTAAAACCCACAAGAAGGTATCCTTTAACCTTTTTAGAGTTATGAATTCCATATCATGGGATAGTGTTCTCAAACCCACAAGAAGGTATCTTTTAACCTTTTTAGAGTTATGAATTCCGTATCATGGGATAGTGTTCTCAAACCCATATAACTACAATCTCAATCAGTTAGGGTATTGACCTATTAAACAACAAGGCCTTACCTTCTATTCTAATCAAAGACGGCAATCTACAAATCAAAGGTCCATGCCTAAGTTGCTAAGGTGTGAAGCTTATGTTTTCTGTTACGGTAGTTATATATAATTATAAATTTCACTTGGTCCAATTCAATGCACATCAAATACACTAGTGTTTTTGTCCTAAAATCTTCATTTTAGCAAATCGAGACTCATCACCCCCATGAAGACAAAAACACATCAACCTTATAAAAACAGAATGTCCAACTCATGTTCAATGGTTGTGAACATAATTTTGAGCTACGATAAAATCTTATAGGAAAATGATAGAGTTACCGAAAAGTTTACATCGAATTTGTGCACCGAATGACGTGACAAAATCCTGACCGTTGATTAATATTAACTGATAATAAATTAATGGTCATGATTTTGTCACGTCATTCGGTGCACACTCGTCGGTAACTGTAGCATTACTCAATCTTATATCTCTCATATATGACCCCTTCATATAAATGTAGATTTTATCTTATAATGTAGCTCTAGAACCTTGACCATTGATGTATGTACATATTCACATGTATTATAAATGAGATTTATGATGGCAATACAAATAAAACATTTTTATTTATTTAACAATTTTTTACATTATTTTAGAGAATCACTGTACTCTTAGGGGGTGTTTGGTTGGGGGTTATATGAGATTATTAGGGTTATGTCATCTTATATTATTTGATTACCACGCTTGGTTGTCAAGTAATATAAGATTCCAGTAATCTTCAAATACCAGTAGTAGTTACTGTTGGTAATATTGAAGATAATATGATATTCTCCATTTTCTTAGGTATTGTAAGATTACCAAGGTAATTTTATTTTTGTTACAATTCTATCTTATTTTTGTTACAATTCTATCCATTATTAATAAAATTTTAGGACAATAATACCCTTATTTTTAAATTTATTTACATGAATCTTGCTTTTACCATTTCATCCCAATTAATTAACTTTTTGGACAAAGTTACCCTTGAAATCAAAGCAAATTGTAGCTTACCCAAGCCACCACCCCCACCCACCTACCGCTAGCCAAACCACCGCCGGCCGCCGCATAAAGTCGTCGAAGATCACCTGGAATTGCCGTGAATAGTCGAAAGACATCGAGAGGCTCCAATATGGCCTTTTTTGGCAATATTGATGGTTGAAAAGGCCATATCGGAGCAGATCTGGCCGTTAACGACCAGATCCATGGCCCTTAACGGCCATATCATAGATATTTGGCTATTAACGGTTAGATCTATTCTAGTCTCCAACATCTCCGCTGCTGCTATATCACGTCTCCTCTGCCCAAGGTCACTCGATCTAAACGGTGCGTTTTCTAGCTTCTTTCGGCGACTCAAAACGGCAGATGGAAGTGGCAAACAGTGGCTTGGGGTGGTGGGGGGTGATTTTGTTATAATATAAAGTTTTATATAAGTGGGGGTGTTTTAGCTAAATCTGAAATGTTGGGGGTTAAGAAAATTATTAAAAAATTAATAATAAAAATAATATTTAAAAAGAGGACAATTTAATAATTTAAATAATATACCCATCAATTTATTCCTCCCAACTAAACATATTAATATAACATACCCACCAATTTATTTCAACTAACTAAACACATTTTCCTAAAGATTCGCAGTAATTTTCAAGGTAATCTTAACTTTCCAGTAATCCAACATTTTCTAAACCAAACGCATCTTTAGGGTATTGGGGTATTTTTGGATTTATTATAAAAAATAATAAAAATTAGAAAATTAGGGTGAATGAGTTACAATTGAAAAGTAGAAGTCCAGTACGAATTGGAATGTATTGTGGATTACTACATTCCTTTTTTGGACTTTGACCATGAACTTTGAGTTAACTGCATGCCAACGCGCTACCTCCTTGCAAAGAGCCCACTACAAGAAGCGTTCCATCATTGTCTTGCACCAGTAATGACAACCAAAGAAGACGGAAGACAAAAAAATGGAGAAAATGTGGGGGAGCCAAGCATCTAATTAGTTAGTGAAAGCAAATATAATTGAAGATTATTCCAAGTGATCAAAATAGTGATATTAAAGCCAAAATCTCGTAGTAAAAAATCAGAATTTGAAACTTGCAGAATCTTATATTAATATTTAAAAGAGGTAATTTAATAATTAAATAATATCCCCTCAATTTATTTCTCTCAACTAATATATAATATAAATTTACCCAAATTTATTTCTCTCACTAAATATATTATATAAACCCATAAATTTATTTTAACTAACCAAATATATTCTTTAATACTCTTTAAGAATAATCTTTTAAAGTAATCTAATATTTTAATAATCCATATTTTAAGTAATCCAATATTTTCGAAGAAAGGCGCCTTCCCAGTTAGCAATTTAGATTTTCGGTGAACGTTTAAAGTGGAAACTGATAATAAATTTTTTATTTTAATATTTTATTATTTAAGTTTTTGTTATTTCATGGTCAGGGAGATATAAAGCATAACCCAGCTAAATTTAAACAAAATATGAATCTCGTACTTAAACGAGCCATTTTTGCATAAAGCGGGCGAGAGACAATTTCCTAACACCCAGAGAGAGCCATACCATAATTCCCAGAACATCCTCATCCCAATTTTCCTCCACTCCTCCATGGACCAACAACAACCACCACCACCACAAACTCCTACACCTCCCACCACCACCGCTGAACCACCCTTACAACCACCACCGCCACACAACAAGAATCACCATCACCACCGTTACCCTCCACCACCTCACTCCTCAACCCCTACATCAAACCCTAACCCTAACTCTAATCACCCCAACCCCCAAACCCAGACCGACCTCTTTTCCAGACCCTGGCAGCAGCACAACAACAACAGCCCTCACATTTTTCTCACTTCTCTTCCCTTCCTTCTTCCCCTTCTTCTTCTCCGTCTTCCTCTGCTTCCGCGCCGCAGAGGGTGGCATTGCCCTTGGCGTTCCGGCCCCCGCCCTGCGGCGTCTTCTTCGCAACCCACACCGTCCTTCTCGGCTTCTTTCGGTCAGCAGTTTGGTAGCTTGGCCGGACTGGAGTTAACGTGCCTGATTCATTATCTAATTCCAGTCCATTGCAGGTTTGTGTTTAGAATAATTGAAATTATACGTATTTTTAGGGTCCATCTGATGTAATATTTAAATACACTGCATTTGGTTGAATTGAGTTAAAATGTTTTAAGAACACAATCCTAAACCTGTGTTAGATAAAAACGAAGAAGTTGTTAATGTCTTGAGTTAGTCTTCAATCAAGTCTATTGCAGGTTGGATTCTTTCTTTCTTTCTTTCTTGCTTTAGAAGAATTGAGGTTTACACTATCTTGATAGTTATTAATGTATTTTATATTTTTTTTTTTTTTTTTTTTTTTTTTTTTTTTTTTTTTTCAATATAGGTTTAGGGTCTGTTTCTGTGAGTTATTTTGATTTAATTTATCGTTTTCTTCATTGTTTGTTGTTATTAAAATGACATTTATAGTTATTCAGGGTGATGATTAAGTTTGGTTTTGAATATTGAGTGGGCGTATATGTGTGGTGTTTTCACTTGATTTTGTTTTTCAAATTTGTAGGCAAGGCAACATGCAAGGAATTCGGGGATGGGAATGATAGGATCACTAGGTTCTGGTGCAATTGCGGCCTGGTGGGATTTCTGTTCAACACCACAGCAGAGGCCCACACAACAATCATCCCTTCGTCCACCACCATGCCCCCAGTAGCCAACCCCCTGCTACCCAGGTCAGAATGGTCCTTTCTGGAACTCGCATTTGTGCTGATTTTTACTACATTATAATCTTAAACGTCTGAGTAAGATTATATGTACTAGGTGGAAAAATCAGTCGCAAGAGGTAAAGGAGTGGTAATGACTGTGACATGTAATTAGGTTCAAATTTGCCTTGCCAAAAAGAAAGGAGAGGGTCTGGTTTTAGAAGTTAGAAAATTAGGTCTGAAAACTCAATTTCATATTTTTCTTAAGGTGAAATATACGTAACGGCATCAAAATTTTTGTTGTTGAAGCATTAAAATATTAATAGTTTTCTGTAAGGTGATATTAATTCAATGTAGGTTTTGGACAAAGATAACTTCTTTCTGTAGCTATGGAAACTAAAAAACTTGATTATTGTGCAAACTGACCGTGAATCGAGGTATTGGTAGGCAATTGAAAACCTGTAGTTGTTTCACACCAATATAATGTTAAAATAGTCATTCTGCATTTGATGGCTTAAGTTTGTGGCTATCGAAACTGGAACTTTATAAATCAGAAGAATTCTGGCAGTGAAGAGTATAGAAAACCTTTGTTCATTAAAAATATGTAAGTTTTTATTTGGTTGATTGTAAAAGGGTTTCGACATGGTTTAATCTGAGTGTCTGTCACTGTGACCTCCTTTATTTGGTTTGTGCTTGTATAAAATCAGTGCAGATTATCATTTGCCATAAACTCCTACAGAACAGGCCTGCCTGATTTATATTGTAGTTAGAACTGTCTGATACGATATTGTGATTTGACTATGCTTGTTAAAATTTTATGATAGATCTAATCTTCTTTGCAACCTCATCACCTTTCTTTTGTGTTTCAGGATACCTCTGGTGAATTCTGGGTTTGATGTCTTCGTTTGGCATTTGTTTACTATTTTATTTTTTCCACTTTATGTAGATTTCAAGGTCAAGTCTTATGAGAGTCTCACCGGTGGGCTCTCCTGGGTCTACTGCACCAAATGCTCACAAAGCATTCAGTCCCTTAATCAGCCTGGTTATCTTCTGGATCACAAGGAAAGCCTCCTTTGCCACCCCCTCTTCATATAGACCACAGTTAGACTCACCATCCATGCAGCAAAGGGACATATCCTCAGCAACATGTCCTTTGTCACAACTTCGCAGCAACAGCATGTGTCATCTGTGCAGCCACAACAACCTAAACCATCTCATCAGCCGCAGGAGTCTTATGGGCAACAATTTCCCTCATCAAGGGTCCCTCAATCTTTACCACATCAACAACAAATTTCAAGGGCCCAACTTCTGCAGTTCATAAGCCTTCCTCTCTTTCAATGGTACAACCTACACTGTCCAGCAAGCGACCCAGTAGAGTGGTCAGTGCAGAAAGTGATGAATCTAATAACAGATTGTCACAAAAGAAGCATCAATGACTTGTTAACCAGGTTAGCATAGTGGCCTTCTCTTAATATTATAATTCAAGTTCATATTAGCACCTACCAAATTTTTACGATTGCGATCATTGCTACTGGTCTTTCACCAAAGCTAGAATTTGACCTTCCATTTCTTCCAGTTCTATTGCATTCCAAATCAGAAAATATATTATTTTATTTCTCATTGAGGTGGGGGACTTCAAATACTACAAAGTACAAACTTTCTACATATATCCTGTTTCAGCTGCATCTATGCAAGCTAATAATGGAAAACTTTCCCACCTTTGTAAGAGTACTGCAGATAGAATACTAGACATGAGCCCACTGTTCCAAGTTGTATTTTAATCTTAGCACCAAACAATTTAATACTTATTTAAATCCTAGTTAGTGAAGAGTAACATTAATTTATGCATAAATTAGTTTCATTCTTTGGCATACATTTCTATTAGGTGATTTCATTACTCTCCCCGAGATTTCTGCTTGTATATTAGTCATAGGAGGTAATGAATTTTTCCCATTCTTTCATGGATTAGTACTCGTGGATAATGATAAATTTGTAGGTTGAAGATATATGCATTCTTTATACTATTATATTTAAATATTGGAAACAAACAACATTACTGAAGGATTAAAGATCAGTTCAACAAAAATCACGTGAACCAGAAACCCTATGAAACAAGTAAACAGAAAAAAGTTACAGAGAATCAATAGAGAAATAAAATGTAAGTAACTTTAGTACTCCAATATTTTAAAAGAAATTGCAAGGCTTTTGGGATATTGATTGGAAGTTACCCTCTTTTATTTGGGCTTAATTTTATGAGATGATATGGAGAAGGTAGGAGCTGCCACCATATGAGTGGGATATAATGTCTCTCTGCCAAATGAGGGTTAGGAGTTGGGAATGTGAAGAAATATGGGGCTCTTTTAGCTAAATGGCTTTAGAGGTTTCCACAAAACGATTTGTAGTAATTCCTCTTTGTCGTTTGTTCTTTCTGCAAGTTCACACGGGTTTAATTTTTTTTTTTTTTTTTCACATAATACACAACTCTATGTTTCCTATAAGTAAATAAAGAGAAGAGTGTCTCTTGGAATTTCTTACTATTTGAAACCCACAACAGTGTCCATGGACTTCTTGATGAACCCCTTACCACACATTTGATTATCACCATTATGGTCTTCTTGATGAACCCACACCAACACATTAGAATATCACCCATATTCTTGAAGACCATAAATACCTCTATAAACTCATGCAATAGATATTCTTTTTTAAAGGAAATCTCCATAGCCATTTAAAAGAATTTGTTTGTCTCCAAAGGCTTTGCTCATCCATTCTGCTTTAGATGGACTCAATCTTGTTTTCCTTATCTTAACTATAATTTGTTTGGTTCTCTTAGAGTTCATGATATCTTCCTTGACTTTTTATTTTTTTTCTCTTTAGTTTTGTTTGATCCTTATGCTTCTTTGACAGATTGATCCATCAAGAGGTTGGATCCTGAAGTCGAAGATATTCTTGTGGATATTCAGAAGATTTTGTGGGTCTGTGAGTAGTTCAATTTTGATTCTTAGATCTTAGAAAATCGACACAGCAAAGACACCTGTGGACTTCAATATTATGTTATTATAATTCTTATTATTTCTTACTTATTATTTTCATTACCTCTTTTTTTTTCTTTTGAAAACTGGAGCATTGTTTGTACTATAAAATATGAAATCATATGCACTAATTATAGGTTACAAACCAATTAAACTTGTTTTTTTATTTGATCTCTGTGGGAACTGAAGGATTGGATCTTCACACTAAAAGTGCTGAACTTTTTCTAACCTCAAATTTTTTTAAACTTATTTTTTCTGTAGGTTTATAACCATATATTAGGCTTTGTCACAGTTACGATAGTGCATATACTTAATAATGTTCGTAGGCAATATGTAATTTCATATTAGACAAGTTCATTGAACTTGGATAACTTTTCATGCTTTTTGTAGACATTATTTGGTTGTTTTTTCAACTTGCAATCATTCTTAATTCCTTTTTCTTTGATCAGATTATACATTTGTTGCTCATTACAAAGCTCGGAAGTCAGATACATTGGAAGCAAAAGACATACTTCTACATGTTGGTTAGTTATGTAGGAAAAGTTCATCGTGTTTTATTCTGTTTATTCCTTTTTGTACTCTCTAGGCTTTTAACTGTTTTTATGCCTTGATACAGAACGAAATTGGAAATGACGCTTCCTGGGTTCAGCTGTGATGAGATTAAGACCTATAGAAAACCGGTAAAAAATAATCACTGTGGCTGGTTATTGTTATCCGTCTACCTCCTTAACAAAAAATGTAGCCTAAAGGCTATTGTGTTGGAGGAAAACTTCTCTATAAATTTAGGTTTTTTTTTTTAACTGTATTTTATATGGTCTTTTCACTTACAAATGAATCCACAAGAGCGACTTGCAGTGGTGAGTTTTGGCCTGATGTCTTCCATATTCTATTACAAATGCTTTTCGTTTGTATGCACAAATATTGTTGTGTTAGACTAAGTTGAAACTTAACTAAAAGAAGTCATATAAATTACTTTTTCAATAGGTGATCTGGTATTTTGTTATTTGTAGATAAAGAAATCAGTCATGGCAACCGGTTACAATACTAAAACTTCTGCTGGACAAGCTGCTGTAAATTCAAAGAGTAACCTGGGAAAGATACCTGCCAATATCATAGGCCTACATGAGGCAGTTTTTGATGGTGCTCCATGTTAGATTCTTTTCTGCTATGAAGGTATTGCATAGATGATGTGACATTTGTGTGCATTGCCCATTTAGTGAGTCATAGACTCATAACTATTGTAGAGTTGAAGGATATTTTGTGATACAATTTCTTGTAATGGAAGTCTATTAAGTTAATTTTTCCTTTTAAATCTGTTTAGTTTTTTGTTTTGCTTGCTAAAGGCATCTCTAATCACTTAATGAACTAGACCTCTAATGATAAAAGTACCCAAAAATAAGTATGTGTATCATGATGTGGATTATTTAACTATTGAAAACAAGTAATGCTCCTAAATATGGAGTCTCGAAAGATATCAGTAAATGTTTTAGAGAACCAGATGCTCTAATTATAGGTTTGATATAATGTTAACTTATGCAGTTATGTTTTATTTTTTATAATCATATGTGCATATATACAAATTTACATATAAGCGTCATGAATACATGGAATGAATTGCTTACTTTTTTTTTTTTTTTTTGCTTAAAAGAAGGAACTATTTTTTATTGAGGACAATTATTGCTTATTGTAGATGCTTTGCATTGGACATTTCAGGTATTTCTTGCTGGTATGTATGTATCCTTTCAGTTCCTACCTGACCTTGAATGTAGAATTTGCTATATTTTATGCTAAAGGGAAGGATGTTTTCCCAGTTCAGATTACCTTTTGATGAGTAGAAATTATCGAAACCAAATGCCAAACTATTGGTATCCAGAATCTGATAACCCTAGAAATATCTTACCCTCTGAATTGTTGAAGCTCTGAGATCCTCTCCACAACCATTGATGAACGGAAGCCTGAAATCTTGTAGATAAGCCATACCACAATCATTTTCTCATCTCTCTCGGTTTTCTCATTTTCATTTCTTTCACTGCTTTAAAATATTTTAAAGGAAATAAAACAAGGTGGATAGAATTCTTCCACTAGTTGTCTAGACAGAAAGCTATAAGTTTGAAGACATCACTTGTCAAACCAAATGTTTAAACATGCAAGATTCAAATGAGAAATGTGTGGGGTTTAACAAGTGGCTGAAATAGGTAATTTCTAGCTGGTACGATATTTGCTTTGGCCTTCATTAATTTTGAAAGACATCAATATATTACTTACCTGTCTAGGACTTTCTAACTAGACCACATTTAGTTTGATGATATTGCATTGAGGATTCTGGTTCAGGTTCTTGAGTGAAATGATGTTTTTTGGAGCAAAATGTACATCTAGAATGAAGTTGTCTGCAAAATAGATTTTTGATTTATTTGCAGCACCATGTTTAGTGCTTATTTTTTTTCTGTAGAAGATTGTGTTTTCTCTTGCGTGTCTTAGTAATTTTATTTCATGCAGGTTAAACTTTGAGAAAAGAATAATTGTGTGGATAGATGGAAACCGAGATTTTTCAGATTGACTCTGGATGCATGGTGTTTGCTTGGATATTTTGTGTAGTATTCTGATGCTAACTACAAGTAGGGAGAAACTATAAAATTTCTAAGATTATGCCTTAGGTATGTTCCGCCACCGACTTGTTTATGTAGTGGAGTTCCATTTTGCTGGCAAACTCTCATGTGGTTTCCTCCTCCTGCAGAGGTGAGGCGCATTTTAAACAGTTCTGAAAAGACACAGATCCTTCTTGTATCTCTATATGACTGCAAATGACTAAAATATGGTAATTATCAGGATGAAAAAAATGTAGATGGGTGAAATAATATAATTTAAGAATCATTTTTTTGAATTAAATATTATGTTTATCAAAACTTTAATATTTTAATCTCATTAAATTATCTCATTATCTTCATGCCATTTTATAACATTAATCATGCATTGACATCATGACCATGTATATCTTTCAAAGATCATCTAACTAATGGGTAAGCATTAGTACATGGCTTAATCACATCAATATATAATCAATTCATAATCATAAGAATTAATTATGTTAAATCTTAAACTTTAATAACTAGAAGCTTATACTTCATGCCATTTTCCATCCATTTCCTAAATGAATTGGCTCTTGGCCTAAACATAAAAGTTGTAGGGCTATGTCTTAAATTTCTAGTGCTTCAAGAATCATCTCATTTCGATTTTTATGACTCAAGTTATGGTCGAAATACTGAAGCATGTTTAACATAACCCCTAAGCTTACCAAATCTAATTTTTTCATATTAAACTAGGTCACATCAATTCCTATTGACAATTAACTAATAGGTCAACTTATGGATCAAATAAACCTCACCTTAATAGTCTTTAACATCTTAAAGGAAGTGTAAAATCTCATTCCCATAATCATCCATTATTGTTATAACATTGTAAGCTAATGCAAACAAAACATCAACACTTCTAATATCAATCATTCAACATCATGTGGCCTCCAATACTACAAGTTTTGCCACAATGAACATCCACACTTCATTTTCTTCAATCAAACATAACAACTCATAAAACATAAATAGCAATAACTTTATGTATAATGAATTCAAGGTAATAAATAGAATAAATGAGTTCAACTACACTTGCCATAAACTAATTATATGTCGTAAAGTCTTAATTTAAGGTTTCATTAAAATCTACAAACCCTAGCATAATCCCTAAAGTCATGGGAGGTTCTTCCTTACCTTTTTAAAGAATTCCTCCAACAAATCCTTTGCCTTTGTCTTCTTTCATACCTTTTTAAAGATTTCCTTCAACAAATCATTTGCCTTTGTCTTCTTTCATACCTTAATCCTATATATATAACATTAGACCTCAACATTTACTTCAAATCTTCAAATCACATCAAAACTAGGGTTTTTAATCCTTACCTTAAACCCTTCAACTGGAAGATCCAAGGCTCCTATCTTGTTCTCCTTGAAAAATAATGCAAAACTTCTTTAAAACTTAGAGAGAGAAAACTTGTTTCATGGAAGATTTGAGAGAAAATGGAAGAAAGGTTGAAGAAATGCTATTTCCCTTGGCTTGAATGAATTTCCTCTCATATTTCATTAATTTTCCAAAATTATGCTATTGACCCAATTATTTTAATTGTATAACTCATAAGTCCTTAATTCTTTATATAAGGGCATTTTGGTCATTTTGCACTAAACATAATTATTATTTAGTTAATGCCATTAAATGCAATTAAGCCTACTCATTCTTGACTTTTTCAATGCTTATCCATAGGCAAAATGACTATTTTGCCCTTAATACATTTCCATAGATAATTGATTCATACCGTTCCAAATGAATTGACTATTTTGCCCTTAGTTAGATTTTATGCTTTTTAACATAAAATTAACATCTAAAGGATTATTTTGAGTTAGGAATATACCTTTAACATCTTGGGTATTACAAAACTGCTCATTATGGACCTACAATTCATAACACATCATACACAAATTCATTAATAAACTCACTAAGAGAAAGGAGTAAGAAGGGGGAGTAAGGCTAACATTATTCTTGAGTAATTCTCAAATTTGATGGGAGGTTTTCTTGATTTTTTTCTTAGGGGGCATTTGGTTGGAGGTTATATGGGATTACTGGAGTTATGTCATCTTATATTACTTGATTACTACGTTTATGTGTCAAGTAATATAAGATTCCGATAATCTTCAAATACCAATAGTGTTTGCGGTTGGTAATATTGGAGGTAATCTGATAACCTTAATTTTCTTAGATATTGTAAAATTACCAAGGTAATCTTATTTTTGTTACAATTATAGCTCTTATTAATAAAATTTTAGGACAATAATACCCTAATTTTTAATTTTACTTACATGAATCTGAGTTTTACTATTTCACCCTAATTAATTAACTTTTTGGACAAAATTACCTTTGAATTCAAAACAAATTGCAGCTTACCCAAGCCACTACCCCCACCCACTTGTTGCCACCCAAACCACCGTCGGAAGTCACTTGGAGTCGCCATGAGTAGTCGAGAGACACTAGGAGGCTCTGATATGGCCTTTTTTGGCCATATTGATGGCCGAAAAGGCCATATTAGAGTAGATGTGACCGAAAATGGCTTTATTGGCCATATTTGGATGAGATATGGCCGTTAACGGCCAGATCCATTGATCTGGCCAAAAACGGCCAGAATAGATCTGGCCAGAAACGGTCATATTGGAGCCTCCCAACGACTCTCGACCATTTTTAGTGACTCCGGTGACTTTCTGGTGGCGGTCGATGATGGTTGGCAATGACTTGGGGTGGTGGGGTTTATTTTGTTTTAAATTAAAGTTTTATATAAGCGAGGTGTTTTAGTTAAATATGAAATATTAGGGATTAAAAAATTAATAATAAAAATAATATTATATTAATATTTAAAAAGAGGGTAATTTAATAATTTAAATAATATACCCGTCAATTTATTTCTCTCAACTAAATATATTAATATAATATACCCATAAATTTATTTCTCTCAACTAAATATATTAATATAATATACCCATAAATTTATTTTAACTAACCAAATATATTCTTTTTAATACTCTTTAAGAATAATCTTTAAAGTAATCTAATATTTTAATAATCCAATATTTTAAGTAATCCAATATTTATCGAAGAAAGGCGCCTTCACAGTTAGCAATTTAGATTTTCGGTGAACGTTATAAGTGGAAACTGATAATAAATTTTTTATTTTAATATTTTATTATATTCAAAACCACAGTAAAATTTTTGTTATTTTTCATGGTCAGGGAGATATAAAGCATAATAACCCAGCTAAATTTAAACAAAGAATTGAATCTCGTACTTAAACGAGCCATTTTTGCATAAAGCGGGCGAGAGAACAATTTCCTAACACCCAGAGAGAGACCATAACCATAATTCCCAGAACAATCCTCATCCCAATTTTCCCTCCACTCCTCCATGGACCAACAACAACCACCACCACCACAAACTCCTACACCTCCCACCACCACCGCTGAACCACCCTTACAACCACCACCGCCACAACAACAAGAATCACCATCACCGTTACCCTCCACCACCTCAACTCCTCCAACCCCTACATCAAACCCTAACCCTAACTCTAATCAGCCCCAACCCCCAAAACCCACACTCACACCACAACCCAGACCGACCTCATTTTCCAGACCCTGGCAGCAGCAACAACAACAACAGCCCTCACATTTTTCTCACTTCTCTTCCCTTCCTTCTTCCCCTTCTTCTTCTCCGTCTTCCTCTGCTTCCGCGCCGCAGAGGGGTGGCATTGCCCTTGGCGTTCCGGCGCCCCGCCCTGCGGCGTCTTCTTCGCAACCCACANAATATGAATATGAATACGGTATTTACATATGCTATGTTCTTGCTAAATTAAAGATTGATTTTGCTTCACAATAGACATAGCTGATTCCGAAGTTTGAGTGTTTTGTGTTAAAGATAATGTTTAATTGATGAGTCTATATGCGTACATTAAACTTGGAAGACTGTTGGAGACGTTCTGTTACCTCAAGTTTGTTGTTAAATCTTGTTGTTGAGTTTTATGGCAGCTTTATATTACATTACGTTAAAGTTTCATAGGAGAATAAAAAATTGGAAGTCGGCTGATTTCTTATCTCTTTGTGTAAATTGAATGGATAGACCGGTAATCGTCTATTGCTGATTGGCCAAATGTTATTGGGAAGACAAATGAGTCAAAGAGGCTGCATTTTATGATATTTCCCCAAGTTTTACTGTTACTTAATTAGGTAAAATTCATAATGGCTAGCATGATAGTCTCTTCCTCCTCGCTTTTCTCTGGGGTCGCAATCTATCTATAAACAGGCCTAGAAATGTATTCATCTCCTTGGGGCTTTTGAGGGGGTCTCTTTCCATGAAGGTTTTGATAAAAGAGTATGGATTCTTGAGAAGTCAGGTAATTTTTCATGTAAGTCTTTTTAAACTGATAACCCAACACACCCTTTCCTGAACGCTATGGATTGATTTGGAAGGATAAAGTTCCAATAAATTTGTCATGGTCTATTACTCTAAAGAGACTAAACTCTGATGACATAACTCAAGGAAAACCAAGGATGTGTTTATCATCGAATTGGTATATTATGTACAAGGAAAACTCTGAAAGCACTTAACAACTTTTCCTACAGTGCTCCATTGCCATGCAATCATAGCTTAATGTTGTTTCAGATTTTAATGCTTTCTTGTCAGACCCTCTCTTTTTGTTCATTTTTCATGGAAAGGTTATCACCTTTTGGAGGTAAATGGAAAGTAGCTCTTTTGTGGGATAGAGCAATCATGGGTATATTCAAGGTATTACGGACTGAGAGGGATATAAGAGATTTTTCAAAGGCAGTTTTGGGGAAAATTTCTCATTCTTACGAGAAATAGTAAAGTATAGATAACTCTCTAAAATCTTGGGCCCGAGCTGGAATTTTTAAATGTAACCGACGCCTAACCTGGGCAAGCTTGACCTGGGCCTGGGTATTTTCATCCCTAGTTGATAGTAAAAAATGGATGCGTGAATATAGGGAAGTGATTTTTAACTCTTATTCAGTTGATCAGTATCCACCATTGCTAAATACATCTTTCCTATAATTAAAAAAAAAAAAAAAAAATCTCTTTAAACCTCATTTAATACTAAAAATAGCCCTATAAGGTTAATTAGGTTTATTTTCCTCAATTTCAAACTTAATTGTGGTTTTTGGTTTTACACCATTTTTCCCCAATCTCAAACTTAATTAGGTTTTTTGTTTACATACTGTTTCCCCTAATTTCCTAATGTAAAATTTGGAAATTACTTTTTCTTTTTTAAAATTCATATTCATCTCATTGTGTGATTATTTTTTCTATGTTTTAGTATTATATTTTCATCAAACAATCAAATATTTAAAAAAACAAATTGCTTCAATGGTTATGAAAATTTATGGTAGTGTTTATGTAAGATAAAAGATTAAAAATTAAAACCCAAAAACTAAATAGAGATATAAGTGTATTATAAAGTATTTTTGTATTTTTAATTAAATTAAACTTGTTAAAAAGAAAAAACTAAATTTAAAAGTGAGAGATAATGATAAAGTAGACGGGGCTAAAAAATCTAATTTCCACATGGATATATTGGCATCCTATTATGAGTTCAAGAAACTCCGCTTTTTAATTAACTTTTTAAAATGTCAAATTATCACTATATTAACTTATCAAATTAAGTTTAATTTCTAATTCTTTACAATACTTTTGACACCCTACAGTTATCTTATTTAATTTATAATTAATCAAAATTGAATTAGAAAAATAAAAAATTAATCCAAATTGCAGTTTAACAATTTACCCTCCTTAATATTCTAATTGACAAGGAAATTACTAATTACCCTTACTTTATATCTTAATATTGTACCTAATACCAAAAGTTTGAAATCTTACAAAACCACCGCTAAAAAAATAGTCAGTCTCTACAAGTTGAATATTGCAAACATACCCCGTGACATTAGGTTTTTGATTGTTCCGGCCACATTATGATAACCAAAATTCAATCTGATTTACACACTTGACGCCATTCGCGCCCCTTTACAAAAACTCATCTAATTAGAACTTGTAGCCCTCGTTCGTTGGTCGGGACTCACATATTGGTTGATTTTCCACCAATTTCTGGTCGATTCTGGTGTCCAAAATTAATCCAACACCACCTATGAAACACTGGTCTCACTCTACATATCCTCTAACTCCAGCATTTGATAGCCTCGTCGACGATCAAATTAGAGATTTGGTGAACAGACTTGAAAATAGTAAACTGGAGCGGACGAGGGCATCGGTTACTGGTCAGTACAGTCCAATTTTCAAAAATTGTTTTCAAGTTCATGATAGACCGGTCACAATCCCCTCCTTGAGATCCAAGACGCCCTTGTAAGACTGGACTAGCTAGCTATTTGCTAACTAGCTTATTATCGATGAAATCAAAGCCCCGAGAGAAGCAGAGGAGAGAAAAAAATCAGTAAAGTTTGTTTTGTTTTTGAATTTTGAATTTTTTTTATTGTGTCAAGTGTTTGGGCTCCACACCGAGTTGAGAGTTGTGAGATACTATACGTGTATGTAGCGGATTGCATGGGAAAGGTAGTTTTGGTGGTCCCACTGAACATTCTCCCATCATCCATTCATCTTTGTTTGTTTCCATTACGAGTAATGTTATAGCATCGAACATTTTATACCGAATTTTTGTTACTGAAGGACATGACAATCATAAGACAAGACTATGCTGCGAGTCTTTCATGAATGAACGGTCATCAACATTATGGACGTCCACCCATATTATGGACTCCGTTCATATTATATGGAGACGGGTTTGTCCATTTACTATGGACGGGCGTCCATATAGATGGACAACCCGTCCAAAATATTTTAAAAGAAAATAATGAATGGCTGCTTCCATCTTATATGGACAGGTGTCTATTTACTATGGAAGCCCGTCCAAAAAATTTTAAAAGCAAATAATGGTGCCTGTGATTATTAACAGACGTCCGTGATTATTGAGAACCGTTCACCTATAATGACGCCCGTCCATGAGAAAATACACTGGACTCTCGTTTATATAATATGGACGGGAGTCTATTTACTCAATGGACGGACTTCACCTAAGAATGGATACCCGTCCATTGTTTAAAAAAAAAAAAATTAAACAAAAATTAGGGACGTGCCGTCCATATAATATATGGACGGAGTCCTATCTTCAATGACAGAACGCGTTCCTTTTAGATGGACGCTTGTCCATTGTTGATTTAAAATTTTTTACAACATTTTGAGTCTCAATCAAAAGTAAATGTTGCTATCTTCATTAAAAATTTTTGTTATATTAAAGTAATGGACAAGTGTCATGGATAAGGCATAAATTTTTGTCTATATTTGGACAAGTGTCATAAGAATAGGCACAACTCAATTAGGATCACAATTTGCATTAAAAAATTAAATTAAAATTTGTTAATATTAAAGATGGTCCCTCTGAGGATGCACCGTCCAAACAATTTAGGCCAATTTTTTTAATTTAAAAAGAAGGGCGTCCATTCTAGTGTGACGGCGCGTCCATATAATATGGACGGGAGTCCATTTCAAATGAAGACCGTCCAATAACAATGGACGGTAGTCATTTCGCGGAATATTTGTTAAACGTGATACTGACTCCTCTGATTCAGTGGACTGTCATTCGGGTAAAATTCATGCAAAGTGTTGGTGTCGTAGCATTTTTCTTCTGTATAGGTAACTGTATAATTTATTTTTTGAAAGTGTCTCTTTTAGTTTTTTCTCTTTTCACTTAACTTTGTTTTGCAATTACTAACGACAGCACACTCCATGCAATTTCACAAAGGGGAAGAGTATACATTTCCCTTTAAATGGACTAGAAATGATAACTGTAAACCCCCTCCAGTCAAGCATCCTCTGCAATATCCCTCAATGAGAATCCCGGGAATACATGTTATGAGAACGAGTTGTATTTAGAAAAACCTGTGTAGGATAATAATAAATATCAAAACATTCATATAAGATGTCAGCGAGGATCCAAACTTATAATTTCAAAAACTTTAAGAATTTATCCGAAATTACACAATCAAACATATTTATAGGGTGGAAGCTTCCAAGGTGTTTCACAAACATTTATCATTTACATTATTTACATCAAGATAAAAAATATCAAGATGACATAAAATTATCTCCCCTCACGTGTAGCCCAACTGTCTCTAGCATCTTCACTTTTGGTCTCTACTGCAAAACAATCAATAATGAAAGGTGAGCGTTAATCCGCTCAGTAAGGAATGATCCATTTTATTCTAAGTGCTATTGACCTTCATATAAACCATATTGTTAACACACGACTTATCTTTTACATCTAGGTATACATCCTTTTTTTTTTTTTTTTTTTCCTAGTTTTTAATGTTTTCATCATTTTTATCCCAGGCTATATAAATCCAATGCATATACATACCAATAAAGTATTGTAACATGGTACACCCCACATTACATATCTGAATATAACATCTAATATCGCTCTAACATGAGTTATAAATCATCTCATGATGTAAATAACATCATAACTCATGTAATGCAACTAAATGCATATGAACGCATTTAACGTGTAGCCTATCGGACTTTTTCTTACGTTTAAGCACTTCATATATACTAGCCTCAAATTCATCTAGAGCTCATATCTCAGGAGGCGTGCTTACACGTTATTAGCATCTAAAATATATTCATCTTTCCTCAACTGGTATAGAGGATATGCTTACATGTTTTCCATCATGTCTATATGCATCCTTAACACCTCTATGGCATGTAAATACATATTTTAGTGAGCTTAATACTTTTGATCATTTATGGATTATCAATCCATTTAATTACCTCTTGCTTACATTCATCATCTTAAAACATGTTATTATATTGCATCTTCATGTCCTTTCATACATTAATCATGCATGACATCATGACCATGTGTATCTTTCAAGATCATCTATAATGGTAAGCATTAGTACATGGCTAATCACATCAATATATAATCAATTCATAATCATAAGAATTGAATTTGTTTAAATCTTAAACGTTAAATAACTAGAGAGCTTATACTTCATGCCATTTTCCATCCATTCCTAAATGAATTGGCTCTTGGCCTAAACATAAAAGGTGTTAGGGCTATGTCTTAAATTTCTAGGGCGTCAGAATCACTCTCATTTCGTTTTTATGAACTCAAGTTATGGTCGAATACTGAAGCATGTTTAACATAACCCCTAAGCTTACCAAATCTAATTTTTTCATATTAACTAGGTCACATCAATTCCTATGACAATAACTAATAAGGTCAACTTAGGATAAATAAACCTCACCTTAATAGTCTTAACATCTTAAAGGAAGTGTAAAATCTCATTCCCTATAAATCCATTATTGTTATAACATTGAGCTAATGCAACAAAAATCAAACACTTCTAATATCAATCATTCAACATCATGTGGCCCAATACTACAAGTTTTGCCACAATGAACATCCACACTTCATTTTTTCTTCACACACATAACAACTCATAAACATAAATAGCAAACTTTATGTTATAATGAATTCAAGGTAATAACATAGAATAAATGAGTTCAACTACACTTGCCATAAAAAATTTATGTCGTAAAGTCTTAATTTAAGTTATTTAAAATCTACAAACCCTAGCATAATCCCTAAAGTCATGGGAGGTTTCTTCCTTACCTTTTTAAAGAATTCCTCCAACACATCCTTGCCTTTGTTTCTTTCATACTTTTAAAAGATTCTTTCAAAAATTTTCATTTGCCTTTGTCTTTCTTTCATACCTTATCCATATAATAACATTAGACCTCAACATTTACTTCAATCTTCAAATCACATCAAAACTAGGGTTTTTAATCCTTACCTTAAACCCTTCAACTGGAAGATGCAGGCTCCTCTTGTTCCCTTGAAAAATAATGCAAAATCTTCAAAACTAGAGAGAGAAAACTTGTTTCATGATGGAAGATTTGAGAGAAATGGAAGAGAAAGGTTTTGAAGAAATGCTATTTCCCTGGGTTGAATGAATTCCTCTCATATTTCATTAATTTCAAAATTATGCTATGACCCATATTTTATGTTATAATCATAATCCTTAATTTTTAATAAGGCATTTTGTCATTTTGCATAAACATAATTAATTTAGTTAATGCCATTAAATGCAATTAAGCCTACTCATTCTGGATTTTTCAATGCTTATCATAGGCAAAATGACTATTTTGCCCTTAATACATTTCCATAGATATTGATTCTACCGTTCCAAGAATTGATATGTTTGCCCTTAGTTGATTTTTGCTTTAACATAAAATTAACATCTAAAGGATTATTTGGAGTTAGGAAGACCTTTAACATCTTGGGTATTACAAACTGCTCTTATGGACCTACAATCATAACACATCAATACACAAATTCATTAATAAACTCACTAAGAGAAAGGAGTAGAGGGGGAGTAAGGCTAACATTATTCGAGTAATTCTCAAATTTGATGGGAGTTTTCTGATTTTTCTTAGGGGGCATTGGTTGGAGGTTATATGGGATTAAGGAGTTATGTCATCTTATTTACTTGATTACTACGTTTTATGTGTCAAGAATATAAGATTCCGATATCTTTCAATACAATAGTGTTTGCGGTTGGTAATATGGAGGTAATCGCTACCTTAATTTTCTTAGATATGTAAAATTACCAAGGTAATCTTATTTTTGTTACACTTATAGCTTATTAATAAAATTAGGACATAATACCCTAATTTTTAATTTTACTTACATGATCTGAGTTTTACTTTTCACCCTAATTAATTAACGTTTGGACAAATTACCTTGAATTCAAAACAAATGCAGCTTACCCAGCACTACCCCCCACCATTGTTGCCACCCAAACCACGTCGGAAGTCACTTGGAGTCGCCATGAGTAGTCGGAGGACACTAGGAGGCTCTGATATGGCCTTTTTTGGCCATATTGATGCCGAAAAGGCCATATTAGAGTAGATGTGACCGAAATGGCTTTATTGGCCTATTTGGATGAGATATGGCGTTAACGGCCGACCATTGATCGGCCAAACGGCCAGAATAGATCTGGCCAGAAACGGTCATATTGGAGCCTCCCACGACTCTCGACCATTTTAGTGACTCCGGTGACTTTCTGGTGGCGGTCGATGAGGTTGGCAATGACTTGGGTGGTGGGGTTATTTTGTTTAAATTAAAGTTTATATAGCAGAGGTGTTTAGTTAAATATGAAATATTAGGGATTAAAATTAATAATAAAAATAATATATATTTAATATTTAAAAAGAGGGTAATTTAATAATTTAAATAATATTACCCGTCATTTATTTCTCTCAACTAAATATATTAATATATATACCCTAAATTTATTTCTCTCAACTAAATATTAATATAATATACCATAAATTTATTTAACTAACCAAATATATTCTTTTTAATCCTCTTAAGAATAATCTTTAAAGTAATCTATATTTAATAATTCCAATATTTTAAGTAATCCAATATTATCGAAGAAAGGCCTTCACAGTTAGCAATTTAGATTTTCGGTGAACGTTATAAGTGGAAACTGATAATAATTTTTTATTTTAATATTTTATTATATTCAAAACCACCAGTAAATTTTTGTTATTTTTCATGGTCAGGGAGATATACAGCTAATAACCCAGCTAAATTTAAACAAAGAATGAAATCTCGTACTTAACGAGCCATCTTTTGCATAAAGCGCGGCGAGGAGAACAATTTCCTAACACCCAGAGAGAGACCATAACCATAATTCCAGAACAATCCTCATCCCAATTTTCCCTCCACTCCTCCAGACCCAACAACCACCACCACCAAAACTCCTACACCTCCCACCACCACCGCTGAACCACCCTTACAACCACCACCGCCACAACAACAAGAATCACCATCACCATCACCGTTACCCTCCACACCTCAACTCCTCCAACCCCTACATCAAACCTAACCCTAACTCTAATCAGCCCCAACCCCCAAAACCCAGACCGACCTCATTTTCCAGACCCTGGCAGCAGCAACAACAACAACAGCCCTCGCATTTTTCTCAATTCTCTTCTTCCTTCTCCCCTTCTTCTTCTCCGTCTTCCTCTGCTTCCGCGCCGCAGAGGGGTGGCATTGCCCTTGGCGTTCCGGCGCCCCGCCCTGCGGCGTCTCTTCGCAACCCCACCGTCCCTTCTCGCTTCTTTCGGTCAGCAGTTTGGTGACTTGGGCCGGACTGGAGTTAACGTGCCTGATTCATTATCTAATTCCAGTCCATTGCAGGTTTGTGTTTAGAATATTGAAATATACGTTATTTTAGGGTCCATCTGATGTAATATTTTAAATACACTGCATTTGGTTTGAATTGAGTTAAAATGTTTTAAGAAACACAATCCTAAAGCCTAGGTTAGATAAAAAAAACGAAGAAGTTGTTAATGTGCTTGAGTAGTCTTCAATTCAAGTCTATTGCAGGTGGATTCTTCTTTCTTTCTTTTCTGCTTTAGAGAATTGAGGTTTACACTATCTTGTATAGTTATTAAGTGATTTGTAGCTTTTTTTTTTTTTTTTTTTTTTTTTTTTTTTTTTTTTTTTTCATATAGGTTTAGGCGGTCTGTTTCTGTGATGTATTTTGATTTAATTTTCGTTTTCTTCATTGTTTGTTGTTATTAAAATGACATTTATAGTTATTCAGGGTGATGATTAAGTTTTGGTTTTGAATATTGAGTGGGCGTATATGTGGTGGTTTTTCACTTGATTAATTGTTTTTCAAATTTGTAGGCAAGGCAACAAGTGCAAGGAATTCAGGATTGGAATGATGGATCACTAGTTCTGGTGCACTGCGGCCTGGTGGGATTTCTGTTCAACACCATCAGCAGAGGCCCACACAACAATCATCCCTTCGTCCCACCATTCGCCAAGTAGCCAACCCCCTGACCCAGGTCAGGAATGGTCCTTTCTGGAACTCGGCATTGTGCGATTTTAACTACATTATAATCTTAACTGTCGTGAGTAAGATTATAATGTTAACTGGTGGAAAATCAGTCGCAGAGGTAAAGGAGTGGTAATGACTGTGACATGTAAATTAGGTTCAAATTTGCCTTGCCAAAAAGAAAGGAGAGGGTCTGGTTTTTAGAAGTTAGAAAATTAGGTCTGAAAACTCAATTTCATATTTTCTTAAGTGAAAATATAGTAACGGGCATCAAAATTTTTGTATGTTGAAGCATTAAAATATAATAAGTTTTCTGTAAGGTGATATATAATTCAAAGTAGGTTTTTGGACAAAGAAATAACTTCTTTCTGTAGCTATGGGAACTAAAAAACTTGATTATTGGGTGCAAACTGACCGTGAATCGAGGTATTGAGTAGGCAATTGAAAACTGTAGTTGTTTCACACCAAAATAATATGTTAAAATATCATTCTGCATTTGATGGCTTAAGTTTGTGGCTACGAAACTGGAACGTTTATAAATCAAGAATTCTGGCAGTGAGAGTAAGTATAGAGAAACCTTTGTTCATTAAATAATTAGTAGTTTTTATTTGGTTGATTGTAAAAGGGTTTCAGACATGGATTTAATCTGAGTGTCTGTCACTGTGACCTCCTTTATTTGGTTTGTGCTTGTATAAATCAGTTGCAGATTATCATTGCATAGATATCTCCACAGAAACAGGCCGCCTGATTTATATGTAGTTAGAACTGTCTGGAATATACTGATATTGTGATTTGACTATGGCTTGTTAAAATTTTATGATAGATCTAATCTCTTTGCAACCTCATCACCTATTCTTATTGTGGTTCATGGAATACCTCTGGTGAATTTGGGTTTGATGTCTTCGTTTGGCATTTGTTTACTATTTATTTTTTCCACTTTATGTAGAATTTCAAGGTCAAGGTCTTATGAGAGTCTCACCGGGGGCTCTCCTGGGTTACGCACCAATGCATCACAAAGCATTCAGTCCCTAACAGCCATGGTTATCTTCTGGATCACAAGGAAAGCCTCCTTTGCCACCCCCTCTTCATATAGACCAAGTTGAACTCACCATCCATGCAGCAAAGGGCAATATTCCTCAGCAACAGTTCCTTTGTCAACACTTGCAGCAACAGCATGTGTCATCTGTGCAGCCACAACAACCTAAACCATCTCATCAGCCGCAGGAGTTTATGGGCAACAATTTCCCTCATCAAGGGTCCCTCAATCTTTACCACATCAACAACAAATTTCAAGGGCCCAGACTTCTGCAGTTCATAAGCCTTCCTCTCTTCAATGGTACAACCTAGCATGTCCAGCAAGCGACCCAGTGTAGAGTAGTCAGTGCAGAAAGTGATGAATCTAATAATCAGATTGTCAGAAAAGAAGCATCAATGGCTTGTAACAGGTTAGACATAGTGGCCTTCTTAATATTCATAATTCAAGTTCATATTAGCAGTCCTACCAAATTTTACGATTGCGATCAATGCTACTGGTCTGTCACCAAGCTAGAATTTGACCTTCCAATTTCTTCCAGTTCTATTGCATTCCAAATCAAGAAAATATATAGTTTATTTCTCATTTGAGGTGGTGGACTTCAAATACTACAAAGTACAAACTTTCTACATATATCCTGTTTCAGCTGCATCTATGCAAGCTAATAGGTGCGAAAACTTTCCCACTTTGTAAGAGTACTGCAGAGAATCATCTAGAAGGTGGAGCCCACTGTTCCCAGTTGGATTTTAATCTTAGCACCAAACAATTTAAACTTATTTAAATCCAGAAAGTGAAGAGTAACATTACTTTATGCATAAATTAGTTTCATTCTTTGGAATACATTTCTATTAGGGTAGATTTCATTCTCTCCCTCGAGATTTGCTTGTATATTAGTCATAGGAGGTAAATGAAGTTTTCCCATTCTTTCAGTGGATTAGTACTCGTGGATAATGAAATGTAGGTTGAAGATATATGCATTCTTTATACTATTTATTTAAATATTGGAAACAAACAACATTACTGAAGGATTAAAGATCAGTTCAACAAAAATCACGTGACCAGAAACCCTATGGAAACAAGTAAAACAGAAAAAAGTTACAGAGAATCAATGAGAGAATAAAATGTAAGTAACTTTAGTACTCCAATATTTAATAAAGAGAAAATTGTCAAGGCTTTTGGGATATGATTGGAAGTTAGCCTCTTAATATTGGGCTAATTTTATGAGATGATATGGAGAAGGTAGAGCTGCCACCATATGAGGGGGATATAATGTCTCTCTGCCACAATGAGGGTTAGGAGTTGGAATGTGAAGAATATGGGGCTCTTTTAGCTAAATGGCTTTAGAGGTTTCACAAGAACGAGTTGTGTATTCCTCTTTGTCGTTTTGTTCTTTCTGCAAAGGTCACACGGGTTTAATTTTTTTTTTTTTTTTCACAGTAATACACAACTCTATGTTTCCTATAAGTAAATAAGAGAAGTTGTCTCTTGGAATTTCTACTATTTGAAACCACAACAGTGTCCATGGATTCTTGATGAACCCCTTACAGCACATTTAGATATCACCAGTAGTCTTCTTGAGAAACCCACACCAACACATTAGAATATCACCCATATTCTTGAAGCACATAAATACTCCTATAAACTCATGCATAGATATTCTTTTTTAAAGGAAATCTCCATAGCCATTTAAAGAATTTGTTTGTCTCCAAAGGCTTTGCTCACCATTCTTGCTTTAGATGGATATCAATCTTGTATTTCCTTATCTTACTATAATTTGTTTGGTTCTCTTAGAGTTCATGATATCTTCCTTGACTTTTTATTTTTCTCTTTAGTTTTGTTTGATCCTTATGTCTTTGAAGATTGATCCATCAGAGAGGTTGGATCTGAAGTCGAAGATATTCTGGTGGATATGGCAGAGATTGTGGAGTCTGTGAGTAGTCAATTTTGATTCTTATGATCTTAGAAATACGACACAAGCAAGACACCTTGTGGACTTCAATATTATGTTATTACATACTTCTTATTATTTTACTATTATTTTCATTACCTCATTTTTTTTCTTTTGAAAACTGGAGCATTGTTTGTACTATAAAATATGAAATCATATAGCACTAATATAGGAGTACAAACCAAATTAAACTTGTTTTTTTATTTGATCTGCCTGTGGGAACTGAAGGATTGGATCTACACAAAAAGATGCATGAACTTTTTCTAACCTCAAATTTTTTTAAACTTATTTTTTCTGTAGGTTATAAACCAGATATCTTAGGCTTTGTCACAGTTACGATAGTGCATATACTTAATAATGTTCGTAGGCAATATGTAATTCCTATTAGACAAGTTCATTGAATTGGATAAATCATGCTTTTTGTTAGACATTATTTGGTGTTATTTCAACTTGCAATCATTCTTAAATTCGCCTTTTTCTTTGATCAGATTATTACATTGGTTGCTCATAGCAAAGCATCGGAAGTCAGATACATTGGAAGCAAAAGACATACTTCTACATGTTGGTTGTTATGTAGGAAAAGTTCACGTGTTTTATTCTGTTATTCTTTTTTTGTACATCTAGTGCTTAATTAACTGTTTTTATGCCTTGAACAGAACGAAATTGGAATATGACGCTTCCTGGGTTCAGCTGTGATGAGATTAAGACCTATAGAAAACGGTTAAAAAATTCACTGTGGCTGGTTATTGTTATCCGTCTACCTCCTTAACAAAAATGTAGACTAAAGGCTATTGTGTTGGAGGAAAACATTCTCTATAATTTAGGTTTTTTTTTTTTAACTGTATTTGGATGGTCTTTTCAGCTTACAAATGATATCCACAAGGAGCGACTTGCAGTGGTGAGTTTGGCCTTGATGTCTTCCATTCTATTCAATGCTTTTCTGTTTGTATGCACAAATATTGTTGTGTTAGACTAAGTTGAAACTTAACTAAAAGAAGTCATATAAATTATTTTTCAATAGGTGATCTGGTATTTTGTTATTTCGTAGATAAAGAAATCAGTCATGGCAACCGAGTTAACAAGTACTAAAACTTCTGCTGGACAAGCTGCTGTAAATTCAAAGAGTACCTGGGAAAGTACCTGCCAATATCATAGGCTCACATGAGGCAGTTTTTGATGGTGCCCATGTTAGATTTTTTCTGCTATGAAGGTAATTGCATAGATGATGTGTACATTTGTGTGCATTGCCCATTTAGTGAGTCATAGACTCAACTATTGTGAGTTGAAGGTATTTTTGTGATACAATATTTTTTGTAGTGGAAGTCTATTTAAGTTAATTTTCTTTTTAAATCTGTTTAGTTATTTTGTTTGCTTGCTAAAGGCATCTCTAATACAATTAGAATGAACTAGACCTCTAAATGATAAAGTACCCAAAAAAATAGTATGTATTCATGATGTGGATTATTAACTATTGAAAAACAGTAATGCTCCTAAATATGGAGGCTCGAAAGATATCAGTATATGTTTTAGAGAACCCGATGCTTTCAATTATAGTTTGATATAATGTTAACTTATGCAGTTATGTTTTATTTTTATAATCATATGTGCATATATACAAATTTACATATAAGCGTATAGAATACATGGAATGAATTGCTTACTTTTTTTTTTTTTTTTTTGCTTAAAAGAAGGAACTATTTTTATTGAGAGACAATTATTGCTTATTGTAGATGCTAATTTGCATTGGACATTTCAGGTATTTCTTGCTGGTATGTAGCTTATCCTTTCAGTTCCTACTGACCTTGAATGTAGAATTTGCTATATTTTAGCTAAAGGGAAGGATGTTTCCCAGTTCAGTTACCTTTGTGAGTAGAAATTTATCGAACAAAATGCCACAGCTATTGGTATCCAGAATCTGATAAACCCTAGATTATCTTACCTCTGGATTGTGAAGCTCTGAGATCCTCTCCACAACCATTGATGAAAAGGAAGCTGAATCATTGTAGATAAGCCATAGCCACAATCATTTTTATCCTCTCTCGGTTTTCTCATTTTTCATTTCTTTCACTGCTTTAAAATATTTTAAAGGAATAAAACAAATGGTGGATAGAATTCTCGTCCACTAATTGTCTAGACCGAAAGCTATAAGTTTGAAAGAACTCACTTTGTCAAAACCAAATAGTGTTAAACCGCAAGATTCAAATGAGATGTGTGGGGTTTAACAAGTGCTGAAATAGGTAATTTCTAGCTGGTACGATATTTGCTTTGGCCTTCATTAATTTTGAAAGACATCAATATATTACTTGACCTGTCTAGGACTTTCTAACTAGACCACATTAGTTTGATGATAATTTGCATTGAGGATTCTGAGTTCAGGTTCTTGAGTGAAATGATGTTTTTTTGGAGCAAAATGTACAATCTAGAATGAAGTTGTCTGCATAAATAGATTTTTGATTATAGCAGCACCCATGTTTAGTGCTTATATTTTTTCTGTAGAAGATGTGTTTTTCTCTTGCGGTCTTAGTAATTTTATTTCATGCAGGTTAAACTTTGAGAAAAGAATAATTGGTGGAGAGTGGATGGAACCGAGTTTTTCAGATTGACTCTGGATGCATGAGTGTTTGCTTGGATATTTTGTGTAGTATTCTGATGCTAAGCTACAAGTAGGGGAAACTATAAAATTTCTAAGATTATGCCTTAGGTATGTTCCAGCCACCGACTTGTTTATGTAGTGGGAAGTTCCATTTTGCGGCAAACTCTCATGTGGTTTCTCCTCCTGCAGAGGTGAGGCGCATTTTAAACAGTTCTGAAAAAGGAACAAAGAGACTTCTTGTATCTCTATATGACTGCAAATGACTAAAATATGGTATTATCAGGATGAAAAAAAATGTAAGATGGGTGAAATAAAATATAATTTAAGAATCATTTTTTGAATTAATATTATGTTTATCAAAACTTAATAATTTAATCTCATTAAATTATCTCATAAAATGTATCATTTGCGACAATTGCACATATATCCTCATATAGAACACTGATAATCGTTGATATGCCATATACCTTTTAGGTAATCTTTTCTTGTGTCCAGTTTACATCCAATGAATGATAAATGTTTAATAAATAGACTTCATTAATGATTAAACGCTTAAAGAAGTCTCATCATCAGGACCTGTAAAACCCACAAGAAGGTACCTTTAACCTTTTAGAGTTATGAATTCCATATCATGGGATAGTGTTCTCAAACCCACAAGAAGGTTCTTTAACCTTTTTAGAGTTATGAATTCCGTATCATGGGATAGTGTTCTCAAACCCATATAACTACAATCTCAATCAGTTAGGGTATTGAATTAAACAACAAGGCCTTACCTTTATTCTAATCAAAGACGGCAATCTACAAATCAAAGGTCCATGCCTAGTTGCTAAGGTGTGAAGCTATGTTTTCTGTTACGGTAGTTATAATAATTATAAATTTCACTGGGCCAATTCAATGCACATCAAATACACTAGTGTTTTTGTCCTAAAATCTTCATTTTAGCAAATCGAGACTCATCACCCCCATGAAGACAAAAACACACAACCTATAAAAAAAGAATGTCCAACTATGTTCAATGGTTGTGAACATAATTTGAGCTACGATAAAATCTTATAGGAAAATGATAGAGTTACCGAAAAGTTTACATCGAATTTGTGCACGAATGACGTGACAAAATCCTGACCGTTGATTAATATTAACTGATAATAAATTAATGGTCATGATTTTGTCACGTCATGGTGACACCTCGCGGTAAACTGTAGCATACTCAATCTTATATCTCTCATATATGACCCCTTCATATAAATGTAGATTTTATCTTATAATGTAGCTCTAGAAACTTGACATTGATGTATGTACATATTCACAGTATTATAAATGGATTTATGATGGCAATACCAATAAAACTTTTTATTTATTTAACATTTTTTACATTATTTTAGAGATCACTGTACTCTTAGGGGGTGTTTGGTTGGGGGTTATATGAGATTATTAGGGTTATGTCATCTTATATTATTTGATTACCACGCTTGGTTGTAAGTAAAAAGATTCCAGTAATCTTCAAAACCAGTAGTAGTTACTGTTGGTAATATTGAGTAATATGATATTCTCCATTTTCTTAGGTATTGTAAGATTACCAAGGTATTTTATTTTTGTTACAATTCTACTTATTTTTTACTTCTATCCATTATTAAAAAATTTTAGGACAATAATACCCTTATTTTTAAATTTATTTACATGAATCTTGCTTTTACCATTTCATCCCAATTAATTAACTTTTTGGCAAAAGTTACCCTTGAAATCAAAGCAATTGAGCTACCCAAGCCACCCACCCCACCCACCTACCGCTAGCCAAACCACGCGGCCGCCGCATAAAGTCGTCGAAGATCACCTGGAATTGCCGTGAATAGTCGAAAGACATCGAGAGGCTCCAATATGGCCTTTTTTGGCAATTGATGGTTGAAAAGGCCATATCGGAGCAGATCTGGCCGTTAACGACCAGATCCATGGCCCTTAACGGCCATCATAGATATTTGGCTATTAACGGTTAGACTATTCTAGTCTCCAACATCTCCGTGCTGCTATATCAAGTCTCTCTGCCCAAGGTCACTCGATCTAAACGGTGGGTTTTTAGCTTCTTTCGGCGACTCAAAACGGCAGATGGAAGTGGCAAACAGTGGCTTGGGGGGGGGGGGGTGATTTTGTTATAATATAAAGTTTTATATAAGTGGGGGTGTTTTAGCAAATCTGAAATGTTGGGGGTTAAGAAATTATTAAAATAATAATAAAAATAATATTTAAAAAAGGGACAATTTAATTTAAATAATATACCCATCAATTTATTCCTCCAACTAAACATATTAATAACATACCCACCAATTTATTTCAACTAACTAAACACATTTTCCTAAAGATTCGCAGTAATTTTCAAGGTAATCTTAACTTTCCAGTAATCAAACTTTATAACCAAACGCATCTTTAGGGTATTGGGGTATTTTTGGATTTATATTAAAAAAATATAAAAAATTAGAAATTAGGGTGAATGAGTTACAATTGAAAAGTAGAAGTCCAGTACGAATTGGAATGTATTGTGGATTACTACATTCCTTTTTTGGACTGACCATGAACTTTGAGTTAACTGCATGCCAACGCGCACCTCCTTGCAAAGAGCCCAACTACAAGAAGCGTTCCTCATTGTCTTGCACCAGTAATGACAACCAAAGAAGACGGAAGACAAAAAAATGGAGAAAATGTGGGGGAGCCAAGCATCTATTAGTTAGTGAAAGCAAATATAATTGAAGATTATTCAAGTGATCAAAATAGTGATATTAAGCCAAAATCTCGTAGTAAAAAATCAGAATTTGAAACTTGCAGAAAAAATTGGGAAAAAACAGTGTATTGGTGGCAGATAATATGTAGAAAAATCGTAGTATTTACAGGATTTTTCCTTTTTACTCCAATTTCGTGTATTAAAAAGTATATTATGACCTCCAATTTTGGATGATTTGTGTGGTTTCAATGTCGATTTCTTGGTTAAAGTGCTGAGGATGATGGAAATAGTGTTTGGGTAGTTTGATTGACGAAAAAAGATAAAGACCTGTTAGGGCTTTGGAGCAAAGTCTTTGGGTCTTCTTCTCTAAACTGTTGGTGAATGAAAGAGCACTGGGTGTTTAATGATCGATGATGAATGAATGAAATAGAGGCTTAGAGATAAGTGATAGAATTTGATAAAGGAAAATGAAAAAATAATTAATTAGTTAACAGATAAAATAGGGGAAGAGATTAATATGAGAATATAAATTAAACTAGATATGGCGCGCACGTTGTGCGAGTATATTTATTCAATGTTTTTGAAATAAATTGTAAATAAATTTATTCTAATAAAATAAACTAATTAGATTAAGACATAATAATTGTTAAATTATACAAATTTTAAAGTAAATATAAATTTTATATATATACAAAGTTGTGTTACGATAAAATTAATAATTGTACTTGTATAATTATTAATATCAATTATAGGTAAATATCATTTAATCATTCATCCAACTTGAGAAGATCACCTGAATATTATATGGTCTAATTATATTTTTAGGATCATCACCTTGTACAATTGATATTATTTTTGCAAAAATATCTTTAATATTCGATGTTAATATTTTGTAATGAATCATGTATGATATTTAAGATCACCTGAATATTATCAAGATCAATTATTTAAACTTAAAATTTATACTGACCTTCAACAATTTCTATAACTTATATTTATTTTCAAGTTGCATTGCGCGGGTATGTTTATTATATATATATTTTTTACATTATTATTGGTGTTGATACAGAATTCTGCACCAACCAGCGAGATCCAATCGACCTTGTCGGGATCGGAACTGATGTGTGCGTGATTACGGGTAATTAGCGATGAGTGAATGATAATGCAAGAAAGTAAATGACAAAGAGAACTTTTAAAGTGGTTCGACAAAGTTAAACTGCCTACGTCTACTGTGTTTTTTGTATATGCTGTGAGAGCTTACAGTGTAGTTATAATCCAGAATTCGTATCCCCATCCTCATCGTTTTAGGGGGTTTATATACAAGTTTTACATAAAGGAAATAGCGAAATTAAGGGGATTATAAATGATTTGAATCACAATTCCGATATCCTTGCGATTGAGCGCTATGATCGCGCAACGATAACTGTTGATCCAGTCATTCCTACAATATCTAGGATTTGAAGTAATCTGAGGATTGATTGATTAATTCTTGGGATTGTCAGCGACTAGCTTGTACTGGGTCGAGTTACTGCTCGACGAGCTTATGCTGGGTCGATCAATCATAGTTGCCGAATCATTCTGGGTAGAGCTATATCCTCGCGTTGGCCTGAGCTTGGCGGAAAAACCATACACAACATCTGCCCCTAGTGTTCGATGCTCATTTCGAGCTTCGAAGACTATCGCTCGATCTGACGCCAAGCTTGGCTTCAACAGTGAGTCTCTGAGTGCATGCTCGATCGGGCTTCCATGACAAACCTTATGTTTGGTCAACGTTCTTCACACTTGGACATTATTACTATTAGTGAACGACCCAGTTACGCAGCAGAAAACAAAAACATAAACTACATGGATCGTTCCTTAGAACCAAGATCCGGGTACAAAAATCACAGTTTATATAATATATATTAAATCTGCAGAAAATCTTTTCAAGGTTTAAGGAATCATACACACATTTGGAGGCTCCTCCAACTTTGTCTTTGAACGTTTTGCTACAGACCCAAGTGTAGGAGCGAACCGACGTAGTCCACACGAAGACAATCACAAAGAACTAAGGAGGGATTTGCTAGATCCTCCTTAGCCTTAAGAATCAAAGAAGAAATGAAGAGAAATTGATTTTAGGCAAAAATCAATTCTGGCGTGAGAGAGTGAAATGAGGGGCTGTGTGTTTTCTTTTCAATGAAAAATGAGTGTAATGAAAAACCTTACATTTTACAAAGAAACCTTTTCTTTTATAGTGATGTTTTTAATTGCCATATTCCCATATGAAATAGGCTTGGGCTCCAACCCAAACATCCCATGTTTCCAAACACTCCCAATTGGATATTTATTTTAATTCATCATTATTTTCAATTAAAATCAATTAATATATATTTAATATATATATTAATATTTAACAATAATGATAATTTATTTAAATATATGCTAACACATATTTAAATGTAATTTCACTTATTTAATTTTTCTAACAAATTAAATAAAAAGCTACGACCTTAGCAAATTTAATTGCACTGTGAAATTACCAAAATACCATTTTGCCCAAAAAGACGAAAACACCCTTCTTTCTTCCTGAGTCTTAAATTATCTTCTATGTGTGTGACCCATAGGCTCCTCATCATACCGGTAGTGTATAATATCGCGATTAACACCAATTAATCGTCTCACTAATACACAGACCAAGATTGGCCCCTAGCAAGACATCATGGCCACTCGATAGATTCGGATTTAGCAAAGTAGCTACCTGTTAACGATATGGTTACCGTACAATTCGATCCTTTCATCATACGTTATCTCGACGAGACGAAGGCATAGAAATAGTGTCAACCTTCGGTTACTCTCGATATTATATATTCAGTTTCTGGACCAATGACCCGTATTATAATCTGGATAGAGCAACAACTCAATCCCACTGTGGCCACAGTTTTAGTGTCATTGCCATATACTGAATTGCGCCGTGAGATAACTTCTCCCGTACCCGGGAGTGATGAATCCTCTGTCAATCCACCATAGTCTTGATACACTCCTTGATATAGCCAATCACCACCGTACTGACAGCTCTGAATAGAACTGCGTTAGGCTAGTGTCAAACTGTACCAATCGGTGCACAAGGCGCTCCGGTGATCTCAAGTCTAAGGATCACATGCACCACCATTCGTTAGAGGATTTGTTCCATAGACACTGGGGTTACCATCCATATGGAATCCTCTGGTGGGTCAGTCCAGTGAACTTGCTGCGGTATATCCGCCTACAACAAGCACCCATGTGTTGCACCAGGTTGTCACCAAACAACCTTGACAAGTGAGATCAGTCACTGCCTTTCGACAGGGTCGTTCAACACTATGATAGCCTTACCGTATTATCTGTGCCCTTACTTCAGAATAATACTAGGGCTACGGACGTTTCTAGAATGGCCACCATATGTGCTCATAGGGTTCTCACTATCAAGATTTGAAACACTTGATACCCTCGTCACGGTTCTACCATTCTAAGGACATATATCAATACATATTGCAATAATAATGATTTATGTGATATAGGATAAAATGCCTTTTATTATTGATTAATGAACATTATTACAAAGAGTCAATTCTACAATAATTGATTGGCTCTAGGGCATCTACTCTAACAATTACCTATGCCACTTGTCAAAACTCATAATACAAAAAATCGGGTATAAATGTAATCTCCGCATGGTCGTGTCGCATTAAATGCGGCAACCTTTGTCAGTTACATTTCATCACGCGTGGGCAATAACAGCTATTCACGCACGAAGTTAAGGTGTTGTGCGACGACGGTTATCATTTTTGATGGTTCGTCGCACCTCGTAGATGGTCGACACGTGGCCACGTCCAAGGGCTGAGATCGCTCAACGAATGAAGGGCTGGGATCAGTTGTGAGTCGATGGTCGAGATTGTACTCCGCCCTTTCGTCTTCCATACAAAAATCACTATAAAAGGTGGCGAATATTCATAACAGCCACTCTGAAAGTTCTTCCACCCTCTTACTTTTCCTTGTCATTGCTTTTACGTCATCGTAGTGGTCTTTCTTACAAGTTCTCAACACTCTTCTTTATTCCGGTAAGACTTCTTTCTCTTCCTTGCTCATTTTTCTAACTTTTGTGCTAAAGGGTGGTTACTGTAGTGGCCACATTGGATGTTTTAAGATTTTAGTAGGGTTTTTGGGGTGCATTTCTGACGGTCTTGGGTTTTAAAGGGGCTTAATCGCGGTGGCCGCTAGTGTCCTGGGTAGGTCGCGTGACTTCGTTGTGTTGCGCGAGCAATTCAGGTGCCTGAGATAAAAGTGAATGTGGAATGGTCGCCGAGTTGTTCAAGCTCTAACACATGTTTGCTTCTTTTTTCAAGTACCTAGAGTCGAGTTACAACCATGTCCTCGTCTAACAGTCGCACAATAGATCAAATGTTCGATTCACCAATTGGCTCAACAGCTGTATGTGTTCCCTGAGATATCCGAAGAGTTCGTCGCTATAAGCTCAAACCCCAATGCTGCGGGCTTTTCTGACCGTGCTTCGATCCAACTGGCTCATTCCCCACCGTCTCTAGCTCATAGGCTACGAAAAGAGCCACAATCCTCGATCACCCTTGGGGATCTTGAACGCATCAGGATGACCTATGTGCCGCAGCTCAACCTAATGGCCTGGGGAGAAAACTCTCGGAAGAACCCTCAAACCGAATGGGTGGCAATTTTCGAGACTCTACCCCCGCACCTTTTCATCGATAAAGTGTTGAGGCGATTGGACATCGCTTCTTTCCAACTGACGGCCAACTCTTACTTGATCATTACCGGGGTATACATCGCGTACATGATCGCTGAGCTAGGTGAGCCGTCCGTCGAAGAGTTTGTCCACTTGTACAGGCTCAAAAAGGGGCAAGGCCAGACATACTACCTTTCCAAGGCGAGGAAAGTACGTTTCAACAGGATGGTCGATGTCCTAAAGAAGTTCCCACATTGGGACTCCCAATTCTTCTTCTATGAAGTCGGGACGAGCGTTGTCTTCACTCTAGAAGCGAGTAAGGCTTTGGTCGCTTACGTACGCAAGTTTCGAGCTTTGCTTTATTATCTAACTGAACTACTTTCTATTGCAGTGAACGTCGAGCAGAACTATCTCCCAGTGGCGAGCTTGCAAAGGTTGCAACGTTTCAGCGATCTTCCTGACAATTCACGCAACGTCTATGAGCTTCTTACGCTTCCTCTCCTAAAGGCGTACGACTTTCGTAGGGTTCGTAGGGACGAGGCTGGATTTTTAGCACATTTGGAAAAAGGTAAGTTGTTGCTTGCTCGCATTTGGTTTCCAGTGCAAATTGATCGCTAACTCGTTTCCCTTTTTCCTTGTAGAAATGTGGGTTGAAAAACCCAAAAGCCTTAAGAAGAAAATAGTGGCCTCGACGGCTGCCCAGAAGACGTCGACTGCTCCAGTGACAAAACAGCCCGCGGATGCTAGCGGTACAAAGCGCGCCAACGAAGGGCCAGTGTGCGAAGAAATTCGCTACCACCTCTAAGGCGGTTGGTGAGAAGAGCACCACCGGGCCCTCTAAGGGGCTAGCAGAGAAGACGTCCAAGCTAACTATAGGCTCAAGAAAGGTAAAGCACCCAAGCAACACGATGGCTCGAGGAAGAAGAAAGTGACTGAGCCTCATGGGGGCTCAAGCAAAGAGGTTGCCACGCATGCTGGCGGCCTTCAGAAAAGCACGACCAAGAAGAAGCCCGCCCTTACGGGTGCGACAGCTACTTCAGAATGGAGTAAACCTGGCTCGTCCAAGCTGAAGGATGGGGAGATGGGCGAAGCAACTGAGGCTAACGTCGACGCTTTGATCTACCAATGCCCCGACCATATCCGTGTTGGGGCTGCGATGGCTTGGGATTGCTTCACCCCGTGAACATTCGTGGCCGTTAGGGACTCGACTTCCTCTCAGATATTGGCATTAACCTACAGCTACATGGCTAAGGTACTGGTAGCTTGCTTCCCTTTTTTGAATGCTATTTTTGTTTCTTGCTCGCTTCTCACCTTTTCGTTTTCAGGTTGCCATGGCGAGCCGACTCATGTACGAAGAATGTGGCTAAACCTTGGAAGGAACACACAAGGGTTAGATGCTGGCGGGGACAGTAAAAGAGGTTGCCTTGGCCAAGGCCGAGGTTGTAGAGAAGGAGAGGGAGGTTAGGAAAGCCGAGCTTGAGTGCCTTAAGGAGGAAGTTGTGGCCTTTGGGGTCAAGGAAATGGAGTTCCTTGACAAACTCAAAGCGAGCAAGGTTGCTCAGAGTAAGGCAGAAGCTAAGGCAGCGGAGGCCGACCAGAGTTTGGCTTAGTAGCGAGGAGCCAACAACAAGCTAAACTCTAAGCTTTCCTCAGTCCAGAAAAACAGCAACGAGCTGGAAGGCCAAATTCAAGCAGGCTTCGCTCGACCTTACCTAGGAAATTGTAGGTCAGTAAAATGCCAAAGCTGAGGCCGAGCAACTCAAGCTTAGGATTAAGGAGCTGAACGAGGTCGTCATTACCCGATCCTGGGAGACATCGGTCTTCCTTGTGTAGAAATTATGGGAGGTGTTAGGAAGCAATCCATTTACGCAGCGAAAAACAAAACTTTAAACAATACGGATCGTTCCATAGAACCAAGATCAGGGCACAAATTTACCGTTTATATCAAAATAAGAATCTGCAGAAAATTAATCTAGAGTTTAAGAAATCATACGCATGTTTGGAGGCTCCTCCAAGTTATCTCTGAATGTATTTTGCTACCGACCTAAGTGTAGAATCGAACCAACGTAGTCCACACAAAGATAATCACAAGGGACTAAAGAGGGATTTGCTAGATCCTATTTAGTCTTAAGAACAAAGAAGAAAAGAAATGTATTTGATCTTTCAATCCAAAAACAAAACTGGCGTGGGAGAGAGTTTTGGGGGCTGTGTGTTTTCTCTTTTAATGAATAGTGAATGAAATGAAAAACTCTTACCTTTTACAAATAACCTTTTTTCTTTTATAGTAAAATTTAATTGCCGTATTCCCATATGGAATAGGCTTGGGCTCCAACTCAAACACCTCTTGTTTCCAAACACTCCCAATTAGATATTTATTTTAATTCATCATTATCTCAATTAAAAATAATTAATATATATTTAATATATATATTAACATTTAACAATAATGATAATTTATTTAAATATATGCTAACACATATTTAAATGTAATTTCAATTATTTAATTTTTCTAGCAAATTAAATAAAAGGCTACGACCTCAGCAAATTTAATTGCACTGTGAAATTACCAAAATACCCTTTCGCCTAAAAAGACGAATACGCCCTTCTTACTTCCTGAGTCTTAAATTATCTTCTATGTGTGTGACCCATAGGCTCCTCATCATACCGGTAGTGTATAGTATTGCAATTAACACCAATTAATCGTCTCACTAATACACATACCAAGATTGGCCCCTAGAAAGGAATCATGGCCACTCGATAGATTTGGATTCAGCAAATTAGCTACTTGTCAACGATATGGTTACCGTACAATACGATCCTTTCATCATACGTTATCTTGACGAGACGAAGGCATAGAAATAGTGTCAACCTTCGGTTACTCTCGATATGATGTATTTAGTTACTGGACCAATGACCTGTATTATAATCTGGATAGAGCAACAACTCAATCCCACTGTGGCCACAGTTGTAGTGTCATTGCCATATACTGAATTGCGTCGTGAGATAACTTCTCCCGCACCCGGGAGTGATGAATCCTCTGTCTATCCACCATAGTCTTGATACACTCTTTGATGCAGCCAATCACCACCGTATTGACAGCTCTGAAAAGAACTGCGTTAGGCTAGTGTCAAACTACACCAATCGGTGCACAAGGCGCTCCGGTGATCTCAAGTCTAAGGATCACATGCACCACCATTCGTTAGAGGATTTGTTCTATAGACACTGGGGTTACCATCCATACAGAATCCTCTGGTGGGTCAGTCCAGTGAACTTGTTGTGGTGTATTCGCCTACAGCAAGCATCCATATGTTGCACCAGGTTGTCGCCAAAAAACCTTGACAAGCGAGATCAGTCACTGCCTTTCGGCAGGGTCGTTTAACACTATGATAACCTTATCGTATTATCTGTGGCCTTACTTCAGAATAATACTAGGGCTACGGATGTTTCTAGAATGGCTACCATATGTGCTCATAGGGTTCTCACTATCAAGATTTGAAACACTTGATACCCTCGTCACGGTTTTATCATTCTAAGGACATATATCAATATATATTGCAATAATAATGATTTACGCGGTATAGAATAAAATGCCTTTTATTGATTAATGAGCATTATTACAAAGAGCCAATTCTACAATAATTGATTGGCTCTAGGGCATCTACTGTAACAATCTCCCACTCGCACTATAGCCAATCATTCATGTATTTAATACCAAATGATCTTAAGTGCCTTTCATGCTTCTGCTACGACAGAGGCTTTATTAGTGGATCTGTGAGATTGTCGTTAGTATGCACTTTACTAATCTGCACGTCTTTCCTCTCAACTATCTCTCTGATGAGATGGAATCGTGTGAGTATGTGTCTGGATTTCTGATGAGACCGTGGTTCTCTGGCTTGAGCAATTGCTCCATTGTTGTCACAATAGATGTCTATAGGATCAACAATCGTGGGAACCACACCAAGTTCAGTAATGAACTTCTTAATCCAAACTATATCCTTGGCCGCATCTGACAATGCAATATACTCAGCCTCTATTGTAGAGTCTATTACAGTGCTTTGCTTGGAGCTATTCCAGCTCACTGCACTACCATTGAGACAAAATACAAACCCTGATTGCGATCGATAATCATCTTTGTCCATTTGGAAACTAGAATCACTGTATCCTCTTACAGTGAGCTCATCTTCCTCTCCATAAACCAAGAACATATCCTTAGTCCTCTTCAGGTACTTAAGAATATTCTTGACAGCCATCCAGTGACGCTCACCTAGATCCGATTGATATCTACTACAAGTGCTCAAAGCACATGAGACATCAATCAGAGTACATAACATGGCATACATGATGGATCCAATTGCTGATGCATATGATATCCTCTTCATCTTATCTCTCTCATCTTGTGTTCTAGGAAACAATTCTTTAGAGAGATAAACACCATGTGATCATGACATCGGAAGAAATTCCTTCTTGGATTCTTCCATACTGAATCTTTTCAGTACTTTGTCAATATATGCACTCTGACTTAGGCCAAGCAACCTATGCGATCTATCATGATAGATCTTTATTCCAAGGATGTAGGCTGCTTCCCCTAAGTCCTTCATGGAGAAGCACTTGGATAACCAAGTCTTTACCGACCGCAAGTTTGGTATATCATTCCCGATTAAACGTATGTCATCGACATACAACACTAGGAATACTACTGCGCTCCCACTCACTTTCTTGTAAACACAAGGCTCATCTTCATTCTTGATAAAACCGAATTCTTTTACGGCTTCATCAAAACGAATGTTCCAGCTCCTTGAAGCTTGCTTGAGTCCATATATAGATCTATGCAACTTGCATACCCTATCAGCTTGGCATCAAGAACGGAACCATCAGGTTGTGTCATATACACATCCTCCTCAAGGTTTCCATTCAGGAAAGCTGTTTTGACATCCATTTGCCAAATCTCATAGTCATGATATGTAGCAATCGCAAGCATAATCCGGATGGATTTAATCATGGCAACCGACGAAAAGGTTTCTTCATAGTCAATGCCATGAATTTGTTTGAAACCTTTGGCAACCAGTCGTGCTTTATAAGTATGCACCTTGCCATCCATGTCCCTATGGGTTTTACCCCTTCAGGTGGTTCCACCAGAGACCACACTTGGTTCTGGTACATGGAGTCCATCTCGGATTTTATGGCTTCAAGCTATTTAACAGAATCCGGATCCGATATAAGTCTTCGTAGGTTTTGGGTTCATCGTCTTGGTAGACTAGTACATCACCATGTTGAGTCATGAGATAGCCGTATCTCTTGGGCTCATGGCGTACTCTCCCAGATCTACGTAGCTCCTGTGCTACCTGAGGTGGTTCATTTTGATCCACAAGTTGTGGAGTAACCTCCTCTTGATGCTCAACCACTTCCTGTGGCACATCATCCTGTCATTCGTCTAGTATATCTTGTGGTTCTAGAACTTCATCAAGTTCTACTTTTCTCCCACTAGTACTTCTTAGAAAATATTCCTTTTCTAGGAAGACACCAGATCGAGCAACAAAAATTTTGTGCTCTTCTGGGTGGTAGAAGTAGTATCCTTTGGTCTCATTTGGATATCCCACAAATATACATTTACAGGATTTTGGGCCCGGCTTGTTCGAAGTCAATTTCTTAACATAAGCTTCGTAACCCCAAATCCTTAGATAAGACAAGTTGGGCTTTCGCCTACTCCATAGTTCATATGGAGTCTTATCTACAGACTTTGACGGCACACAGTTCAAAACGTGAGTTGCAGTCTCTACGGCATAAACCTAGAGCGATATAGGTAAATCACTAAAACTCATCATGGACCTAACCATGTCAAGTAAGGTCCCGTTCCTCCTTTCTGACACTCCATTGTGTTGGGGTGTATAAGGAAGGGTGAGTTGTGATACTATCCCACATCCCTTCAGGTACTCTGAAAACCCTAAGCTTAAGTATTCACCACCTCGATCCGACCGAAGAGCTTTAATACTTTTGCCCAACATATTCTGTATTTCATTCCTGAATTCCTTGAATTTATCAAAGGCTTCAGATTTATGTCTCATAAGGTAGACATAAGCATATCTACTGAAATCATTAGTAAATGTGATGAAGTATGAATATCCACCTTTGGCCTCAACTGTTAGTGAACCACATACATCACTATGGATGATGTCTAACAGCTCAGTAGCCCTTCCACCTTGTCTTATGAAAGGGGACTTGGTCATCTTGCCTAACAAGCATGACTCGCATACCTCAAATGACTGAAAGTCAAAAGGGTCCAAAACTCCATCCCTTTGAAGTTTTACAATGCGGGTCTTATTAACATGACACAATCTACAGTGCCAGAGATATGTCTGGTTTTGTTCTCTATTTTTAGCTTTCTTGGTTTCAATATTGAGAATATCTTTATTGTTTAAGTCAAGAACATATAATCCATTATATAACCTTTCAATTCCAAATAGAATACCATTCAAACTAAAGGACAACAATCCATTAGATATCTCAAAATGATACCCCATATTATCCAAAGCGGATACTGAAATAATATTTCTAGAAATAGAATGTACGTGATAACAATTATGTAGTTCCAATAATAAGCCCATAGGAAAACATAAACAGTAAGTCCCTACAGCCAATGCAGCCACATGTGCTCCATTTCCAACTCGTAGGTCTACCTCTCCCTTGGCGAGCACTTTACTCTACCTTAGTCCCTGCACATCAGTACAAGTGTGAGTACCACATCCTGTGTCAATGACCCAAGATGTTGAGGGAGAGAAGTAAATCTCAATCATAAACATACCTGAAGTCGTAGCATCTGACTTCTTCTTGCTTGCGAGGAAAGCCTTGTAGTGTTTCCTCCAGTGGCCAGGCTTGCCACAAAAGAAGCAGACTACCTTACCCTTCTCTATGCCACTCTCAGGCCCAAGAGCAACCTGTCCTTTGGGCTTGGGCTTAGGTTTGGCCTGGCCTTACCCTTGCCGTTACCCTTTGCTTTACTGGCATCAACCAGTAAAACATGCTTGGACTTTTTCAAGTCCTGCTCTACAGTCCTCAGTGTGTTCAAAAGTTCTGACAGGGTTTTCTCCATCGTGTTCATATTGAAATTCATTATGAACGGAGCATAAGAGTCAGACAAGGATGCAGAATCAAATCCATTTGTAATTCTGCATCCAACTCAAATCCTAAAGTCTAAGTCTCTCTATGTGCTCGATCATCTTGAGCACATGAGGACCAATTGGGCTCCCTCAGTCAGGCGACTCCAAATGTGCTTTTGACACCTTGTACCTCTCATGTTAAGCATTTCCTCGAAAAGCTCATTGAGGTGTAGAATAATGGAAGCTGCGTCCAATTGTCAGTTACTTTTGTAGCACAGGTGTCATCGATGCTAATGATAGTTCGAGAATTATACTGTTTTTATTAGGCTTTAGGCCGGCTTTTAGATACTTCTTAGTTCATTTATGCCTGAATTGTACTTTATTCTTTACATTTTGTGTTTCAGGCCAAAATGGATATTTTGAGCAAATAATGAGCGAATTGGAGTTTTTGGACTCAGAAGTAAGCGGATCTCAGAAGTTGGGAGAGTTCTAAAGCAGAGTAAAGCACTATGAAGCTTGTTTCCATGGGAGAGTATCAAAGATCGAAGATTCAAGCAAAGAAGCAAGTGAAAGGCAATTCTGTAATTTTAGAATTCTCATGAAGATTCGCCGCGACGAAGCTCGTTATTCGCTGCGGCGAAATGAGTCACGCTCAAGAGTTACTTTTACTTCATCGCCATGGCGAGATTTCTTCTTCGCCGCGGCGAAGTCTGATATTTTTCAGTTTCTTTAAAACGCACAGTTTCAATTTAGGCAAAGTCTTAGGTTTTTGGGTGAGGTATAAAAGCAAAACTTACCATTTTTAGGGGATCGTGTTTTCCTTAGTCAGAGCAACTTTTTCATCTTCTTAGTTTAGATTTGATGAATTTGTGTTGAAAAGTGAGAAGATTTGGGATTGAATCTGGGGGATTCTTCGATAGGGAGATCTCTGTCTTTTCTCTCATTTTATTATGTTGAACTTTGTGTTTATGTTTTTTCTTGCTTTTGTATTGATTTAGTTAGAACTAACCCATTTTGGGTTAGGGTTTTGATGTAGTTTGGATTCTCATGGATTGAGCAATTGATTTTTATATTTTTCATATTCTATTGCATGGATTGTGTGGTTATTCTAGATTTATTGCTTTTAATTGATGAACATGATGAGATTGAGAAATGAGTCAGTTAAGCTTCTTGGGTATCACCATTGTAGTATTGAATGCTAGAGATAGATTTAAGAATCAATGAACAATCTAGGATTCCGGTGCTTAATGAGCTTAGAACTATTAATCTTCAAATTGTTGGTTCGGAAGTTTAATAGGGAAAAGTAGAAAACATAGCCTGAGAAGGTATGTTTTACAATTTAGAGAATTTGATTTACAATAATGCATGTGAATATGGAAATAGCATAATCTATATGTTTAATCCATAGAGTCCGAATGAATCAAAACCCTACCGTTTGTTTAAATTGATTTTACTTGTTTCAATCTTGCTTTCTAATTAGTTTGAATATTTAGAAATTTTGTTTTAGTTTTAAGTTTAATTTTCTCCATTAGTCCAAACAAATCGATTGCTCCAACTTGAAAACAGTAGAAAAATTAGTGCTTAGCAACCAATCCTTGTAGGAACGATACTCATCATCACTTTTTACTTTGTGCGATTAGTGCACTTGCTATTTATGCTGTTGTAAATACGCATCAGTTTTTGGCGCGTTGCCGGGGATTGAGTTTTGTGTTAACATTAAAATTTTCTTGTGTAGCTAGATTGGAGCTTTATTTTGCTTAATTGTGTGTGTTTAATTTTGTTATTCTTTTAGTTTGGTTTGTGATCTCACTCTTTCTTTTTTCTTTGTAGTTTATGCGAAGAGCAAGATGTCAGCCAGTGGTTCCTGTTGATCCTGCGATTGAAAGAACCACTCGAAGACTTAATAGAGAAAGAAGAGAAAGAGAGGCCATAGTTGAACCAGAGTCATAGTTGTAGAGATGGCAGAAAATAGAAACACTAAGGGAGTTTTAGTTCCCTCAGTTGATGGTATGGGTCAGTATACTAGACCAGCAGTACAAGCTAACAACTTTGAGATAAAGCTGGCTATCATCCAGATGATCCAGTAGTCGGTACAGTTCAGGGGGGATTTGAAGGAAGATCCAAATCTACACATTGCCAATTTATTGGAGATTTGTGATACTTTCAAGTCAAAGGAGCATCAGATGATGCCATCAGATTGAGACTATTCCCATTTTCATTGAAGGATAAAGCTAAGGGATGGTTAATGGCATTACCAACAGGAACGATCACAACATGGAACGATTTAACATAGAAGTTTCTGACCAAATTCTTTCCTCTAGCAAAATCAGCAAAGCTGAGAAATGATATCACATTGTTTCTATAGGAAGAGTCGGAATCATTGTATGAGGCTTGAGAGAGATACAAAGAATACTGAGAAGGTGTCCACATCAGGGTTGCAGTTTGGATGCAAGTCCAAACATTTTATAACGGATTGATGGTGAATGTGCCAACTATGGTGGATGTAGCCTGGGAGGAGCACTACGAATAAGACTCGGAAGAAGCTCACGAGTTGCTTGAGGTTCTAGCAAGCAACAATTATCAAAGACCTAATGAGAGGGTACAACCGAAGAACTATGGGTCTTCATGAAGTTAATGCATATACAGCCATTTCAGCCCAACTGACAGCACTTTAGAAACAGTTGGGAAGTATGCAGGTAAACTCTATTCAAGCTCTTTAACTAACTTGTGATTTTTGTGCAGGTAATCATGTGAGCAATGACTGTCAAGTGGGGAACACGTTTGCTTCAGCATCACATCGGAGCAGGTTAACTACTTGGCAGGTGGTGTGCTGTCGTAGGCACCAAGATTAAAAACCTTCCTAACCTAACTACTGAACTGTAAATAGAGTAAGCAAGGGTCGATCACGAAGAGTGTCTGCCGAATTTTCGATGATGTGAACAAGGCTGGGGGGTTTTGAGTAAAACAAAAAACAATCTTAGCAAAAACAAAACAAAAACAATTCAAATCGAAATCAATTAATATAACGAAACTTGGTCTCAGTCAACATCCACCATCGGAATCTTACAACTGATCAGATGCAAAATTAAATCAATTCATACCTGAATATTCACTGTTGGAACTATTTCCTATCTCTCCTTAATTGTAATTAATAAGAAACAAGCGATCTTTATAATTTCCACTAAACACCCTAGACAAGCGCTCAAGATTTAATCTAGTGGCAGCTTAAGAATTAGAGAAATCGATGAAGCTAATCAACACAAACTCAAGCGGTTGTATTTAATTTAGTTTAGTGTTCTTCTTAAGATTACTAATTCCTGACGCAGTAAATATTAACCCTAATTGTTCACATGATAGAGGGATCAAACAATTACGGATTTGATATCTAACTTAGCAGTAGATTGCAACAATTAATAAACTAGTAGGCCTCCTAGAATTAAACGAAACAATCATAAAATTAGGCACAGAAAAAAAATCCAATACTTAAACACGAAAATTGAACACTAAGAAAAATAGATTAGATCTCACAGTTTATTGATTCTGAGGCCTTCGTTTCCTTCGACCAAGTTATAAAGTTTAGCCGCTCATGGCCGTAAACAAAACTCAAAAGAAAGAAAAATTCCAGAGAAGAGAAGAAGAGGGCGTGGTTTTCCCCCAAATAATCTGAGTCCCTTTAAAAAATCTAATTCGAATTCTAATTCTACTCAATCTAAATCTCCTAAAAATATTCTAAAATCCCAAGATAACCTTTATCCTAATTTGAGTAATTGAAAATAAAATAAGTCTTAATACAAAGGAAAATGGTGTGTCCAGCTAATTTTCGTGCAATAGGTCTTCAAATCTTCCAATAAAATCTGCCTATTTGAATTGCATGACAAGGCAGAATGTTCTAGAACGTCCAGTGCAGATGCGTCACTTCCAGCTCGATTATAACCTTGATGCAGCGAGTATCTCTCCAAATGCAAAACATGAAAGTTGTAGATCTCTTTCTTAGCGTTCCAAAGAATTTTGAATCATCTCAATCGAAGCTTGGATGAGAGAGTTATGCCCAGATTATGAAACAACGTCGAAACTGTCCAAATTCACTTAATTAATTCCGTTTTGCAATTAACGCCTCCATTTGCATCCTAAATCAAAATAGAATAATAATGAGTATATTTAGGCAGCAAATAAGTATAAAAGACTAGACATTAAGGGGGGTAAATATGACATTTTGCATTGTCATTAGCAGGAAATCAGAGGCAACCAAACAATCCCTATTCCAACACATATAATCCGGGTTGGAGGAATCATCCAAATCTATCTTGGGGCAATCAGAACCAGCAAAACAATCAATGGAACCAAAGAGCATTGCCAACGAACCAAACAGGGGTGAATAATCAACAAGGAGACCCAAGGGTGACAAAATTGGAGGACATGTTTGGAAAGTTTATGCGAGAGACCACAAGTTTTATGAATGAGACGAGGACGAATTTCAGAAATCAAGGGGCGTCCATTCGGAACTTGGAGGTACAGATGAGGCAGTTAGCTAAAAAGCTAAATGAGAGACCACAAGGGTCTTTACCAAGCAACACAATGACTAACCCACGTGAGCAAGCAAATGCAATAATTTTGAAGAGTGGGACAGTTTTGGAAGAGTTGGAAAAATCAAGAGAAGAAGAAAAACCACCAAATGAAAAGGAAGAATATGATGAGGAAGTAGATGAAGAGATAGTTGCTGAAGAGAAACCATCTAGTTCTAGGGAAGAAGAACAGAAATGGGAAGTGAGGCAAAGACAGAAGGAAGAGAAATTGCCATTCCCCGAGATACCACCAGAATTGGCACATCACACTCCTCCTGTGCCGTTTCCTCAAAGACTGAAGAAAAAGAATCAGGATAAGCAGTTTTGCAAATTCATTGAAATATTTAGAAAATTGCATATTAACATTCCTTTTGCAGATGCATTGCAACAGATGCCGAGCTACGCGAAATTTCTTAAGGAGATTTTATCAAACAAAAGGAAGCTAGAGGGTGAGGAAATAGTGATGCTCACGGAGGAGTACAGCGCCATTCTTCAAAAGAAGCTACCCCCGAAACTCAAAAGATCCAGGGAGTTTTACTATTCCTTGCATTATAGGAGATATTACTTTTGATCGAGTTTTATGTGATTTTGGTGCTAGCATCAATTTAATGCGTTTTCCTGTTTTCAGGAGATTGGGAATTGGTGAAGTGAAGCCAACGACCATGTCGTTGCAACTTGCAGATAGGTCCATTAAACATCCAAGGGGTATAGTTGAAGATGTGTTGGTGAAGGTGGACAAGATTATCTTTTTGGCAGATTTTGTTGTATTGGACATGGAGGAGGATAAGGAAATGCCTCTTATTTTGGGCCGACCGTTTTTGGCCACGGGAAAAGCACTCATTGATGTGCAAGAAGGAAAGTTGTTGTTAACAGTTAAAGATGAAATAGTAACGTTCAATGATTTTGAAGCTATGAAGTTTCCATCTGAGTCGGATTCGTGCTTTAGTGTTGATGTGGTGGATAAACTAGTAGTAGAGGTCATTGAAGAGAACACTCCACACCTACCTCTAGTAGCGTGTATTGCCCAATCAAGAACAATAGAGGTAGATGAGTCGGCAAAGAATGAATGTGCTAGATTGTTGGAAGCACTTCAATCGATTGATGAGAACCAAGATCTTGAATTTGAGGAATTTGATTTTGAGAAAGAGAAGGCAAAGGAAAGAAATGAGGAACCTCCAAAGCTTGAATTGAAACCCTTACCTTCCCACCTCAAATACGTGTATCTTGGGGAATTGGAAACATTCCCAGTAATCATCAGTTCAAACTTGATTATACAATCTATTATGTTATTAAATATGTATCATAATAATTTATTACTTTTTAATTAAAATGCTATATACTTATATATTTAATTATTGATGACATTTGGAAAAAAAAAAAAATCCAAACATATTATATATATAAGAAAAACAAAAGTATCATAATATTTTATTATTGATTACCATTAAAAAAAATTCATCCAAACTAAATCAAACATAATATAAAAATGAAAAAAAAAATTAAATTATAATAATGCATAACATGTTTTTCGAACATAAACAAACGAACAATCGAACGATTGTTCGTGAACGGATGGATTAATTGAACGTATAATGTTCGCGAATATAATCGAACGAACAACCCCTGTTCGAACTCGATCGAACATATTATCGAATGAATATCAAACTGTTCGCGAACATTATCGAACAGTAATCAAATGAACAACGAGTTGTTCGCGAACTGTTCGATTCGTTTGTAGCCCTGTTATTGATAGCTTCAACCTGACCATTGGCTTGCGGTCTTGCTACTAAGGCAAACTTTTTATGAATCCCCAGCTCATCGCAAAACTGCTTGAATTCCTCATTGTCGAACTTTTCCCATTATCAGAGATGAGTACATGAGGAATCCTGTAGCGACATACTATATTCTTGAAGACAAAGTCTTTGAGCTTCTTGGTAGTGATCGCGGCCAAAGGTTCAGCTTCAACCCACTTAGTGAAATAATCTATTGCGACTACAACATACTTGACCCCCTTTTACTGGCTGGCATGGGCCCGATGAGATCAATTCCCCACATAGAGAATGGCCAGGGACTGGTCATTGTTGTTAACTAGTAGGAAGGAGCTCGTGGCACATTCGCGAACCTCTGACACTTGTCACACTTCTTCACAAAGTTGAAGGCGTCCTCGTGAAAGGGCCAATAATATCCCTGATGGATAATTTACTGGCGAGGGATCGTGAGGCAGTGTGATTACCGCGGATCCTTTCATGTATCTCTCTTATGATGTAATCTACTTCATCATCGATTACACATCGGAGGAGGGGAGTGCTAAACCTTCGCTTGTACAGTTGATTCCCGATAAGTGTGTAACGAACAGCTCTAGTTCGCAGGATTTTTGCCTCAGTTTTATCGCTGGGTAGAGTCCCATCCCGGAGATACTGAATGATTGGAGTCATCTAGGAAGTAGATTCGATCGTAGCTACAACTTATTTAGGCGAGTTGATGCTAGGAACCTCGATGTACCAAATTGGAATACTATCCGGGACATTGGAGTCCAGCGAGGAGGCTATTTTTGCCAAAGCATCCGCGAAAGAGTTACTATCTCTCAGAATTTGATTGATCATATAATGCTTGGAAGCCTCAAGCGCGGCCTTAGCTTTCCTCAGATAGCTTATCATATTCTCTTATTTGGCTTGATATTCTCCCAGGATCTGATTAACAACTAGCTAGGAGTCGCTATAGATGTTGATTATTTTCGACCCCATTTCTCTTACTAGTCACAGACCAGCAAGTAGCGCTTCATATTCGACCTCATTATTCGTAGCTTTGAATTTGAACCTAAGGATTGCATGAATTCGAGTCCCTTCGGGACTAAGGAGTAGAAGACCAGCTCCAACTCTTCTTCTGTTCGAAGACCCATCAACATAGAGGCTCCAAGTCGATAAGTTTCGAATAGTTTCCTGGACAACTTCGCTGGCTGTCTGTTCGGGTTCTCGATCTGGCTCATAAGAGAACGTCAAAATAAAATCAGCAATAACCTGCCCTTTAACTACTATCTTGGGTCTGTAATGTAGATCAAACTAGCTTAATTCCATAGCCCATTTAAGCAACTTGCCCGAAGCCTCAGACTTTTGAAGAACTTGTCGGAATGGGTAGTTGGTCAGAACATGGATGGTATGGGCATGGAAATAAGGTTGCAGCTTCCTAGAAGTGATCAGAGGGGCGTAGGCTAATCGTTCCATCTTTGGATACTATGTCTCGGCATACAAAAACTGTTTGCTCGTATAATACACTGGCCATTGAACTCTGCCCTCTTCCCAGATGAGAGCTGCGCTGACTGCATATTGGGAGACAGACAGGGAGATAAATAAGATCTCCTTGGGAAGAGGCTTGGATAGAAGAGGCGGTTTTCTGAGATGTTCTTTTATGCTTTGGAAGGCTCGATCACATTCCGGAGTCCATTCAAACTTCTTGTTGGCCCTAAGTATATTAAAGAACGGCAAACAACGATCCGTTGCTCTCGATATGAAGCGATTGAGAGCCGCTATCTTCCCATTCAAGCTTTGAACTTGCTTTCGATTTGTGAGACTTTTAATATCTAGGAGAGCTCGGATCTTTTCAGGGTTGATCTCAATCCCCCGGTGGTTAACCATATACCCCAGGAATTTCCCTTAGGATACTCCGAATGAACACTTGAGAGGATTTAGCTTCATTTTATACCTTCGGAGTATGTCGAACATCTCAGCGAGATGTACTATGTGATCTAAAGCGATCTGCAACTTAACCAGCATGTCATCGACATAGAATTCCATTGATTTTCCTGATCTGCTTGGAAAACATATGGTTAACCAAACACTGGTAGGTTGACCCAGCGTTCTTTAGACTAAAGGGCATGACCTTATAACAGTACAATCCTCAATCTGTGATGAATAAGGTATGCTTCTCGTCAGGATCATACATCAGGATCTGATTATACCCCGAGTAGGCATCCATGAGCTCAATAGCTCATGCCCAGAGGTGGCGTCGACGAGCTGATCGATCCTAGGCAAAGGGAAACTGTCATTCGGACAACATTTGTTGAGGTTAGAGAAATCAACGCAAGTTCGCCACTTGCCATTGGGTTTCTTCACCGAAACCGGATTGGCGACCCAACTCAGGTAATGAGCTTCTCGAATGAACCCGTTTGAGAGGAGCTTATCCACCTCAACTTTATTTTATTTTATTTTGCAAGATTCTAGTGTTTGGTTTGCAAGTAATAAAATATTACTGGTATCTTTTATTGCAAATAATGTTTACTATTGGTAATGTAGGAGGTAATCCGACACCCTTCCCCTAGGGTGAGATTAAAAGATTATAGGGTAATCTGATTTTTATACCTATTTTGCCCTTAATTAAATGCCATTTTGGACACAATTGCCCTCAAATGTCTACCAAATAACAATTACCTAGCCCCCTACATTTGAGAAATTAGCTAAAACACCCCAGCCACAAAAAAGTTTAAAAGTTAACAAAATACCCCCAACCATCCAAGACCACTGCTGACCGTTACTCACTACTGTCGACCGTCGGTGTCACTGGCTATAATGATGCATGATCGATGGGATCTGGCCAGTTATGCGTCAGTAAGGCCTTCAATGGAAGGAAACGGCTAGATCTAGCTGTCCGTTTCATGGCCAAAGATGTGGCTGTGAAATGGCCACAGATTTGGTTGTTTCACGGCCAAGTCTTTGGTCGTGAAATGGCCATAGATTTGGCCATGAAACGACCATGGATTTGTGATCCATGGTCAGAAATGGCTTCGCTAGCGCACGACCGGCCATATACGGCTGGTCGTGTGCTATTCCGTCGACTAACGGGGGATGGCCGATGGTGGTGGCTGGCTGCCAACAGTGGTTTCGGGTGGGTGGGGGTGATTTTGCTACAAATTAAAGTTTTATATGGCTGAGGTGTTTGAGCAAAATTTCAAATTAGGCGATTAAAAGAAATTATTCAAAAAGAAATAATAATAAATAATATTTTATTAATATTAAAAAAGGAGGGCAATTTAGTAATCTATTTAATTTGAACCAATCAAACACATTTTCTAAACATTTTCAATAATTTTCAAGGTGATATATCTTTCCGTTAATATAACATCCCCCTATAATAAAACATTATATGATCCAAACACCCCCTACATGTAGTTATATAGTATTGGGAATATACAAAAAGTCATCTTAAGAGTCTAAAATTTTGCATTCTCTTTATGGTGTATTTAGTTGAGGGTAATCCCTTATTATCGAGGTAATGTCATCTTATATTACTTGATTACTACATTTGGTTGTCGGGATGGGCATAATACTCGTCCTCGCGGGGACCCATCCCGACCCGCCCTAACGGAACAGAGTTTTCCCAAATTAGTCGGGATTTGGGTCGGGCCTAGGCCGAAAATCGGTCCCCAAATTCGGGGACAGGATTGGTCTTGCCTCACCCTTGCCCCTGCCTCGTTTATATATATATATATTACACAAACCTTAATAGATAATGTATTAGATAATATATATTATCTATTAAGGTTTGTGTAATAATATCTAACTCATGATTAATATTGATCCTAATATAAACATGCCATTTTTGAAATTGGATTCGAGAGATTTCATTAATAAATGCTTCTTCAGTTTCTTCTATAATTTTTAATTTTGATTTTGAAGTTGATGGTTGTCCTATAGTTTCTTTAGAAGCTTTTAAACATAATAAATCTGTCTTGATTTCAGAATTATCGTTTTGTAGATCTTTAACTTTATTTTTCAGAATATTGATTTCTTCTTGCAAGTCACTTATAGTAACTTGTGTGGGTTTTTCAAATCTTTTTAATATGTCTTTTAAATTATAAGCGTCCACATCTTTTTGTTCTTCTTTTGATAAAATTAATTCTTTAAGTTTTAATAAATATTCTCTTTTAATATCTTCATCCTGAACTTTTCAATAATATCTAATAAAAATTCTTTTGATTTGGTGATAACATTTATTGACTTAGGTCTAGAGGTTGATGTCATATTTATTGATTTCATTGCATAGTAGCAAGGCCCCATGCGATCACAATCATCAGAGTCTTGTGAAGACTCACTCATTGATTCCGAAGAATTTTCTTGAATTTGATAAATCATATCTTCATTATCTGTATTGTAACTAGATTCTTCTTCAGAGTCTGTTTGAATAATTTTTAATAATTGTTGTTTTAATTCTGAATCTATTTCCAATTTTTTAATTTGATTTTTCATAGGACACTTAGTTGCATAATGACCTTGTTGTTTACATTTCCAACATGTGACAGGTTTTTTGGATATTTTCTAATTAGAGGATTTTTTCTTTTTATAAGGTTTATCATAAGATTTTTGTTCGTATTTATAAGGTTTTCTGTATTGTTTTTGTTTCTTTATCTTTTTTGTATTTAACAGAGGGAGGTAATATTTTTTCATAACCATATTGACTACAAAATCCACTTAATTCTGTTTTCTTATGTTTTAATTCATTTTTTAATTTAGCTTTTAATTTTAAATTAGTGCAAATTATTAAAGCTTCATTGTTAATAAAACTAATTAAATATCCATATGTTAATTCTTCATAAGGTATATTTCCATCATATTTTCTATATAATGCATTTTTAATAGTTTGACTAAATAATCTAGGTAGACTGTCTAGGAACCTTTCTTTCCAATAGGGTTTCCTATAGTCTGTTCTTGTGAATACTTTTTGTAAGAACATATCCTTATACCATCTAAAATCTGCCATGGTTGGACATCTTAAGTTCGATAATATTTCTTGTGATTTTTTCTGAGCTTGTTGGGTCTCCTACAAAGTTTTTGGTTATTGCATAAATTAATGTAGCTACAGAGTCTCCTTCTTCTTGTTCATACTCTATTTGACTAGTACTTTCTATTTTGACTTTCCTAGTCTTTTTTGTTGTGTGTAATATGTGATATTTATGTGATTCTGGTAAATCATTATCCCACCAATTTTTTAACATTCCCGTAAATCCTGAAACTAATATTTTTGCTATTTGATGATCAGTGTTGTCATGAGATTTATGAGCTAATGCTAACATAGTCATTTCTTGTAAAATATTTAATATTTGGTGTTTAGCTAATCCATCTATTCCTGTTCCATTATAGGAAGATCTTGCCATTTGTGTTACATCTTCAAATTGCATATCTGGTAAGGAAGGTCTTGGGTAATAGTTTCGAGTTTTAGGATATTTCATATTATTTCTCATTTTATTAATAGATAAGTTTTGAAAATTTTGATTTAATTCTTCTATTGGGTCAGATTCTGTAAGAACATTAATGTTTGATTTAGAGGATGATAATTCACTAAGTTTTTTACTAATAGTTTCTAAAATAGTGTTGTGATTATTAAATTTAACAATTTCTTCTTTGGAATCGTCTTGGGCTTTCGGGCCGGGGCTGGAAAGAAGGGTCCCTGGCCCTGTCCCAGCCCGTGCCCATCCGTAGATTCCGGTAATATTCCAAAACCAATAATAATTATTGTTGGTTATATAAGGGGTAATATGATTACCTCTATTTTCTTAGGTATTTTAAGATTACTTGATAATATTATTTTTGTTACAATTTTATCCTTATCTATTAAAATTTTTGGACAATAATGCCCTTATTTTGAAAACAATTTACAAATATATTCATTGAATATTTTATCCTTATATACAAAATTTTTAGGACATAAATACCCTTGAACTTGAACAAAATTTCCCAACGGCTGGCCACCACCGTCAGCATTGGAACGACACATGATCGGTCGGATTTGGCTGTTTTCAACCAAATCTATGGCTTATGGCCATTAACAATGGCCAGATCTCTGGCCATCGTCAACGAACAACGACCAAATCTCTGGCACACAGCCGGCCAGATTCGGTCGCTCGTGCATTGTTTCGGCCACTGTCGCCATCACCGATGGTGGTGGTAGGTGGCCGGTGGTGGCAAGCGAGCGGCAGTGGCCTGGGGTGGATAGGGGTGATTTGGTTAGAAATTATGCTTTTATGTGGCTATGGTGTTTTAGCAAAATCTCAAATATAGGGGGTTGAAAGAAATGATTCAAAAAATAATAGTAAAAATAAGATTATATTAATATTTAAAAAGGTAGACAATTTAGTAATTTATATAACATATCTACCAATTTATTTCTCCCAACCAATCATATCAATATAACATGCCCACTAATTTATTCCAACCAACCAAACACGTTTCCCTAAACATTCCTAGTAATCCTCAAGGCAATCTATCTGTCCATTAATATAACATTCATAGTAATACAACATTCCTTGAACCAAACGCTTAATGTTTTTCTCTCAATGTAAAATCTACAAATGCATTGTACTATAACACAATTCATGCAATCTTCAACCAATTCAAGTTATACATTTCCTTCTTCTTGTAGCAATCAACCATGCCATTCAAAGTTAATGCACGAACTGATAGCATATATATATATTTTTTTTTTTTTTGCAATATACATATAATTATTACTATGTGGAGACAAGTTTCTTAGGACGAGACCTAGAAAAATTATAATTTATTACAATGTAGAGTTTATTTTTATTTATAACTAGCCTAGGTTGGGACCATAGATTTTTTATGACTTATGAGGGTTATTCCTATATAGATTATCACTATAAAGAGGTTTTACTATATATTCAAATTATGATAAAAAAAAATTGTGCAGATTGAGATGCAACTCTTTGATCTCCACTAGGGTCAATAGTTGAACTTCTTGTTAAAGATTTTTTCTACTTTTCTTCTATCAACTTTCTTGATTTTTCTAAACACTTTCATGGTATCAGAGCTATAGACACAGGTCCATGGCTAATCAGGATCTTGAGTTTACGAATTTTGTTTCTAAGGAAGAAACGGAGCAAGTTGAGAGTGCAAATCTGACTAGCTTAGTTGTACACACAACACTACCGTCACTTTCAGTAAAGCTTGTGGAAAAAAAACTACAGCTATTGGAAGTCACAAATTCTTCCTGCTCTCACCTCACATAATCTGGATGGATTCGTTACTGGCGCAAGTACCTGTCCACCTCCATTTGTAGTTGAAAAAGCAGCAGATTCAGATAATCTGGTAAAGAAATCTAACCCTAGATATTTTAGCTTGAAAATGACAGATCAATTCCTAGTAAGTTGGCTACTCTCTTCTATTTCTGAATCAATGTTTAGACATGTAGCTAAGTGTACAAGTGCCTATGAAATCTAGAACACTTTAGACTTACACTTTCAATCTTTCTCTAAGGCTAGAACTTTGCATTTAAGAAACTTGTTACAGACCACGAAAAAGGAGTTATTAAGTATTAATGAGTATGTGCTTAAAATGAAAGAATTAGGAGATGAATTAGTAGCTAGTGGAGTGAGTATTGGTGATGAGGAGCTACTTTTATACATACTGGATAGGTTAAGACCGGAGTATGATGTTGTGGTGGCAAACTTGACATATAACAGTATAAATGCAAGTATTCAAGAGGCTCAGTCCATGCTTCATAAACCTGAGATGAGATTAGAACGCCAGAATAGTGCTTTAGCGAATTTTAATGATCTTACTACTGCACTGATTACATCCAAACAAGGTCCTGTTGATCCTGTTGCACCTGTACCGACTCAATCATCAAGAAGTACTTTGTCCTTTGTGAAACCTGGAATGTTAAACTCTAGAAATTCATATCCTCATTTTGGATATCAACTGAGTTATAACTCTATTACTCCTAACAAGAGTCTGACTAATCAGACAGAAAGACCTCTGGAAATTGGATATCAACACCATTAGGGGACTAGTTTTCCAAGGCCTTTCTATCCTTTTGCTCCAAATTTCTTTCCTAGTGGTCCGCATCAGTTTAATCCAAATGTTGTGAGAGGCCAAGGACGGGGCCGTGGTTATTTTAAACAAAAGTTAATTTGCCAAGTGTGTGGCAAAACTGGTCACTCAGCCCTACAATGTTACCACCGTTTTGATCAAGATTATCAAGGCTTTGCTGGATTCTCATATAATCAGCCAGTGTACCCTGCCTCATACAACACTTCAGTTCCTGCTTAGATCAACTCATCAGAAGTTACTACTGAACCAGCTCAAGCCTTATTTGCCACTCATTATGGATCTAATAATGTTCTTAATCATTCATGTTCTGCCTATCATGATTATTCAGGTCCTAATGCTCATATAGTTAATCAATAACCTAATCTGCCTACTTTATTCAATGCTCCTCAACTCAATGTTGTATCCTTAGTTGGAAATCAGACATCTCCTACTGGTCTCACTCAAAATATAACCACTCCACAGACTGTCAATAATCAATCTTGGTATATGGATTTTGGAGCATCCAAGCATATGACAGCCAACACTTCCAACATGGTATTGAAAAAGAAACTATTCAGGAGACTCCAAAGTACAAGTGGGGAATGGAGAATCCATCCCTATTACACACACAGGTATGCTTTTTGTGCCTTCTTACAGTTCTAATAGGATTATTCAGCTAAAAAATATCCTATGTGTACCTAAAATAGCAAAGAATTTATTAAGTATCTTAGAAATTACTAAGGACAACAATATGATTGTTGAATTTCACCCAAATTGTTGCTTGGTAAAGGATAAATCATGTAAGGCAGTCCTCCTTCAAGGAACAGTGAAGAATGGACTTTATCAGCTGGATTTCTCACGAAGTATCACTCCAAATCCTGGTGCTGTTCCATTATCTGCTGAAACTGATGTTTCACCCAAATTGTTGCTTGGTAAAGGATAAATCTAGTAAGGCAGTCCTCCTTCAAGGAACAGTGAAGAATGGACTCTATCAGCTGGATTTCTCACGAAGTATCACTCCAAATCCTGGTGCTGTTCCATTATCTACTGAAACTGATGTCTCACACTTATCGTTGCTTGGTAAAGGATAAATCTAGTAAGGCAGTCCTCCTTCAAGGAACAGTGAAGAATGGACTCTATCAGCTGGATTTCTCACGAAGTATCACTCCAAATCCTGGTGCTGTTCCATTATCTACTGAAACTGATGTCTCACACTTATCAACTGCTTATGGAGTACATGCTGGTGTGACAAAACAACTTTCACCTGCTGTTGGTGCTGGTGCTTATGAAGTACACTCTGATGTAGTCAAGAAACTTTCTTCCACTAATAATGCAACACTTATGTTGTCTACTGATAGTAATCTACCTACCATAGTTGGTTACTCTAGTCTACCAAGAGTTCCTGGTGTAAATTCTGTTGACAATAAAAGCTTGAATAAGTCTGCATATTCAGATTCAAATTCTCTGTTGCTATGGCATGCTAGACTTGGCCATCCCAATGTTAAAGCTTTGAATGATGTTCTAGAGAAACTGAATGTAAGACATGTTTCTTTTAATAATAAGAATCTGTTTTGTGAAGCCCACCAATATGGAAAGCTTCACCAGTGCTCTTTTCCAATTTCTACATCTAGATCTAAAGCTCATTAGAAATTATGTATTCTGATCTATGGGGACCTACACCTCTTAGTTCTACTGAAGGATATAAATACTGCATATTGTTTGTTGGTACTTTAGTCGATATAGTTGTATATACCCACTTAAACTAAAGTCTGAAGCTTATGCTACTTTTGTTCAATTTCATTGTTTTGTTGAAAAGCAATTTGATTACAAGTTAAAGTGTTTGCAAACTGATTGGGGAGGAGAGTTCAGCCTTTTTGCTGGATATTTAAAGCAACATGGTATTATGTTCAGACACCCTTGCCCATATTTGCATCAACAAAATGGAAGAGTGGAGCACAGACATAGAATCATCACAGAATTTGGGTTGTCCTTGTTGGCTCATGCTGCCATGCCATTGCAGTATTGGTCAGCTGCACTTTGTACAACCACATACTTGTTAAATAGATTGCCATGTTCAATACTTAGACTACAATCTCCTTACTACTTACTGTTTAAACAGGATCCATCCTACCTTGATCTAAAGGTCTTTGGATGTAGTTGCTACCCATACCTCAAACCCTATCACAAACATAAGCTTTCTTTCCATACTGAGAAATGTACTTTTCTTGGTTATAGTTTGACTCATAAAGGGTATCAATGCTTGGCTTCTTCTGGTAGAATATACATTGTTAAACAAGCCATATTTAATGAGTTTGATTTTCCATTCAAAACTGGCTTCTCTTCATCAAGTGTAAGAGACTCAAGTCTAGATTCTGCTCAGTCTATATATGAATTTTCTAAACCATGGATTCTTCCAAATGTATCAATTCAAAGATCACATCAAGATTCTGATTCAACTTTAGTAAACGTTATAGTCACTGCAGATTCACCTTCTACTTAACCTCCTACATGTCGTGATGTTCTAGTACCACATTCTTCTACTCAGACATTGCGTCTTTCTTCCACTAATCAGACCTCTCCACTACCAATCTCTAATACTAATAAACTTCTTTCTATTGATTATATCAACAGGTCCTCCACTAGTCCAGCCTCAGATTTAGGGTATGGAGGTATTCTCAAACAAGTACATGATAACAAAGAACAAGTTGTCCAATTTACTTCCAAATTTTGTAATGAAACTCAACAAAAATACTCCACTATCAAAAAAGATATTTTATCCATTGTCCTATGCATTTCCAAATTTCAAAGTGATTTACTAAATCAAAAATTTTTACTTCGTATTGATTGTCAAACTGCTAAACATGTTTTACAAAAGGATGTTCAAAATATTGCATCAAAACAAATTTTTGCACGGTGGCAAGCAATTTTATGTGTGTTTGATTTTGACATTGAATACATCAAAGGAGAAGCTAATTCCCTGCCTGACTTCCTCACCAGGGAATTCCTTCAGGGGAGATAACCATCATGCCTCCCAAAAAGACCAACCCTCCAATCACTCAAAAACAATCAAAGGCTTCTTATGCCCAAAAGCCCACAAACACCAAATCATGGTATGAACTCGTATGTGAAGAAGAAGCCCAAGAAAAGGCCCAACAATCAAAAGGAAAAGGCATAGCCTCAACAAGCTCTTCTCAGAGCCCAACAAATACAGAACAAATCCAGAATTGGATCAGCTCTTTTCAGCAAAGTCCAGAAGCAGCCCTTGCTATGATTGGGTTAACACCAAATTTACCAAAAAATGAGATTTTGAAATTTAAAGAACTTCAAACTCTTCCAAAAAATTCCCAAGAATTTTCCCAATGTGAAAAATTTTCACTAAGCACATTGCAAAAGGCAGCTCAAATTGCTCTTTCAAAAAACAAAGAACTTGTTCCTGCGGCTACACCTTTAAAAGCCCTTAAACCAGGACAAAAATATATTCAAAAAGGAATTGCAACTAATCTTTTGGTTTTCGAAGAAGGTTATGATTTTGAAAACCCTAAACAATTAGTTCAACAAATTTTTCCAAAAAACTTTCATTTTATCCCTGAAGATTTAAGGAAAACTCAAAAATTTTATGAATTTCTTCTTGTTGATTCTGACTCTTGTGAGTTTAAACACTATGAGGATAAAAACCAACCGGGATTTATCACTCATTCAACCTTTCATATTATGAAAATCCTTAGTCCTTCTGATTGGGGATCCAACCCAAACCAATTCAGAAAATTTTCCCAAAATTTTGACCCCCCTGGATATAATTACTGGGACTATCAAAGAGCCTGGAACAGATCACTCTTTCTCCAAAATAGTCATCACAGGCACTCCTGGATGATTTACTTCAAAAGGAACACTTTATTCAAATTTCCCAATTGGTTTTCCCAATGGTGGGATCATTTTGGATTAATTCCCGAAATCCTACCCCCAACTGTCCATGAAGGATTCAATGAGTTCAAACTCAAGTTCAAAGTTTCCGAAGCAGATTCAAACTTCCCTCCATCACTTCATTTCTCAGCAAAGTTCCACCTCTCGTGGATTTTACAATGGGAATATGAAATTGTCCAAAATATTAGCAATCTCCCTAATTTGATCCGGAAATTTAAAGTCAAGTGGTGGGATAAATTTGATGCATCCCACGTGTCCAAAGAAAAAATTCAACTTTGTCTCTCAAGTTCACCTCATCAAACTCAGGCAATTACCCCTGAAATTGCCAATTTTTTACAGAAAAAGACTGTGGCATCAGTATCCTTAGCAGGAGCCAAGACAAAACAAGAACTCAAAGACCACCTCAAGACTATTCTTTCACAACTCCAAGATGAAGAAAAGGAAGCAGAAGAAGAAGACGGAGAAGAATCTTACCAGAGCTCTAGTGCCTCGGTCAACCTCGCCCAGAGCAATGAAGATGACTGTTATGGAATCATCTAACTTATTCCAAACAGTTCAAAATTACCACTTCTCTCAAAAAGAAGACTGGCCAAAAAACCGACATCAGCTTCAGAGAATATCTGGCATAATATTGAAGAGTCAGAGATTCCCTGCAAAAGAGACATTTAATGCTCTTAAAAAAAAAAAAAATATTAAAATATTCACTCAATAGTATTCATGTGATGCTATAGTGAGATAAGGTTTTCTATAAATTAGGAGGCTTCATGCAATGTGAACCAAGCTTTTGCCAAGCCAATTCTAAACTTTCTCTTTCACTTTCTTTTGATGTAAACTTCCCAAAAGCTCTCCAAAAGGAAAGCTTTCATTGTAAGTTAAATTTCTTTCAATAATCATTCAATGTTTAATCTTTCAAGTTCTTTGATTATTCTCTTTTAATCTTTCAAGTTCTAGTTCTTTTATTAATCATTCATCATGTTTGATTTTAATGTTTATTTAAGTTTTTATTTGTAATGTTTATTTAAGTTTTTATTTGTGTTCTTTGTTTCTTTAAATTTTTGTTCATCACTTAATCTGGTTCCAGTGCAGCACTACCGCCGTTACCTAGTTAAGTGTTAATCTCACTTCTTAATATGATTTCTGTGCAGCTCTGTCGCCGTTGTCTTATTAAGTTGTAAGATTATTTAAATTAATGTTTATTTAAGTTTATTTAAGTTTTATGTTTATTTAAGTTTTATTTAATCTCTGCATATCTCCTCTTTGTGTGCAACGATCCTGTGTTCCCTCTGGCTTTGTAAAAAGTTGGAATATATCAAATTTTTCTGAATTCAAGTTACAAAAATTACAATATATTACATATATCATATATTCATATTATCTTTTTTTTTATTTGACAGCTATGATATCCAATTATTTCAAGAGATTAAAGATAAGTACAACGGAATTTGTTGATGGAGACTCTACTGATATTGAGATTAATCAAATCCCATTAGAATAAGAAGCCCCACAACAATGACAAGAACACCAAGTAAAAGAAGCTAAATCTTCGATCGGGGTGTTTAATTTAGATGAGCTTGAAACTGATCCAGTATTGAGATACCAATTAACGAGATTTGTTGTATTGACTGACAAAATGAGGAAGTTCGAAAAGTATACTTGCTTAACGGTCCTTGCCAACCTAAAGATCATAACTTTTCTTTCACTCTTTTTGGAAATAAAAAGCACAGGTTTGCACCGGAGTGGTACAAAGAATGTCCAAACTGATCCCGTGGTTTTTTGCTCTTTTCACATTGAAAAGGTTTTTCCATGTAAAATTTTTCTTGTGTTTCCTTGTGAATTGGATGTTATTTTCAACACATTTGCTTAAGGCTTTACTTCTCATAGATTTATTCAAGTAGGAAAGTATTGTATTATTGCATTCTTTCTTTTCAAGTTCTTGATATTGTATTATTTCATTTGTTTAAAGTTTGGTATTTTTTTTTAAAATTTACTAGTTATTTGGCAAACAATGGTGAAGGCACGGAGGCCCCCCTCGACAAAAATCTTGGGTCCGTCACTACATGAAAGTGAGTTCTTCTTCGAAAAGAAAGAGAGACTTGAACTTCGACGATCACCATTGAAGCAACAACTTGATTGAGTGGACTTGTAAACTGACGGTACCCAGGGAAAGTGTATACCAGATCCAGATGTGTAAACCATATTTGAATTTTCTAGAGAAAGAGAAAAAGAAATGTGAATTTGAAGGGGAGAGAGAGATAGACTTGTTTGTTTTGTTTTTGAATTTTCTAAATATTATTATTATTATTATTGGTGAAATCAAAGCATCGAGAAAAGCGTGAGGAGAGAGAAAAATATCAACAAAGTTTGTTTTGTTTTTGAATTTTGAATGTTTATTGTTGTTAAAGTGTTTGGGCTCCGCTATGAGGGAGAGTTGTGAGATACTGATACGTGTATGGTGGATGATTGCATGGGGAAAGGTAGTTTTGGTGGGTCCCACAGGATCATTCTCTATCGTCCATTCATCTCTATTTGTTACCCATATAGGTAACTGTGGGTCTGCCATGTGGAACAAAAACTCTTTCTAAATATACAACAAAAGATGAGAAATGTAAGGCTGTGGGATTGTGTATAATTAGAGGCAGAACAAATGGGTCGGGTTAGGTGGATCAACTCTAACCTAGCCTGGGTATACGCTGCCAGGCAGGTTGGGCCTTCATAGGCCAACCCAGCGACCCAATGGGTTATATATATATATATATTTTAAAAACCTTTCCAACTTGCCAAGTTGGGGATTTCAACCCGTAGGTCAACCTGGCGGGTTGGACAAAAAAATTTAATTAATTAATTTTTTTTTTTTTTTTTTGCAAAATCCCATTGTATCCTTAAAATATAGCCGTTTTATAGTAGTTTAAGGGGTCTTTTTGGTCATTTTCTTTTCCCATTTTTTTCTATAAATAGGGCCTTAACTCTCATTTTCCTTAGATCCCAAATTCTCTCATTCTCCATTTTCTCTATTGAAATCTCTCAATCTCTTTGTTGTCAATTTGCTCTCATTTTAATTTTTTTAGTTTTTGCAATTTTCAATTCATATTTCTAAATTTCAATTCTTGTTATTTAATTCTTTATTTATTCTATATCCAAATTTTTTTTTTTTTTTTTTTTTAACTAGAATGGATAGATATTTCCATCCTATCAATTTCGATGATGAAGAAAATTATCCTAGTCCCCCTAAATTTACTAACATAAATGCATAGATTCAAATAGTCTTGCTTTCCCATTCTCATAATTTGATACACCTCATAATATTCCCCCTTCTTCCCCATGCTACTACAACTCTCGGTGGTTCTAGAAGTCATCCTCGTAATCGTCGTCCTCGTCCAACTCCATCTCAAGCAAAAGCGGGTTCATCAACTGCAGTCGGAACTGACGACAAGCACACATCAGATGTTTGGGTGCATTTCGAAAAGTTTTACGAAACAGAAAATGGAGTTCAGTGAAGAAAGCAAAATGCAAGTATTGTGGAAATATTTATAAAGCTGATGTAGGTAATGGTACTAGTACTTTAAAAAGGCATGCTAGTAAAAATATGAATCAACATGGAAATAGAGAAACCAATAAAACTCAAATAACTAATATGGGCACTACTTGGCATTATAATTTTGATGTATATAGGGAACAATTAGCATTATACATTGTTGCAACTGATCAACCTATTAATATGGCTGAAGATAAATATTTTGAAAGATTTATTAAAAATTTATTTTTTCCAGGATTTAAAAGTTGTTCTAAAACTGCAACTAGGAATGATTTAATAAAATTATTTGGGAAAATGAAATTAGAATTAAGAAATAAAATACATAGTTGTCATGTTAGTGTAGCTCTAATCATCGATATTTGGAGTGGTAGAGCTAAACAAGATTATATTTGTGTGACTAGTCATTATTTTGATAACGAATGTAAATTAAATAAATCTTTATTGGGATTTAGATTAATGGATGTGGATCATAGTGGTCAACAAATTTATAATAAAATTGTTGAAGTTTTAGAAGATTATGATATTGTTGACAAAGTGATAAGTTTAACTTTAGATAATGCAAGTGCTAATAGTAGAGCTATAGATTTTTTTAAAATAAATTTTTCTTTTTATGACAATTTGAAGTTTTTTTACCAACATTGTGCATGTCACATTATTAATTTAATTTTGAAAAGTGGTATGAAAAAAATTAGAAATAATATTGATAGAATTAGGGATTCTTTAGCTTGGATTACTAGTAGTAATAGAAGAAATGCTGAATTTCAAGATGCTTGTATAAAATCAAATGTCTCCTACATTAGACATGCTTGTTAGATGGATTAGTACTTATTTAATGCTTGATTCATGTTTACCTTATGCTAATTTAATTAGTTATTTTGTAGCAAATAATAGGAGTCCTCATTGTTTGGTAGACAATGATTGGCATATAGCTCAAAAATTTCATTCTTTTCTTAAAAATTTTTATCAATCCACTTTAAAGCTTTCTGGTATGTATTATCCTACTAGTCCATTGGTAATACATACTATTGATACAGAATTCTACATCAACCAGCGTGATCTGATCGACCTTGTCAGGATTGAAACTGATGTGTGCGTGATTTGTGAAAATCAGCGATGAATATGAATGAAATGAACTAAGAACAAAGAGATTTTTAAAGTAGTTCAACCAGGTTAACAGCCTACATCCACTATGTTTTTCTATTTGCTGTGAGAGCTTACAATGTGATTTTTATCTGAAATTCGTAACCCCCTCCTCATTGTCTGAGAGGGTTTATATACAAGATTGGTACAAAGGAAGAAACGAAATTTAGGGGATTACAACTGATTCGAATCATAATTCTGATATCCTTGCGATTGAGCACTGTGATTGCATAGTGATTACTGTTGATCCAGTCATTCCCGCAATATCGGGGATTTGAAGTAATTTAGGGATCCTTGAATTGTTCGTGACTAGCTTATGCTGGGTCGAGCTATAACTCGACGAGCTTTTGCTGGGTCGATCAATCATAGTTGTCGAGCTCATTCTGGGTCGAGCTATATCCTCGAGTTGGCCTGCGCTTGGCGAAAAAATCACACACAACATCTACCCCCTAGTATTTGATGCTCGTTTTGGGCTTTGAAGACTATTGCTCAAACTGATGCCAAGCTTGGCTTCGACAATGAGTCTCCAAGTACATGTCCGATCGGGCCCCCATGATCAACCTTGTGCTTAGCCGACGTACCTCACACTTGGATCTTTATTCCTCATGGTACCTGTCAAGACTCAGAATATGAACAGTCAGGGCATACAGGTAATTTCTGCGTGGTCGTGCCGCATTAAATGTGGCAGCCTTTGTCAGTTACGTTTCGTCTCGCGTGGGCGACGATAGCTGTTCACGTGCGAAGTTGAGGCGATGGTTATTATTATACCAATCTGATGGTTCAACGACCCCCAAACAGCTTCTTGCTAGGGACTAGCAAACTAAGCGATAAAACAAGTCTCTAAGCTTGAAAATAAAACAAACAATTAAAACATTAAAACCTATATCTAAACTATCCTAAATCACTTTCGTAGATTGACACAATTGCATTTAGTGTATGCAATAAGCCTTTAAACCCCTAGGCAACCCTAGTTGGACCAGTTGTAGTCTCGTGAGGGTTTCCAGCAATGATACCCACAAACATCCACACTAAACTTAACCTAGACTCCAAAAATAAAAATAAATATAAAAAGAACTAAAACTAACAAAAATTCTTGGATCAATTCATAAAGTTGTCTCAAAAATCGCATATACACAAAACAAATAGAAAAATTAAAAATTGCCTAAACTCACAGACAAAGCAAACATGAATTCCATTTTCGTTATCAACCTTAGAACATCCATACAACCACAAACCATTAGTCTACAAACCCGGATGGTTTTATGTATAACATTCATGAACAAAATTTTGATCTCAGTATTCGAGTTATGACTTATATGTGAATCATGGAATCAAACTCCATAGGCTCACTTTTCAAACCACTCTCCACTAATATAGAAATTCACACTACCTTGGATTAATAGGTCTTTGTAAAGGTTGAAACGTTAGGCTAGGGTATGGGTTCATGAAAAAACGAAAAGGGAATTCAACAAAAATCATATTAAGAGACTTAATCTTCATTCATTCTTATTGCTATCATACAAGAACACTTCCCTTTTTCACTCAATAACTTCCCAACCTTTGTCCAGCTCTTTCTTTTCAACCCTAAAATATACCCATTTGCATAATCTCACATCTTCACGATGCTTTTCAATGCCCACTTTTCTTTTCTTTCTCTTTTTTTCTCTTCATCATTTTTTTTCTCTTTTTTTTTTTCAGTTTTTTTTTTTTTTTTTTTTTTTTTCTAACAATAATAAGAAGAAGAAAGTAGAAAACACATACACAGCCCTACTGATCTTACAAGCACTCCACAACCCCCAACCAATTTCTTCGCATAAACCTGGGTTGTGGTGAAACTACACTTTCTCACCAACACTCCTAATAAGCTTGAATTACAATTAAGTCTCTTAAAGATAAAACGGGTAGGATTGTGTTTTAGACTCATAATCAGGGTAGGGTAAAAATTAAGTTCAAAGAAGGAAAAACAAGGCTAAATGTGTTTAAAAAGCTCAAAGGGTTAACTAGCGATTATCATAACAAAGGGTCGGCTTGAAAGGCTCAATCGGTCCAAAAACAGCCTAAATCATTTCCTAAGTGATGTGAACTCTAGGATTTCACCTCAAGTGGTTGTCAAATGAGTTCTAGAGTTTGTTGAGATCGCAAAAATGTCCATGAAAAATTCACACATAAAACGTCTCTAAGTGAGTAAAGTTAACCACTTTCAATTCACAAACTGCTAGGGTCTCAAACTAAATGTTATTAACATTCACAATCATCCATAATTAAAGGCAAAAATTAATGTCCTCTATTTGTTACATGTTATTGCAATCATATTCCTATCATAGACATATAAATTAATCCAAGAAAAGAACCAAAATAAAAAAAAAAATAATAAAAAATTTCTCATAAATTCATAAATTCGAAATCTTTGGGCAGAAACTTCCTTTACCTCCAACCTAAAATCTACATTGTCCCCAATGTACAAATGTAAACAAAAGGAAAAAGAGAGAAAAAGAAAAGCTACCCCCTTTTGCAATAGTGAAGTGTGAATACGCGTGACAATTCGATCACCAACTCATTTCATTCCATTGTTGCTTTTTAATTCTGTCAAAACAAAGAAACTTGCGGTGCACCTCATTGGAAACACACGTCACGTGTTAAATTTATGAATTTAGAGAAACAAACACAACATCAAAATTATTTACACTAAACAGAAAAAAAAATTAAACATACTTGAAAATTAACACTTGTAAAAATAACAAACTAATCAATAAAAGAAAAATAAAAATAAAAATAAAAAGCTTGGGTTGCCTCCCTGAAGCGCTTGGTTAAAGTCGTAAGCTTGACTTTTCGTTTTCTTCAATCCGGATCATCTAGGAGAATCCAAACCCTCATATCCTTAATTTCACCATTCAAATAGGGCTTTAATCGTTGTTCATCTACCATCTCAAAGTCAACCTCCATAGTCCTAGAGTTGACTAAACAATTCTCTAGGGGTGAACTAGGGTAGTTTTCTTCTAATTTTTTATTCACTATGTTATCAAGGACACTAATCTCAAAGCATGTGTCTAAGTTAGATGGACGCTTCTTAACATCAAAAACATTAAACTCTACTTGCTCATCTTCTACCCTTAAGATTAGTTTCCATTGATGAACATCTATCAATATTTTACCTGTTGCTAGAAAAGGTCGTCCTAGAATTAAATCCATTTCCCGATCTTCTTCCATGTCTAACACTATGAAATCTACTGGGAAAATCAATTTGTCTACCTTAATCAAGATGTCTTCTACCACCCCCCATAGGATATGTTATTGATCGATCTACCAATTGAAGAGACACGGTGGTTGGCTTCACTTCTCCTAATCCAAGTTTCCTGTAAATAGAAAACGACATCAAATTTATATTTGCCCCTAAATCACATAAGACTTTATCAAAATAACAACTACCAATAATACAAGGGATAGTAAAACTCTCTGGATCTTGTAGTTTAGGTGGTAGTTTCTTTTGAATTAGTGCACTACACTCCTCTGTTAGCATTACTTTCTCATGTTCCTCAAATCTTCTTTTATGCGTGAGGATCTCCTTTAGAAACTTGGCGTATTTGGGCATCTACTCTAACATATCAACAAAAGGAATATTAATATGCAAGCTTCGAAACATGTCGATAAACTTACCAAATTGCTTGTCAAGCTTCTAATTCTTCAATCGGTGTGGGTACGGAAGGTTTGCATGGCTTGAAGAAATTTTCTGCTCAGATTCACGCTCGTCGCAACCACCAAATTCATTGCCGTGATGATAAGTTGGAACTTCTGATGATTTGAACGCTGATTCACGATCGTTGCAGCCACTAGTATCATCACTGCAATGATCGTCCTTCATGCCGACGATCTTTTCCAAATTTTCATGCTCGCCGCGGTGATAAATTTCCTCGCCACGGCGATCGTTCTTCTGCTCTTCCTTCAAATCTTTCTCTTGTTCTAGCTTTTGTTTTTCACCCTCTGAAGTCTCCAAAGTTCTTCCACTCCTCAAGGTGATTGCATGTGCTTTTTCCTTGGGATTCTTCTCTATATCGCTCGGCAAAACTCCTTGAACTCTTCCTGCTAATATGTTATGGATTTGCCCCATTTGAGTCTCAAGGTTTCTAATAGAGGCTGACTGATTTTGGACAAGGATTTCAGTCTTCTCAAATCTCTTGCTTGTCTCTTCAATGAACTTGGTAAGCACATTCTCCAGGTTAGATTTTGGCTCTTGAGCTTGAAAAACAGGAGGTTGTTTTTCCTCATTCTTGTTGCTCCATGAGAAGTTCGGATGTTTCAACCATGATGGATTGTAAGTATTCGAGTACAGATTTCTTTGCCCTCTTTGGAAGTTATTCACATAATTTACTTATTCAACTGAGGCGAATGGACTCCCTTCTTGACAATCTCTTGATGAGTGATGACCTATACAAAATTCACAAGTTAGAGGAGAAAAATCAATTGCATTTATCTTTAGAACAGTACCCAACTGCTTTTGAATGGCTGAAAGTTGAGCAGCCAATGCGGTGTAACCGTCAACTTCGTGCACTCTCATTGATTTCCTTGTTGAAGTTCTTTCCAAAGTCCTCATATAGTTATTGTTCGCCATCACTTCAATCAGATTGTATGCTTCCTCTGGTGTTTTATTGTTCAAGGCTCCTCCACTTGCAGCATCTATCATGGCTTGAATAGTTGGCAGCAACCCTTGGTAGAACGTTTGCACTTGTGACTAGATTGGTAAACCATGATGAGGGCACCTTCGTAAGAGATCCTTATACTTTTCCCATGCTTCATACAATGACTCAAAGTTTTGTTAGTAGAAATTGGTAATCTCACTTCTCAGCTTGGCAGACTTGGCAAGTGGAAATATTTAGTAAGGAATGCTTGAGCTAACTCGTTCTATGTCGTGATGCTCCCAGATGGCAGAGAAATCAACCAAGCCTTAGCTTTATCCCAAAGAGAGATTGGGAAAAGCCTCAACCTAATTGCGTCATCGGATACTCCATTATGCCTGAATGTGTTGCATAACTCCAGAAAATTGGTGATATGCACGTTAGGATCATCATTAGGTAACCCAGCAAATTGGACTGACTGCTGAATCATTTGAATAATTGCTAGCTTGATCTCAAAATTATTCGCTTGAACTGGTGGTCTCCTGATGCTAGAATAGCACCCATCAATAGTAGGACTAGAGTAGTCCTTCAATGCTCTTCAAATCACTACAGCTCCAATAATTGCATTTCCTCCTATGGTATCCTCATTCTCATTCTCTTGATTTTCCACATTGGGATTTATAATTCTGTGTTAGCCATTGATTTTTCAAAGTTAGCTTGCCTTTTTTCTTTCCTCAACTATTTAGCCGTTCTCTCGATCTCAAAATCTAAGGGATTAAGATCACCACCACCTTTTGAACATAAGCTCTCCAGGTTCTAACTAAAAGAAACAAACAAAACAAAAAATAAAAATTAATTTCTAAGCAAAAATAAAACACATCAAATTAGCAACTACATATTTTGAATTGATATTGGTAAAACAAAATAGTTCCCCGACAACGACACCAAAAACTTGACATGCTTTTCGCAAGTGTACGAAATAACGCAAGTAGTAAAGCTCGAGTAAACGAGTGTTGAATCCCAAGAGAACTACCTACCAAGTAGCAAACTAGTCTATTTTATTACTATTTGATGAAACAAAATTTTAAGAATGAATTAATGAAAAATAAAACAAACTAAAAACTAAACAAAAGCAAAATTTTGTTAATACTTTGGTAAACAGATCAATATGACTAAACCTAGGGCATAAATTTCACACCAATTTAATCCTATGCATTGACAATTATTGTTAACCAAATTAGGCTTATTCTAAAGGCCAAAATCCCTAATATTCCACTAACTTTCTCTCGAACAATTAGCGAATTAACACTTAAGCAACAACCCAAAATATCTCTAAGTTGAATTTAGAAGCTAAGTGATCATTGAATTCTATGGAATTTACCAGAGCCTCACAAATCGCGGTAACCTATCTCTAGCGTTCGCTCAATCTATGGTTTTATTACCTTAGACTAATCAAGTTTCATCTCTCGATCTCAACCCAACCCATGATATCATTCAAATCTCGGATCCATAAGAATTGAAAGCATTACACACAATAATAAAACTTAGAAATAATGCTCAATTAAAAATCAACAACAATAACATCAACACATATTCATAAATTGGGCTACATCTTTAGCCCTAGAAAAGGGATTTAGTTCATAATTGCAGTAATGAAAACAACCATTATATTCAATAACATGAGTTCAAAAGAGAAAAATAGAAAAACTTATCTAATTGGCGAACGAGAACTGCAAGAATTCCAATCTCCAAAATAGTAGCTGTCCTTTCTCCTTCTCTAATCTCCCTAAAAACTAATTAAAGACTCTTATTTATAGTTGATGAGAATGCAAAATGTCATATTTAACCCCCTTAATGTCTAGTCTTTTATACTTATTTGGTGCCTAAATATACTCATTATTATTCTATTTTGATTTTGGATGCAAATGGAGGCATTAATTACAAAACGGAACTAATTAAGTGAATTCGGACAGTTTTGACATTGTTTCGTAATCTGGGCATAACTCTCTCATCCGAGCTCCGATTGAGATGATTCAACATTCTGTGGAATGCTAAGAAAGAGATCTACGACTTTCATGTTTTGAGTTTGGAGAGATACTCGCCGAATCAAGGTTGTAATCGGGCTTGAAGTTGACGCACCTGCACTTTCGACGTTCTGGAACATTCTGCCTTGTCATGAAATTCAAATAGGCAGTTTATTATTGGAAGATTTGAAGACCTATTGCACGCAAATTACAGCTGGACACACCACTTTCCTATTTTGTATTAAGACTTTATTTTATTTTCAATTACTAGATTAGGATAAAGATTATTTTGGGATTTTAGAATATTTTTTAGGAGATTTAGATTTAGTAGAATTAAAATTCGAATTGGATATTGAGAGAGGGAGATTAGATTGGAGATAACACATATCACACACGCCTCTCTCTTCTCTCTTCTGGAGTTTTTCTTCTTCGTTATCTTCTTGAACTTTTCCTTTGAATTTTCATGATGGCCATGAGTGGCTAATTTTTATAACTTGGTCGAAGGAAACAAGACCTCGGAATCAATAAACTGTGAGATCAATTTGTTCATTTACTTACACATGTCACTTATGGTGATGGAAAGAAAGGTAAAATTCTTCGTAAAGGGTCAATTTTTTACCCGATTTTCCTATTTTGAAATATGTCTTACTTTTTGATGGTTTGAAAGCTGATCTAATTAGTATTAGTCAGATTTGTGACAAAAATTTTGTGGTTCAATTCTCAATGGACAAATGTCAAATTTTGAATGGTAAAGGTGTCTCTTTACTTGAGGGAAAAAGGTCCAATGACAATTGTTATTTGCTTTCTAACCATGTGTCATGTTTCAACTCTAAAACTTATTCCACTAACTTCTGGCATGAGAAAATTGGTCACCTGAATTTTAAGGTCTTGGTGAGACTTTCAAAATGGGAAGTGGTTAAAGGGCTACCAAAACTTGAACTTCTAAACGGTAATGTGTGTGGTCCATGTCAACAAGGTAAACAAACTAGGATATCTCATAAAGCTTTATCTAATCTCAGTATCTCATGTGCTTTGGAATTGCTCAATATGGATCTAATGGGTCCTATGCAAACTGAGAGTTTGGGAGGTAAGAGGTATGTGTTTCTTTGTGTTGATGATTTTTCAAGGTTTGCTTGGGTTGACTTTTTACGTGAGAAATCTGACTTTTTTAATGCATTTCAAAAATTAGATAAGAGCTCATTGAGAAGAGGTCCAAGGCTACAAAGACTGTGAGAATTAGGAGTGACCATGGTAAGGAATTTGAAAATGCTGATTTTGCTCATTTTTGTGATTTGTAGGGCATTTCCATGAATTCTTAACACCAAAAACACCTCAACAAATAGTGTAGTGGAGAGGACAAACCGAGTGTTGCAAGAAATGGCTAGGGTGATGCTTAATGCCAAAAAGTTGCTTACAAGACTTTGGGCTGAAGCTATTAACATGGCTTGCCATATTTCCAACAGAGTTTATCTTAGAAAAGGTACCGTTCAAACTCCCTGTTGAGCTATGGAAAGGTAAGAAACATGATCTCTCTTACTTTCACATGTTTGGATGCAAATGCTACATCTTGAATGATAGAGAGAATTTAGGTAAGTTTGATTCTAGGGGTGATGAAAGAGTTTTCATTGGATATTCTTCCAATAGTCGTGCATTTAGGATCTATAACATGCGTTCTGTAATACCTCTTTCTAGCTAGTAGACTTTGGGAAATATAATATGAAATCACTAAATATATATATGTTTAAGTACAAAATAGTGGGCCCAAAAATTTCTTTACATTAATAAAAGTGTCATATACATAAACTCAAAAACAGTGGGCAGTAGTGCCATTCTCCTCCGCTCTCGACGTTCCATCTGACCGCTTCTCACATATTTCCTACAAAAACAGAGAAATCAACGAAGTGAGCACTAATTGCTCAATAAGTAAATCCACTATGATATCCTTCTATCTCCGTTGCTCATATTCTGAATTTCTTTCCTTACATGACACTTTTCTATTCTTCTCAATTCTTTCTCTATTTCTAATTTCTCACTACTCATGATAGTAAACATGGTATCATGCATAGGTAGGATGCAAATGCGCAAATGCACAAATGCATAGGATGTGCATTTTTCCTTCTGTTTTTCTATTTCTTATTCTATTTTTCTTTCTTCTTTGTGTTTCTTTCTTCTCTGTTCTTCTTTCTTTCATTCTATTCTTTCTTTTCTTTCTATTCTTCCTTTTCCTTCTCTTCTTTTCTTTCTTTCTTATTCTTTCTATTCTTTCTTTCTTATTCTTTTCTGTCTATTCTTATCTTTCTTTCTTTCTTATTCTTTGCCGATCGAACTCAATTAAGGCATGGATTCAGAACCCTGGCCGTGTGAGTGAGTACAGTCCTCATCTACATGCACTTCTTACAGACTATACAAATTTCTCTTCTTCTTAGGCCACTCACTAAAGGCGATGTGCTTGTAGGTACATTCTCCTGGGTACAGTCCTCATCCACATGCACTCTTATGGACTATACAAATTCTTCTTCTTTTCTTAGGCCGCTCACTGAAGGCGGCGTGCATGTGGGAATATTCTTCTTCTTATCACTCATGAGTTCCCCATCGCCATAACCTTCTTTTCTCTTATCTTTCTTTTAGAAATTAGTGTTCAATTTCTTTTCTTTTCTTTAGCACTTTTTTTTTTCCTCTTTATTCTTTAGTGTGCTTATGCATGTATGAATATAGATGGACTTTCATATTGTTCTTTCTCAATTCAAATGATTAAATGCAACAATGCAATATAGCATGTAAACATGTCATTCTCTACTTTCTCTTTCATCTACAACCTCTTCTCAAGATAATACACAAGCATAAGCATATATGTACTTCACTTTGAAATTTCATCAAACAAGTGGTATGCACAAATAAGCACTAAATTAGCTACACTTCTAGTTCTTTTTCTAGCTAGCAAAATTTAGAGCATAATTCTCTAAAACCAACTTCAAACCTGGCCAGGAAAACACACTCCGTAACTCTACCCAAATTTTTCTTTAACTTAACCAAACTTCCATGAATTTCTATAAACACAATCATCACTCCTCATCATGGAATTCTAACCATGAACCATTATCAAGTCAATCATCAATTCTCAATACTCAAGCATATAAATACATATAAGAAAATTCTCTACTCAAGTGTTGCTCAAATCAAGGGCTATGGTTGGATTTACTTACCTTGATCTTGGGTAGTTCCATACTAGAATCTTTCTCTTTGATAGACTTCCTCTTCCTCTTAAACCCTAAGCATATAAACTATAAGAATTCAACACTTTAAAAATTAATCTCACATCTTATTGCAAGAATTCTTACCTTTGGATGCTTAGGATTAAACAATCTACCAAAACCCTATAAATTTCCTTGGAAATTTGATGAAGAAATTGAGAGAATTTGGAGATGAAAGTGGCATGTGAAGGAGTAGAGAATGATAGAGTTTTCATTCTTGAACCCTTAATATCTCATTTATTACCTATACTTTCCCATTTTGCCGTTGTACTTTCTAGGAAATTCCATATTTTCCCTTTAGTCAATTACAATAAAGCCCTCATTTCCATTGCATTCTCCATGAAATTTTACTACTTTTCACTCCCTATACTTTCAACTAATTCTGAGTGGAATGACCATTTTGCCCTTAAGCAAGTTTTCCCCAAATTCAGCAAAATTTCCAGAGAGTTCTTCGCCCTAGCGAAGCACTTTCTTCGCCCCGGGGAAGCTACATTTTTTTGCCATGAATTTGGGTAGAAAGTACATTGCCGTGACAACAAACTTCCTTTGCTGTATGTAACACCTACTAAAAACTAGTACAATGCATGGAATTTAACAATAGAAAATTGGGCCCAAAAAAATTTCTTTTCATCACATTTCACATGTCTTTTATACACAAAGGTTACTGTTTACAAAAGTGCATTATAAAAGACAAAAATGGGGAACAGGGTAGCTATTGCTCCTCGCGCACCGACGCCCCCAACCGTATCATCACCTAGAAACCTGCATCCACAAAGGAAATAACGGGGTGAGCACAAAAAGTCAGTAAGTAAACTCTCTAAAGCTGTTCCCGTGTGTGACTCTTAATCTTTCCTTTTCTAATTCTGTTTCTATTTCGTTTTTAATAACATCATGGCCTCATCTTATCGGAGGTACGGCCGGATGGCGTTTACACAGCAACCATCTCACTTCTTATGGCATCGGGGGAATTCAAACAGTACCAACCCTTCCTTAGTGACTACCGAGTAAGGATCCAAAGCACCAACTCGGTTTCCCTAGCTATCGGGTGGAGATCACCTAGCACTACCCGTTCTCATGAATTTTGGGTAAGATCACAAGCATTTACCCGTCTCTAGTCACTATCGGGTGATGATCACAAAGCTCAACCCGCTTTACTAGCATTGGATGATGCACAAAGCATCACCTACATATCTCTTAATTAATCGGGAGTGTATCACAAAGCATCTACCCATTCCTATTACTCATTGGGTGACGATCACTAAGCATCGACCCATCTCCTAGGCTATTCAGATGATGTCACAAAGCATCAATCGATTCCCAAACGGGGGTGATGATCACAAAGCATCTACCCAACTATAACTACTCTCTAACTCCTTATGTAGCATTTTTTCAATGCTCTTCACCTTAGAGTAATTTTACCACTAAGCTCTCTACTTAGGGTATTCTATACACAAAGTTTCTACTTTTCTTAGGTACTCTTCAATGCTATAACAATGACATGGATGATTCACTCTACTAATGCACTTGTGAAAGCCAACATGCAATGTTGCAAGAATTAAGGTTCATAGTACAACCTCAACCTCTATAGGCATTTCATCAAACAACTCATGTGCACTATAAAACTATATCATAGCCATGAATCTAAAATTTTTCCTAACCATCCAAATGGGGAAAAACCTTCACAAAGTCATAATAACGTCAAACAAAACACTTCTAAAAAGGGTTCCAAACACCCCTTCAAATCCATCTCAACACCTGCCAATCCAACAAACCCATTTCTCATAATTGCAAAGTAGTAACATCACAAGCATAGAAATCTCTATTAATCCTTCTAACATGCATATCACATGTTATCACATCATCAAAACTATCAAAACCCTAATCAAGAATTTCATAAATCTCAAATTGGGTTGGGTTTTACTACTTGTTATGGAGAGACTTCACCAAATCTTCTTTCTACTGGTTTTCTTGACTATTCTCTCTATTCTTAACCAAAAGAATGAAAACTCTCAAAACCAAAAATGAACAAAATCTTAAATCACACAACTTAAGGAGAAAATCCTTACCTTAGGAAGCCTTAGGTTGTTTTCTACACCCCAAATCACTTCAAAAACCTAGAAATCTTTGAACAAAGAAAGAGAAGTTGAGGAGAGAAGAAGGGGTCGTTTTGGAGAAAAAGAATGAGGGTTTGCTAACTCTTTATTCCTTTTAATGAAATATAAACACACTCATTCCCATTTTGCCCCTTATTCTTCTTTGGAAATTCCATCCAAATCCTTTGAGCATTACAAAATCCACCCCATAAAACATATCTCATGAAAATCCTTACAATTCACTCTACTTTTCCTGCTAATAAGGGGTAGAATGGTAAATAGCCCTTGGGGAAGAAACTCTCAAAACTCATCAACATGAAAACGGCCTCGCCGCGGCGAAGAAACCTTTGTCGCCGCGGCGAAACTGTCCAGAGGTTTCGCCCTGGTCCAAATCACTTCGCGCGGGAAGACTGTTCTTCGCCCGGCGAAGCTTGGTTCACTAAGAATTCTTCTATTTTCAACCAATTTCAGGGCAACAATCAAATAACACTCAAACAAACAAATATAACAAAAACCAACTCGATTAAGGGCGAAAGAGGAAACAATAACAACGTACCTCAAGTGGGGCGTTACACTGTAGCAAAGTCTGCAACATTTGTCTCAAGCCAATTTTCATGCATACATCTTGGAATAAAGGCATAAAGACATAAATAGAATTACATACCTCAATGTTGGTGTTACAATTCTCCCCTCCTAATAAGAATTTTGTCCCCGAAATTCAAACAAACAATTCTGAGTAACGGTTCCACATATCCTACTCTACCTCCCATGTAGCTTCTTCAACTTTGTGATTTCTCCATAAGACTTTCACTAATGGAATACTCTTGTTTTGGAGCTCTTTAAACTTTCTGTCCAATATTTGCACTGGACGCTCCTCATAAATGGGATTCTCTTCTAAGTCCACTTCTTCTACTTTTAGTATATGGGAGGGATCTATGACATACTTTCAAAGCATCGAGACATGGAACACATTATGAACCTATCCATACTAGGCGGTAACGCCAATCTATAGGCTATCTTTCCCACTTGTTGTAACACTTCAAATGGCCCAATGTATCTCAGTGCTAACTTTCCTTTGTTGCCAAAACACATTACTCTCTTATAGAGGGAAACTTTTAGAAACACTTTATCACCCACTTCAAACTCAACATCTTTTCTCTTCAAATCTGCATAACTTTTCTATTTGTCTTGGGCTTGCTTCATTCTACTTCTGATCAACTTGATATCTTCTTTCATTTTCTGAGTTATCTCTGGCCAAAGAGTTGTATTCAAGACATCTTCTCTCCTATCTAATCCCAATGCAATAGAGATCTACACCGTCTACCATACAAGGCTTCATAAGGAGCCATCTTAATTATAAACTGATAACTGTCATTATAGGCAAACTCCACCAATGGTAACATCTCATGCCAGGTCATTCTATAATCCATACAACATACTCTCAACATATCCTTTAGTACTTGATTTGTTCTCTTGGTTTGGCCATCTGTTTGAGGGTGGTATCTTGTACTAAATGCTAACATGGTACCCAAGTTTCTCTGTAAACTAGTTTAGAAAGCTGAAACAAATCTGGAATCTCTATCTAACACTATTGTCTTAGGCACCCCATGAAGTCTAACTATCTCCTTAATGTAAATCTGAGCCAACTAATCCGAGGTAGTACTCTCCTTTACTGGAAGAAAATGGGCTAATTTAGTTAATCTGTCTACTATCACCCATATCGCATTATATCCCTTCTGAACTCTTGGAAGGCCTATGATAAAATCCATCGATATACTCTCCCATTTCCATTCAGGAATGTTAAGTGGCTGAAGCGATCCTGACAGCCTTTGGTTTTCTGCTTTCACTTGTTGACAAACCAAACACTTAGTCACATAAGCACCAATATCTTTCTTCATACCTGGCCACCAATAACTCTTCTTTAAATCTTGATACATGTTGGTTGCTTTAGGATGAGCAATGTATGGTGTGTCATAAGCCTCCGTAAGAATTATCTTCTTCAACTCAACATCTTGGGGAATGCATAAGCGATTCCTGAAACGAAGGACACCATCTAACAGGTGGAATTCTGGTGTCTTGGCCTCAAGCACTTGCTGATTTATTTTCAGACACCACTCATCAGCAACTTGTTTTCTTTAATCTCTTCCAGTAAAGTAGACTAAATTTCTAACCTGGCAATCCTTCCCACTATCACCTCAATCTGCTCCTTACACAATTCTTCTAATAATTCTTTTTGCATTGTGAGTTGGGAAAAATAGGCTTTCCTACTCAAAGCATCTACTATACATTGGATTTTTCCAGGTTGATACTTAATCTCACAATCATAATCTTTAACCAGCTCTAACCATCTCCTCTTTCTCATATTCAACTCCCTTTGAGTGAAAAAGTACTTCAAACTCTTATGGTCGGTGTAGATATTACTCTTACTACCATATAGGTAATGCCTCCATATCTTTAATGCAAAGACTACAGCTGCCAACTCTAAATCATGTTTAGGGTATCTCATCTTGTACTCTTTCAATTGTCGAGAAGCATTTACCCTACCCAAGTGCATTAACACGGCACCAAGTCCCTATAGTGATGCATCTGTATAAATATCATAATCTACACCCTCTTGTGGTATCACCAAAATGGGAGCTGTGGTCGATCTTCTTTTTAACTCTTGAAAACTTTCCTCACAGGCATCCGACCATATGAAAAGAGTTCTCTATTTGGTAAGAGCTGTAAACGGCTTAGCCAACTAGGCAAATCTTGCTACAAACCGCCGATAATAGCCTGCTAGTCCCAAGAAACTTCTAACTTCCTTTATTGTCTTTGGCTTTTGCCACTCAAGAATTAACCTTACTAGGATCCACTAATATACCTTCCTTAGAGACAGTATGGCCTAGAAAGATAACTTGATCCAGCCAAAATTCACACTTAGAAAATTTTGCAAACAGCTTCTTGTCTCTCAATCGCTGCAGCACAAATCTTAAGTGTTCCTCATGCTCTTCTTTCGTATTAGAATAAACCAGGATGTCATCAATAAATACGACTATAAAGTGATCAAGATAATCATGAAACACCCGGTTCATTAGATCCATAAAGATTGCTGGGGCATTGGTTAACCCAAAATGCATCACCACAAACTCGTAATGCCCATATTTGGTCCGAAAAACAGTATTGGCAATGTCTTGCTCCGCAACTCTTACTTGATGATAACCCAATGATGAGAATGCAAAATGTCATATTTAACCCCCCTTAATGTCTAGTCTTTTATACTTATTTGCTGCCCAAATGTACTCATTATTATTCTATTTTGATTTAGGATGCAAATGGAGGCGTTAATTGCAAAACGGATGTAATATCCCACTTGAGGTACGTATTTAAGATTTGTCGTATTAGCTAAAAGTTTATTGTTTTAACTTAAATTGAGTTGTATGTTGAGTTGGTTGAATTGTTCCCTTGAAATGGGTTGAGTTTTGGTGAAGTTGAAAATTCAAACTTCGCCGGGGCGAAGAAGAAACTTCGCCGCGGCGAGGAGGAGAAGTGGCATTCGGGTAGGTTCTGCCCAATTTCGCCGAGGCGACGACAAAAATTCTTCGCCGCGGCGAAGAGCCATAAATAAGATTCTTGAGTTTTCTAGAAAATTTTCCTTTTGGGACACAATGACCATTTTACCCCTAATTAAGGAAAAGTGGGGAGTAATGAAAGAAAATTTAGTAGAGATTGTGTTGTATGGGGGTGTAGTTGTAAAGAATCAAAGGATATAGATGGAATTTTCAAGAAAGGACAAGGGCAAATGGGAAATGAAGCTTTTAATTGAACTAAAAGAGTAAAGTGTAGAGAAAGCCCTCATTCCTTCATTCCACCGCCTCTTCCATTGCCCTTATTCTCTCAATTTCTTCACCCAATTTTCCAAGAGTTTAAGGGTTTTAAGAAGCTTTTTGAGTAGAAATTTCATCTAAAGCTTTCAAGGTAAGAATTCATGCTTTAGATGTAGTTTTCTTGTATTATAGTGAAGTCTTATTTGGTTCTTGCTGCCTTTGGGGTTGTTTTGAGTTGTAGAGAAGAGAACAGCCAACAAAGGAAGGAGAAGGTGTAAGGAACCCATCTTTGCACAAAGTAAGTAAATCAACCAAGTTGTGTTATGACTAAGCTTTGAGTAGAGATTAATTTCTTATGTATGTACATGGTATACTACTGAAAATTGAGAGAGATGTGTACTTAGTCTTAATAGTTGGGATTGATAAATATGAGAAGTGTTGTTGATATGTGTATTGAGAATGGATGTGATGAGATGTTGTAATTCTTTTTGGGAGTGCTTTTCTTGACAGGGATTAGGAGTAATTGAGGGAGTTTTTCCCCAATTTGGGGCTAGAAAAATGAAGTTTAGTAGTAATTTTCGTAGGGTGTTTATATGACATGAGATGTTTGAGGAAATGCCTAAGTGAAATCTGCCCTGTCACTGCCGTAACTTTCTAAGGTAATTTTTGAGTATCTTTACGGTTCGAACTGGGCTGAGATCAAAACAGAGAAGTGTAGCCCTGTTTCTAAGCTTTGAAACGAGACCAGAACCGTAGTAATCCGAGATGTATAGCATAAGTTATGGCCGTTTTAGTGTGACTGGTGCAGAATGACTGTTTTGAGGAAATCTTGTCGTTGGCATTTCATTAGTGTATTATGGAACATGAGTCTCTACACCTTAGTTTATCACTTGAGAAGTAGCTTGAGATTTAGTATAGAATGTGAGTATAAGTTTCTAAGAGTTAAGGAATAGAGTAGGTTGTGCGATGGGGAACCCGTGAGTAATGGGTAGAGTATTCCGATGTACGCCGCATGAGAGAGCGGCATGAGTATCAGCTAGAGAAGTGGTGTAGCCCGTGAGAGTGCATGCGGAAGAGGGCTATACCCGAGTACCCGAGAGAGAGAGATTATAGACTCACATGGCCAAGGGTTCCGAATCCATGCATAAACCGAGTCCGATCGGCTAGAGTGAATAGAGGTCACGTTGAGCGGGAGTGAGTGGCCCGGCCGTGCCCGTGAGATGGGGTCGTGACATATGAAAGAGTTATTAGAAAAGAGTTCTAAGAGAAAGAGAATGAGGAAAAGAAAGGTGTACCCAAAGAGATATTGAACGGGATGTAAGGAAAGAATGAAAGAGAGAGTTACGGGGATAGCCTGAGTAGAGGATTTACTTACTGAGCTTATTTTAGTGCTCACCCCGTTGTTTTCCCATGTTTTGAGGACCTAGTGAGGACACTGTCGGATGGATGTCGGCGTGCGAGGAGGAGTGGCTACACTGTCCCTGATGTTTTGATAACTTTGTTATGTTATGCATTTTGTGTAAAAATGTACAAATTTGTAAAGAGTATGATATATGTTTAATAAAAGAAAAATTTGGGCCCATTTCCTTATGTTATTTTATGTATTTTTTTTTACAAAGTTTTGAGTAGTAGTGGCTATTACATTTGGTATCAGAGCCGAGATTTGGGATTTGACAGTGTGCCATTCTTCTCGCTACGACGTCCGATAGCCGACGGTGTGAGTTAATTCTTTTCCTTCGTTAAGTTTCTTTTGAATTGATCAAGTATGGTTGTTTTGTAGATGAGGCGTAGTAACAGGAGGAAGGGTAAGGGGTGTAATGCATGAGGGAGAATCCTCAACCCACCAGAATCGACTCCCCTACCCTTGATGAACGAGGATTTGTGCCATAGTACAGCAGGTTTTAGAGGGAGTCAGAGGAGAGTAGTTCAGGGAGAACCGAGACTCCCAATAGAGTAACGCCTCCAAGACAAGGCAAGAGGGGGGTACCTCAACCAGACAGACTCGAGGGTGATCCGATTAGGGGCTTGTAATCAAAACCAGCCGTAGCATTTAAGGGTACAAGGGACCCACTAGAGGCAGAGGATGGTTAAGTCCGTAGAGCGGACGACGGCATTGTTTCCCTGAATGATCGAGAGAAGATCAGATATGCTAGTTTCTTGTCAAGGAGATGCCCGCATAGGTGGGGATTAATGGAGGAGAACCATGACATAGCCTTGATGACTTGGAGGAATTCAGAAGTTGTTTGAGGCGCAGTACCGAACGAAGATCGAGTACATGAGAAAGTAAGAGTTTATTTACTTGAAGCAGGGGACTAGTACGTGTGAAGGAATATTCCGTAAGATCAACTCCCTTGCTCGTTTTGCACCGGAGTAGTGTACACCCTGGAGGTGAGGAGAGACAAGTTTGTGCAAGGGTTGAGATCGGATATTATCGAGATATAATGACAGGAGTCGAGCCCCCTCATACCTACAGTGAAAGCTTTAGCACGGGCTTTAAGGGCAGAGATCTATGTGAACAAGTATATTGCAGAGGGATTGGCTTTGACAGTACCTAGTGAGCCATCCACCACCTTAAGAGGAGGAGAGTAGATGTTACAAGAACAGAGAAGTAAGGGCCAAGAAGAAGTTTCACCAAGGAAGAATAGGAGAGATCGGCAGATTAAGCGGCCCAGAACGGAAGGGTTTCCCCTTGTGCTAAGTGTGGGAGGAACCATCAGGAGAGTGTTTGAGAGATCAGAATGGTTGTTACAAGTGCCGACAGCCAGGGCATATATGGAGAGATTGTAAGATCCCCTTCCACCGCCGGTTCCTATCCCTAGAGGTACGAAGCCAGGGTGTTTACCGTGGCACAGGGTGAAGCCGAGGCAGTCCTCAGCTGTAACTGGTCAGTTATATTATCAACTGTTTCTTATATGCTTGATTGATTCTGGAGCCACGCATCTTTTATTTCTCATGGAATGATAGAGAGATTAGACTTGAAACATGTTAAAGTGAGTCAGCCCATTAGGATAGAGTTGCCTGATGGAGTTAGTGTGTTGACTCAAGAGATGTTGATAGGAGAGTCTGTAGTGATTCATGGTGGGAGTTGGTAGTTGACTTAATAGTCTTCGATATGCCCGACTTTGATATAATTTGGGCATGGATTTCCTAGGGAGGAATGGAGTAGAAATGATTGTCGGAGAAAGAAAGCGAGATTTAATCTCGATAATGGAGATAAGTTTAGTGCGAGAGGGCCATCGATTAGTATGTTGATTAGTGTGTAAAGGCGAAAGATGTTGAGAAAGGGGTGTTCTGGATACATGCTATGTAGTACAAAGTGGTGATGTTCCACAGTCAGAAATTCAGAGGGTGCCGATAGTTCGAGAATTTTGGATGTGTTTCGGAAGACTTACGGGTTTGCCGCCGGAAAGAGAGGTTGAGTTTAGTATTGAACTTGCACCAGGAACGACACCTATATCTAAAGTCCTTATCGAATGGCCCCAGCAGAGCTCCAAGAGTTGAAGAAGCAACTCCAGGAACTTCTAGACAAAGGTTTTATCCGACCGAGTCATTCTCCCTGGGAGCCCCAATTTTGTTTGTGAAGAAGAAAGATGGATCACTACGGTGTGTATTGATTACAGAGGATTGAATAAGGTGACAGTGAGAATAAGTACCCGCTACCTCGAATAGATGACTGTTTGATCAGTTGAAGGAGAGCAGCAGTGTTCTCCAAGATTGATTTGAGGTCAGGGTACCATCAAGTAAGAGTGGCCTGAGCAAGATGTGGCTAAGACTGCTTTGTACAAGGTATGGGCATTATGAGTTTGTAGTGTGCCATTTGGTTTAACTAATGCCCCAGCCGTCTTTATGGACTGATGAACCGGGTATTTCATGATTGTTTGGATCAATTTATAGTGGTTTTATAGATGATATCTGGTTTATTAAGTCGAGGAAGAGCATGAAGAACATTTGAGAATAGTACTGCAACGGTTGAGAGAAAGACAGTTGTATGCTAAATTTTCGAAGTGTGAGTTTTGGCTCGATCAAGTGATTTTCTGGGCCATACAGTGTCGAAGGAAGGAATTTAGTAGATCCGAGTAAGATAAAGGCAATCCTTGAATGGCAGAGCCAAGACAGTAAAGAGGTCCGAAGTTTCTTAGGCCTGGCAGGTTACTACAGACGATTTGTTGGGTTCGCCCAGTTGGCTAAACCATTGACAGCTCTTACCAAACAGAAGACTCCTTTATAGGACAGAAGCTTGTGAGGACTGTTTTCAAGAGCTAAAGAAGAGGTTAACAACAGCTCCAGTGTTGTATTGCCTCAGGAGGGTGTAGATTACGATATTTATACAGATGCTCTTTGCAAGGACTTGGTGCTGTGTTGATGCAGTTAGGCAGGGTAATAGCGTATGCCTCTCGGCAATTGAAGAGTATGAGACGAGATACCCTACGCACTGACCTAGAGTTGGCAGCCGTGGTCTTCGCTTTAAAGATTGGAGGCATTATCTTTATGGTGCCAAGAGTAACATCTACAACCGATCACAAGAGTTTAAAGTACTTCTTACTCAAAAGGAGTTGATATGAGACAGAGAGGTGGTTAGAGCTGGTTAAAGATTATGAGTGTGAGATTAAGTATCAACCAGGGAAAGCCAACGTAGTAGCTGATGCCTGAGCAGGAAGCTTACCTGTCGGCTTACCAGACAGAAAGAGTTGTTAGAGAGTTGTGTAAGGAACGGATTGAAGTGATACCGGGAAGGATTGCCAGACTAGAGGTACAGTCCACTTTATCAGGAAGTCAAGAGAAGCAGTGGCTGATGGTGGTGTCAGAAAATAGTTCAACAAGTGCATGAGGGCAAGGTAACGGAGTTCCACTTACAGGTGGTGTTCTCTATTCAGGAATCGGTTATGTATTCTCAGAATGATGAGTTGAAGAAAGAATACTTACGGAGGCTCATGACACACCATACAAGCTATCCTGGAGCAACCAAGATGTATCAAGATGTGAAGAAGGGTTACTGGTGGCCAGGTATGAGAAGGATATTGCAGAGTTTGTAGCCAAATGTTTGACTTGTCAACAGGTTAAAGCAGAACACCAAAGGCCATCAGGGTTGCTTCATCCACTTAGTATTCAGAGTGGAAATGGGAGAGTATTTCGATGGACTTATCACAGGTCTCCGAGAGTTCCGAAAGGGTATAATGCCATTTGGTGATTGTGGACAGGTTAACGAAGGCCGCCCATTTCCTTCCAGTAAAGGAAGTACCACCTCAGATCAGTTGGCTCAGATCTACGTGAAAGAGATAGGTAGATTGCAAGGTGTGCTAAGACAATAGTGTCAGACGAGATTCAAGATTTGTTTCAGCTTCTGGACTAGTTTGCAGAGAAATTTGGGTACCCGTTTGGCATTAGTACAGGTATCATCCTCAGACAAATGGTCAAACAGAGAGAAACGAATCAAGTGCTTGAGGATATGTTGCGAGCTTGCTGTAGGATACAGAATGTCATGGCATGAAATGTTACCTTTAGTGGAGTTCGCCTACAACCAGTTATCAGTCTACAATAAGATGGCGCCTTACGAGGCCTTGTATGGTAGACGATGTAGGGTCTCCACTACATTGGGACGAGATTGGCGAGGAGTGAGTTGAGTACAGCTCTGGGCTGAATGAACAGAAATTGATAAGAGATGTAAGATTAATCAGGAACAGAATGAAACAACGTCAAGATAGACAGAAGAGTTATGCTGACTTAAAGAGAAAAGAAGTGGAGTTCCAATGGGGTGATAAGGTATTTTGAAAGTTTCCCCTTATAAACGGGTAATGCGCTTCGGGAACAAAGGGAAGTTAGCACCAAGGTATATTGGTCCCATTGAAGTATTGCAACGAATTGGGAAAGTTGCCTACAGGTTAGCACTACCACCTCATATGGACAAGGTGCATGATGTCTTCATGTCTCAATGCTGCGAAAGTATGGAAGTGATCCCTCCCACATCTTGAGTATAGAAGAAGTCGAACTGTAGAGAACTTGTGTATGAGGAGCGCCCTGTACAGATTTTAGATCGGAAGATTAAAGAGCTGGAACAAGAGTATTCGTTAGTGAAGGGCTTTGGAGGAATCACAAAGTAGAGGAAGCCACATGGGAGACGGAACAAGACCCAAGAGAGGTACCCGGAGCTATTTGTGTGAATTCGGGGACGAAATTCTTTTAAGGGGGGGAGAATTGTAATATCCCACTTGAGGTACGTATTTAAGATTTGTCGTATTAGCTAAGTTTATTGTTTTAACTTAATTGAGTTGTATGTTGAGTTGGTGAATGTTTGCCTTGAAAGGGTTGAGTTTTGGTGAAGTTGAAAATTCAAACTTGCGGGGCGAAGAAGAAATCTCGCGCGGCGAGGAGGAGAAGTGGCATTGGGTAGGTTCTGCCCAATTTCGCCGAGGCGATGAAAAATTCTTCGCCGCGGCGAAGAGCCTAAAATAAAGATTCTTGGTTTTCTAGAAAATTTTCCTTTTGGGACACCATGACCATTTACCCTAATTGTAGGAAAGTGGGGGGTAAAATGGAAAATTTGTAGAGTATGTTGTTTGTATGGGGGGTTATGTGTAAAGAATCAAAGGATATAGATGGAATTTCCAGAAAGGACAAGGGCAAAATGGGAAATGAAGCTTTTAATATGAACTAAAAAGAGTAAAGTGTAGAGAAAGCCTCATTCATCTTCATTCCACGCCTCTTCCATTGCCCTTATTCTCTCAATTTCTCACCCAATTTTCAAGAGTTAAGGGTTTTAAGAAGCTTTTTGAGTAGAAATTTCATCTAAGCTTTCTAAGGTAAGAATTCATGCTTTAGATGTAAGTTTTCTTGTATTTATAGTGAAGTCTTATTTGGTTCTTGCTGCCTTGGGGGTTTTGAGTTGTAGAGAAGAGAAAGCCAACAAAGGGAAGGAGAAGGTGCTAAGGAACCCATCTTTGCACAAAGAAGTAAATCCAACCAAGTTGTGTTATGACTAAGCTTTGAGTAGAGACTTAATATTATGTATGTACATGGTTACCTACTGAAAATTGAGATGAGATGTGTACTTAGTCCTAATAGTTGGGATTGATTAAATATGAGAAGTGTTGTTGATATGTGTATGGAATGGAGTTTGTGAGATGTTGTGTAATTCTTTTTGGGAGTGCTTTCTTGACAGGGATTAGGAGTAATTGAGGGAGTTTTTCCCCAATGGATGGCTAGAAAAATGAAGTTTTAGTAATTTGTAGGGTGTTATATGCATAGAGAGTTGTGAGGAAATGCCTAAGTGAAATCTGCCTGTCACTGCCGTAATCTAAGTAATATTTGAGTACTTACGGTTCGAACTGGGCTGAGATCAAAACAGAGAAGTTGTAGCCCTGTTTCTAAGCTTTGAAACGAGACCAGAACGTAGTAATCCGAGTGTATAGCATAAGTTATGGCCGTTTTAGTGTGCTGGTGCAGAATGACTGTTTTGAGGAAATCTGTCGTTGGCATTTCATGTGTATATGGAACATGAGGTTAGCTCTACACCTTAGTTTATACACTTGAGAGTAGCTTGAATTAGTATAGAATGTGAGTATAATCTTTAAAGTTAAGAGAATAGAGTAGGTTGTGCGATGGGGAACCCGTGAGTAATGGGTAGAGTATTCCCGCATGTACGCGCATTGAGAGAGCGGCATGAGTATCAGCTAGAGAAGTGGGTTAGCCGTGAGAGTGCATGCGGAAGAGGGCTATACCGAGTACCGAGAGAGAGATTATAGATTCACATGGCCAAGGGTCCGAATCCATGCATAACCGAGTCCGATCGGCTAGAGTGAATAGAGGTCACGTAGAGCGGGAGTGAGTCCCGGCGCGTGCCCCGGTGAGATGGGGTCGTGACATATGAAGGTTTTAGAAAAGAGTTAAGAGAAAGAGAATGAGGAAAAGAAAGGTGTCCCAAAGAGGTATTGAACGAGGATGTAAGGAAAAATGAAGAAGAGAGTTACGGGGATAGCCTGAGTAGAGGATTTACTTACTGAGCATATTTTAGTGCTCACCCCGTTGTTTCCCATGTTTTGCAGGACATAGGTGAGGACACTGCGGATGGATGTCGGCGTGCGAGGAGGAGTGGCTCACTGTCCCCATGGTTTGATAACTTTGTGATGTTATGCATTTTGTGTAAAAATGTACAAATTTGTAAAGAGTATGTATATATGTTTAATAAAAGAAAAATTTGGGCCCAATTCCTTAGTTATTTTATGTATTTTTTTTACAAAGTTTTGAGTAGTAGTGCTATTACAACGGAACTAATTAAGTGAATTCAGATAGTTTTGACATTGCTTAATCGGGCATAACTCTCTCATCCGAGCTTGATTGAGATGATTTAAATGCTTGGAAAGTAGAAAGAGATCTACAACTTTCATTGTTTGAGTTTGGAGAGATACTCGCTGAATAGGGTTGTAATCGCACTGAATTTGATGCACCTGCATTGCTGACGTTTTGGAACATTCGCCTTGTCATGCAATTCAAATAGGCAGATTTTACAGAAGTTTTGAGACCTATTGCACATAAATTCAGCTGGAAAACACCACTTTCCTATTTTATTTAGGACTTTATTATTTATTTCCAATAATCAGATTGGATAAATGTTACTTAGGAATTAGAATATTTTGAGGAGATTGAGTAGATTAGAATTAGAATTAGATATTTTTTAAAAGAGAGATCAGATTAGGGATTACAACAATATCACACACGCTCTCTCTCTCTTTGGGTGGATTTCATTTTTCCTTGAGTTTTGATTATGGCCATTAGCGGCTAAACTTTTATAACTTGGTCGAAGGAAACGGAGGCCTCAGAATCAATAAACTGTGAGATCAATCTGGTTTTTTTTTTTCTTAAGTGTCATTTTGTGTTTGAGTATTGGATGTTCTTCTATGCCTAATTTTATGATTGTTGCATTTAATTACTAGGAGGCCTACTAGTTTATTAATTGTTGCAATCTACTGCTAAGTTAGATATCAAATCCGTAATTGTTTGATTCCTCTAACTTGTGAAGCAATTAGGGTTAATAATTTACTGCGTTAGGAATTAGTAATCTTAAGAAGAACACTCGACTAAATTAAATACAACCGCTTGAGTTTGTGTTGTTTAGCTTAATCGATTTCTCTAATTCTTAAGGCTGCCACTAGATTAAATCTTTAGTGCTTGTCTAGGGTTGTTTAGTGGTAAGATTAATTAAGATCGCTTGTTTCCTAATTAATTACAATTAAGAAGAGATAGGAAAATAGTTCCAACGGTGAATATTCAAAGTAAGAATTGATTTACTTTTGCATCAATGATCAGTTGTAAGATTCCGACGGTGCATGTTGACGGAGACCATGTTTTGTTATTTTGACTAATTTAGATTTGAATTGCTTTTTTTTTTCCTAAGATTATTTCTATTTAACTAAAACCCCCCTCAGCCTTGTTCACATAACATAAAATATGGCTAGACACTCTCCGTGGGAATGACCCTGACTCACACTACTACATGTGCTTTTAGGTTTTAATTCTAGGTGCCTATGATAGCACGCCACCCAACCTCATATCAATCTTTGTAAACACCGCTACACCTTTAAGTTGATCAAATAAATTGTCTCTACGAGGTAATGGGTACTTATTCTTTACTGTCACTTTATTCAACTCTCTGTAATCTATGCACATTCATAGCGACCCATCTTTCTTCTTTACAAATAAGATTAGGGCTCCCCAGGGAGAATGGTTGGGTCGTATAAAACCCTTGTCTAGGAGTTCTTGAAGCTGTTTCTTCAACTCTTGTAGTTCTGCTGGGGCCATCCAATAAGGGGTTTTAGAAATCAGTGTTGTCCCTGGTGCCAATTCAATGCTAAATTCTACTTCTCTTTCCGAAGGTAAACCTGGTAAATCTTCTGGAAATACATCTCTAAACTCTCAAACTACTGGCACATTTTGAATCTCCAGTTGTGGGACCTTACTACTTTGCACCAAATGGGCAATATACCCTGAACACCCTTTTCTTAACATCTTTCTGGCCTTCATACTCCTAATCAACATAATAAGCTGGTGGGCCTCTCCGAAACTAAACTTATCTCTATCGTCAAGATTAAATCTAGCTTTCTTCTTTCGACAATCAATCTCTACTCCATACTTCCCTAGGAAATCCATGCCCAAAATAACATCAAAGTCGGGCATGTCAAACACGATCAAATCCACCGGTAACTTCCTTCCATGGATCACTACGGACTCCCCTAGAAGCAACTCCTGGGTCACCACACTAACACCATCCGATAATTCTATCTTAATAGCCTGACTCACTCTAATAGGTTTCAAACCTAATCTCTCTATCATCCCATGTGTAATAAAAGAGTGTGTAGCTCCATAATCAATTAATGCATAAAGGGGAACTGAATGAAATAATAACTGACCTGTAACTGCGGATGGGTTAGCCTTAGCTTCGCTCTGTGCCACTGTAAAACCCGAGCATTGGTACCTCTGAATGTCTGTGCTGTGGGTGTAGGAGGGGCTTTACAATGTTTCATCATGTACCCCGACTATCGGCATCTATAACATACATTCCGGCCCAACTCTCTTAGGCACTCCCCTGGATGTGTTCTCCCACACTTCGGACATGGGGGAAACTCAGTAGTCCTTGGCCGTTTACTCTACTAATCTCTTATATTCTTCTTAGGCTGAAATTTCTTCTTATTTCTCACTTCCCTATTTCTGAAAACATCACTTCTCTCTCTCTCTGTGGAGTGAGAGATGGATCACTCGATACTACTGTTGGTGGACCGGCTGGGGTGAGTTTGTTCACAAATATCTCAACCCGTAAGGCTCGCTCTAAAGCCTCACTATAGGTCCGAGGGGGCTCAGCACTTGCCATCACATCACGGGACATTTTTGGTTTCAACCCATGCACAAACTTATCCTTCCTTAACTCTGGTGTGTTCACTATACTGGGCGCGAACCTTGCATTGGAATTAAATCTCATAGAGTACTCATTTACTGAACTAGACCCTTGCTTTAAACTGATAAATTCTTGGATCTTCTCATGAACCCGATCAATTGTTCTATACTCTACCTCAAATAATCTCCTGAACTCTCCCCAGGTCATAGAAGCTATCTCATGAGTATCTTCCATCAGTTCCCACCAAATTCGGGCGTCACCCCTAAATAAAAAGCTGGCAAGGGTCATCGTATGCTCTACGGACCTAACCACTCTTCCGCCTCTAATGGGTCCGTTGTACCCCTAAATTTTGACGGCTAATGTTGACTTGGCAACCTATATATAGACTCGATACGGTTCTGCACTATCAGGGGTATCGGTGATGAGAATGCAAAATGTCATATCCCCCCCCCCCCCCCTTAATGTCTAGTCTTTTATACTTATTTTTTTTTGTCTAAATGTACTCATTATTATTCTATTTTGATTTGGGATGCAAATGGAGGAGTTAAATGCAAAACGGAACTAATTAGGTGAATTTAGACAGTTTCGACATCACTCTGTAATATAGGCATAACTCTCTCATCCGAGCTCCGATTGAGATGAATCAAAATTCTGTGGAACCCTAAGAACGATATCTACAACTTTTATTTTTGAGTTTGGAGAGATACTCACTGAATCAAGGCTATAATCGGGCTTGAAGTTGACGCACCTGCACTACCGACGTTTTGGAACATTCTGCCCTATCATGCAAGTCAATTAGGCAGTTTATTATTGGAAGATTTGAAGACCTATTGCACGCAAGTTATAGCTGGACACACCACTTTCCTATTTTATTTTAGGACTTTATTTTATTTTCAATTAATTAGAATCAAATTAGGATAAATGTTATTTTAGGATATTAGAATATTTTGAGGAGATTTAGTAGAATTCAAATACTTCAATTTGAATTGGATATCTTTAAGAGTAGAGAGAGATCCGATTGGAGGATATCACACAAGCCTCTCTTTTCTCTCTGCTGGAATTCGCTTTTCTTGAGTTTTTCATAGCCATGAGCGGCTAAACTTTTATAACTTGGTCGAAGGAAACGGAGACCTCGGAATCAATAAAACTATGAGATCTATCTATTTTTAGTGTTCAATTTATGTTTTGAGTATTGGATGTTCTTCTATGCATATTGTCATGATTGTTGCGTTTAATTACTAGGAGGCCTACTAGTTTATTATTTGTTGCAATCTACTGCTAAGTTAGATATCAAATCCGTAATTGTTTGATCCCTTTAACTTGTGAAGCAATTAGGGTTTAAGAATTTGCTGCGTCAGGAATTATTAAGTCTTAAGAAGAACATTCAACTAAATTAAATACAACTGCTTGAGTTTGTATTGTTTAGCTTCATCGATCTCTCTAGTTCTTAAGACTCCCACTAGATTAAATCTTTTTCGCTTGTCTAGGGTTGTTTGGTAGTAAGATTAATTAGATCGCTTTTTTCCTAATTAATTACAACTAAGGAGAGGTAGGAAAATGGTTCCAACGGTGAATATTTAGAGTAAGAATTGATTTATTTTTACATCAATGATCAGTTGTAAGATTCTGATGGTGGATGTTGACTTAGACCAAGTTTCTTTATTTTGATTGATTTTGGTAATTTAGATTGAATTTTTTTCCTGGAATTGTTTTTGTTTTTACTCAAATCCCCCCATACTGGTTCATGTAACATAAAACTCGGCTAGACACTCTCCGTGGGAACGATCCCTACTCACACTACTACATGTATTTTTGGGGTTTTAATTCTGGGTGCCTACAACAACACACCAGATTTTGTCATTCTTTTTCAACTGGCCTGTCTCTTTCTTCTCTAGCGGCCGATACACGAACTGGGGTTTCTACTCTCTCTTGTACAACTCTTCCCTGATTCTCTACTAATACTTATTGTACGATATTACGAATCCTTGCTTCATCGAGGGTAGGGGGAGTAGATTCTGGTAGGTTGGAAGCTTCCCCTATACTCGTTGTATTCTTACTACCTGCTCGGGTTCTACGTCTCATCTACATAACAACAACACTTTAAATCAACTCAAATAACTTCATCTACTACTCTGAGTAAGGAAAGAAATAACTTACTATGGTCGGCTACTAGTTGTCGATGCGGCAGGAGAGGCACACTATCAAATCCCAAAATCTTTGCTCTGATACCAAAAATGTAATACCTCTTTCTAGCTAGTATACTTTGGGAAATATAATATGAAATCACTGAATATGTATATGTTTAAGTACAAAATAGTGGGCCCAAAAATTTCTTTACATTAATAAAAGTGTCATATACATAAACTAAAAAATAGTGTGCAGTAGTGCCATTCTCCTCCGCTTTCGACGTTCGATCTGACTGCTTCTTACCTTTTTCCTACAAAAACAGAGAAATCAACGGAATGAGCACTAATTGCTTATTAAGTAAATTTGCTATGCTATCCTTCTATCTTCGTTGCTCATATTCTGAATTTCTTTCCTTACATAACGGTTTTCTATTCTTCTCGATTCTTTCTTTGTTCTTTCTCCATTCTTTCTCTATGTTCTTTCTCTATTGCTAATTTTTCACTACTCATGATAGTAAACATTGTATCATGCATAGGTAGGATGCAAATGCACAAATGCATAGGATGTGCATTTTTCTTTCCGTTTTTCTATTTCTTATTCTATTTTTCTTTCTTCACTGTGTTTCTTTCTTTCTCTGCTCTTCTTTCTTTTCCTTCTATTCTTCCTTTTCTTTCTATTCTTTCTTTTCCTTCTCTTCTCTTCTTTCTTTTCTTTCTTTCTTATTCTTTCTATTCTTTCTTTCTTTCTTATTCTTTTCTTTCTATTCTTTCCATTCTTTTCTTTCTTTTTTCTTATTCTTTGCTGATTAGATTCAATTAAGGCATGGATTCGGAACCCTAGCCATGTGAGTGAGTACAGTCCTTATCCACATGCACTTCTTACAAACTGTACAAATTTTTCTTCTTCATAGGCCGCTCACTAAAGGCGGTGTGCATGTAGGTATATTCTTCTGGGTACAGTCCTCATCCACATCCACTCTTATGGACCGCACAAATTCTTCTTCTTTTCTTAGGCTGCTCACTAAAGGCGGTGTGCATGTGGGAATATTCTTCTTCTTATCACTCATGGGTTCCCCATCTCCACAACCTTCTTTTCTCTTATCTTTGTTTTAGAAATTAGTGTTCAATTTCTTTTCTTTTCTTTAGCACTTTTTATTTTTTTTCTCATTATTCTTTTGTGCTTATATGCATGTATGCATGTAGATGGACTTTGTTATTGTTCTTTCTCAATTCAAATGATTAAATGCAAGAATGCAATATGGCATGTAAACATGTCATTCTCTACTTTCTCTTCTATCTACAAACTCTTCTCAAGATAATACACAAGCATAAGCATATATGCACTTCACTTTGAAATTTCATCAAACAAGTGGTATGCACAAATAAGCACTAAATTAGCTACACTTCTAGCTCTTTTTCTAGCTAGCAAAATTTAGAGCATAATTCTCTAAAACCAACTTCAAACCTGGCTAGGAAAACACACTCCATAACCCTACTCAAATTCTTCCTTAACTTAACCAAACTTCCATGAATTTTTATAAACACAATCATCACTCCTCATGATGGAATTCTAACCATGAATCATCGTCAAGTCCATCATCAATTCTTAATACTTAAGCATATAAATACACATAAGAAAATTCTCTACTCAAGTATTGCTCAAATCAAGGGCTAGGGTTGGATTTACTTACCTTGATCTTGGCTAGTTCCACACTAGAATCTCTCTCTTTGATAGACTTCCTCTTCCTTTTGAACCCTAAGCATATAAACTATAAGAATTCAACACTTTAAAAATTAATCTCACATCTTATTGCAATAATTCTTACCTTTGGATGCTTAGGATTAAACAATCTACCAAAATCCAACCAAAACCCTATAAATTTCCTTGGAAATTTGATGAAGAAATTGAGAGAATTTGGAGATGAAAGTGGCGTGTGAGGAAGTGGAGAATGATAGGGTTTTCATACTTGAACCTTAATATCTCATTTATTACCTATGCTTTCCCATTTTGCCCTTGTACTTTCTAGGAAATTCCATCTTTGCCCTTTAGTCAATTACAATAATGCCCTCATTTCCATTGCATTCTCCATGAAATTCTACTATTTTTCACTCCCCATACTTTCAACTAATTCTGAGTGGAATGACCATTTCTCCCTTAAGCAAGTTTTCCCCAAATTCAGCAAACTTTCCAGAGAGTTCTTCGCCCTAGCGAAGCTACATTTTTCTACCATGAATTTGGGCAGAACGTACATTACCATGGCGACAAACTTCCTTTGCCGCGGCGAAGTCTGCAACCCCTGTCTCAAGCCAATTTTCATGCATACATCTTGGAATAAAGGCATAAAGGTATTAATACATAAATAGAATTACATACCTCAATGTGGGTGTTGCACGTTCTGGAAAAGTTTTAGAATCCATTAATGTTGTGTTTAGTGATGCAGAAGACTTTTCAGAATATTCTCAAGAATGTGAAATTCAAGACATGTCTGCTCCTCGCGTGTCCACACAAGATGGTGTGAGCACAACAAAACCACCTGAACCTAAGTCTTCTTCAAACGTGCTTCCACCCACTTTTGGTGCTACAGCAACTGGATCTGCTTCTTGTAAAGATTCATCCTCTGATTCATCTTTGCAAAATTACAAGATTGAGCCGGTAATTGATCTCTCTAATAAGATTGCTCAAAGAAGGAACCCGAGAAGAAAGGATCCACCAATGTGGATACAAAAAGCTCATCTTCCATCAATCGTGATTAAAGATCCAAATGAGGTAATGGTTACAAGAAGGAGAAGACAAAATGAAATTAACCATCTTTTTTTACGTGTCTCTTGTAGAGCCAAAGAATGCCAAGCAAGCATTGGAAGATAAGAATTTGATTGAAGCCATGCATGAAGAGTTAGAACAATTTGAAAGGAATGATGTGTGGACTCTTGTGTTGAGGCCTAAAGGAATCAACATAATAGGTACCAAATGGATTTTTAAAAATAAAATTGATGAGTTTGGCAATGTTGTTAGGAACAAAGCAAGGCTAGTAGCCCTGTTAGGAAACAGTCCATATACGCAGCGGAAAAATAAAATCATAATAACAAGGATTGTTCCCATTGAGCTAAGATCAAAGGTACAATTTTACAGTTTATGTTAAAATAGAAATATACAGAAATTAATCATGAGTTTAGAAAAACATACACACATTTGGAGGCTCCTCCAAATTTGTCAATGAACGTTTTTGCTACCGACCCAAGTGTAGGATCGAACCCACGTAGTCCACACAAAGACAATCACAAAGAACTAAGGAGGGATTTGCTCGATCCTCCTTAGCTTTAAGATTAAAGAAGAAAAATCAAATGAATTGATTTTGGGCAAAATGAAATACTGCTGTGGGAGAGAGTTTGGGGCTGCTGTGTTTTTGGTTTTTCAAAGAAAAATGAACAGTGAATCAATTCACCCATTTTACAAAATAACTATTTTCTTTCATAGTGTTACTTTAATGCCCTATTCCCATATGGAATAGGCTTGGGCTCCAAGCCAATCACCCCATGTTACCAAACACTCCCAATTAGATATTTTATTTTTGTTTCATCATTATCTCAATTAAAATCAATTAATATATATTTAATCTATATATTAACATTTAACAATAATGATGATTTAATTAAATATATGCGAACACATATTTAAACGTAATTTCACTTATTTAATTTTTCTAATAAATTAAATAAAGGCTACGACCTCAGCAAATTTAATTGCACTGTGAAATTACCAAAATACCCTTTTACCCAAAAAGACGAAAACACCATTCTTTCTTCCTGAGTCTTAAATTATCTTCTATGTGTGTGACCCATAGGCTCCTCATCATACCGGTAGTGTATAGAATTGTGATTAACACCAATTAATCGTCTCACTAATACACAGACCAAGATTGGCCCCTAGCAAGGCATCATGGCCACCCGATAGATTCAGATTTAGCAAAGTATCTACCTGTCAATGATATGGTTACTGTACAATTCGATCCTTTCATCATACATTATCTCGACGAGACGAAGGCATAGAAATAGTGTCAACCTTCGGTTACTCTCGATATTATGTATTCAGTTTCTGGACTAATGACCTGTATTATAATCCGGATAGAGCAACAACTCAATCCCACTATGGCCACAGTTTCAGTGTCATTGCCATATACTGAATTACATCGTGAGATAACTTCTCTCGTACCAGGGAGTGATGAATCCTCTATCAATCCACCATAGTCGTGATATACTCCTTGATGCAACCAATCACCATAGGATTGATAGCTCTGAATAGAACTACGTTAGGCTAGTGTCAAACTGCACCAATCGGTGCACAAGGCGCTTCGGTGATCTCAAGTCTAAGGATCACATGCACCACCATTCGTTAAAGGATTTGTTCCATAGACACTAGGGTTACCATCCATATGGAATCCTCTGGTGGGTCTNACTTACTGAGCATTATTTTGTGCTCACCCTGTTGTTTCTCTTTGTGTTTGTAGGATCTAGTTGAGGACGCGGTCGAATGGGCGTCGGCAAGCGAGGGACAATAGCTACACTGTCCACTGTTTTTGATAACTTTTACAAATGATACCTTACTTTGTATAAAGAATGATTATATGTATTAAAAGAAAATTTTGGGCCCATTTACTTTTGCTAATATAAATGTATTTTACTTGATGTATTTCTATGAGTATCCTAGTATGAAGCAGTTACTACAATTAACCATCTTTTTTTATGTGTCTCTTGTAGAGCCAAAGAATGCCAAGCAAGCATTGGAAGATAAGAATTTGATTGAAGCCATGCATGAAGAGTTAGAACAATTTGAAAGGAATGATGTGTGGACTCTTGTGTTGAGGCCTAAAGGAATCAACATAATAGGTACCAAATGGATTTTTAAAAATAAAATTGATGAGTTTGGCAATGTTGTTAGGAACAAAGCAAGGCTAGTAGCCCTGTTAGGAAACAGTCCATATACGCAGCGGAAAAATAAAATCATAATAACAAGGATTGTTCCCATTGAGCTAAGATCAAAGGTACAATTTTACAGTTTATGTTAAAATAGAAATATACAGAAATTAATCATGAGTTTAGAAAAACATACACACATTTGGAGGCTCCTCCAAATTTGTCAATGAACGTTTTTGCTACCGACCCAAGTGTAGGATCGAACCCACGTAGTCCACACAAAGACAATCACAAAGAACTAAGGAGGGATTTGCTCGATCCTCCTTAGCTTTAAGATTAAAGAAGAAAAATCAAATGAATTGATTTTGGGCAAAATGAAATACTGCTGTGGGAGAGAGTTTGGGGCTGCTGTGTTTTTGGTTTTTCAAAGAAAAATGAACAGTGAATCAATTCACCCATTTTACAAAATAACTATTTTCTTTCATAGTGTTACTTTAATGCCCTATTCCCATATGGAATAGGCTTGGGCTCCAAGCCAATCACCCCATGTTACCAAACACTCCCAATTAGATATTTTATTTTTGTTTCATCATTATCTCAATTAAAATCAATTAATATATATTTAATCTATATATTAACATTTAACAATAATGATGATTTAATTAAATATATGCGAACACATATTTAAACGTAATTTCGCTTATTTAATTTTTCTAATAAATTAAATAAAGGCTACGACCTCAACAAATTTAATTGCACTGTGAAATTACCAAAATACCCTTTTACCCAAAAAGACGAAAACACCATTCTTTCTTCCTGAGTCTTAAATTATCTTCTATGTGTGTGACCCATAGGCTCCTCATCATACCGGTAGTGTATAGAATTGTGATTAACACCAATTAATCGTCTCACTAATACACAGACCAAGATTGGCCCCTAGCAAGGCATCATGGCCACCCGATAGATTCAGATTTAGCAAAGTATCTACCTGTCAATGATATGGTTACTGTACAATTCGATCCTTTCATCATACATTATCTCGACGAGACGAAGGCATAGAAATAGTGTCAACCTTCGGTTACTCTCGATATTATGTATTCAGTTTCTGGACTAATGACCTGTATTATAATCCGGATAGAGCAACAACTCAATCCCACTATGGCCACAGTTTCAGTGTCATTGCCATATACTGAATTACATCGTGAGATAACTTCTCTCGTACCAGGGAGTGATGAATCCTCTATCAATCCACCATAGTCGTGATATACTCCTTGATGCAACCAATCACCATAGGATTGATAGCTCTGAATAGAACTACGTTAGGCTAGTGTCAAACTGCACCAATCGGTGCACAAGGCGCTTCGGTGATCTCAAGTCTAAGGATCACATGCACCACCATTCGTTAAAGGATTTGTTCCATAGACACTAGGGTTACCATCCATATGGAATCCTCTGGTGGGTCTGTCTAGTGAACTTGCTGCGGTGTATTCGCCTACAGCAAGTACCCATGTGTTACACCAAGTTGTCACCAAACAACCTTGACAAGTGAGATTAGTCATTGCCTTTCGACAGGGTCGTTCAACACTATGATAGCTTTACCGTATTATCTATGCCCTTACTTCTGAATGATACTGGGGCTACGGACGTTTCTAGAATGGCCACCATATGTGCTCATAGGGTTCTTACTATCAAGATTTGAAACACTTGATACCCTCGTCACGATTCTACCATTCTAAGGACATATAACAATACATATTGCAATAATAATGATTTACGCGATATAGAATAAAATGCGTTTTATTGATTAATGAACATTATTATAAAGAGTCAATTCTACAATAATTGATTAGCTCTAGGGCATCTACTCTAACAAGCCCAAGGGTATACTTAAGTGGAGGGAATCAACTTTGTTGAAACCTTCGCCCCTATTGCCCGACTTGAGTCAATTCGCTTGTTGCTTGTTGTTGCCTACTTTTTCAAGATCAAATTGTTTCAAATGGACATCAAAAGAGCTTCCTTGAATGGAATGCTCTCTAAAGAAGTGTATGTGGAACAACCGGTTGGTTTTCAAGACCTAGACAAGCCTAATCATGTGTTCAGATTGAAGAATGCCCTTTATGGGTTGAAGCAAGCCACTCGGGCCTGGTATGAAAGGTTGATAACTTTTCTCGAGCATAGCTATGAACGAGGTAATGCAGACAAAACCCTTTTTATCAAATGTGTTAACAATGAAATCCTATGTGCACAGATTTACATTAATGATATTGTGTTTGGCTTTGTATCCCACTCACATGCACTTGAATTCATTAACTTGATGAAAAATGAGTATGAGGTGAGTATGGTAGGGGAGTTGAATATGTTTCTTGGTCTTCAAATTAAATGATTGGAAAATGTCATGTTTGTTTCCCAATCTAAGTATGCTAGAAACATGCTAAAAAGATTTTGTCTAGAGAGTGCAAAGCATGCTAGAACCCCTATGAGTACTACCCTTAAGCTGTCCAGAGATGGACATGGTAAAAAGGTAGACACTAAGATGTACCAAAGCATGATAGGGAGCCTTCTTTACTTTACTGCAAGCCGGCTTGATCTTGTTTTAGTGTTGGTGTTTATGTTATGTTTCAAGCTAACCCTTCTAAGTTGCACCTGAATGTAATGAAAAGAATAATGAAATATGTTTTAGGTATGTGTGATTTTGGTCCTTAGTACTCATTTGATTTTAATAGTTGCTTGGTTGGATATTGTAACACCCCACTTGAGGTACGTAGTTAAGATTTGATGAATGGTTCGAATGTTTATAGATTTATCATTAGATGAGTATGAATGTTGTTAATATTGTTTGGTTTATCCTTGGATGAAAAGGTGTATTGGTTTGGTTGAGTGTTTTTCTTGAAGGTTAGTATGACTTGGCAAAATTTTAGGGTTACAGTCTTCGCCGGGGCGAAGAAGATTTGTCACTGCGGCGATGAGGGAGTGCTTCAACCCGGGTGGCCTCTGTGAGTTTTCGCCGAGGCGAAGAAAATAGCTTCGCCGCCGCGAAGACCCGGCTGGATGTCCCCCTTGAGTTTTTGAGATTTCTTTCTTTTGAGACTCAATGACCAGTCTACCCCTTTTTAGCAGGAAAAGTGGGGAGTGAATTGTAAGGAAAATTCATGGAGAATAGTTTGATTGGGGTTGTGTTTGCAAAGAATGAAAGGTCTTAAATGGAATTTCAAAGAGAGAGTAAGGGTATTTTGGGAAAGAGTGGAGAAAAATATGTGATATTAAGGGTTAGCTTTAGAAACCCCTTCATTTTGTTTTCTCACCAACCGCCTCTTTCATTCCCTTATTTCTCTCAATTTTTCATCCAAGATTCCAAGGATCCTTGAAGAGCTTTTGACTAGATTTGTTACAATTGATCCTAAGCACTAAAAGGTGAGAATCCTTACTCTAGAAGCAACTTTTATTTGTGGAAAGAATGGGATCCTTATTAGTTTTGTATTGAAGGTTAGAGAAAGTGTCAAGCCATCAAGAGTGGAGAGTTTAAGTGGGTTCTACTTGTGTCCAAGGTAAGTAAATTCACCTAAGTTGTGATTTACTTGATTGAATGATTGGTAGAGAGTTTTAGATCTATGATTAATGCTTGAATTTTATGTTGAAAGAGTTGATGAATTCATGAATGAGTTCAATGTTGTTATATGAAGGAATTTCCACCATGAGAAGGGTGGATTGTGTTGTTAAATTTTGGTAGAAGTATGGTAGAATTAGAAAAATTGAGAGGAATTTTTGAAGTGTGTTTTTCTTTGCAGGATGTGTGATGATTAAAGGATTGAACCCAATTTTGGATGGTTAAGTAAGAAATATGATTAAAGTTAGAATAGATTTTATGTATGCCCACATATTGTTTGATGAAATGCCTAAAAGGCATAAGTAGAACTAGAGAACCTTACTTTATGCAACATAGCATATTTGCATTTCATGAATGCATATAGAAGGATTTTAGGCTGAGTCATCCTAATGCATATGTTTAATTGAGTAATCACATGAAAAAGAAACATGAGAAATGAGAAAGAAACACTCTATGAATAGAGATAAAGAAAAGAACAAATTCTTAGAGTAAAGAGAAAGAAAGAACTAGCACTAGAAGATAAAATGATTCTTAAGTGCTATAGAAAAGAAAAGAAACTACGTTGTCGATGGGGAACTCGTGAGTATAGAGTTACCCTCATGTAAACCGTTATGAGAAAGAACGTCTCCGCCATGAGAGAGCGGAATGCGGGATGCTGAAATCGCTATGAGAGAGCGACTCGCCATGAGAGCGGATGCATTGATCTTTGAGGAAGACGGACTCCGCCATGAGAGAGCGGAATAAAGGTAAACCGCTATGAGAGAGAGAGCGTTTTCTGCCATGAGAAAGCGGAATGAGATTGAGAAAAAGAAAAAATAGAAAGAAAAGAAAGAAGAAAAATGAGAATTTTGAATTAGAATTTTATAAGAATACAACGAGAATTGATGAGTAATGAACGGGATAATAGCGTAAGAGACTGTTTACTTACTGGGCATCTTTGTGCTCACTCCGTTGTTTTCTTTGTTGTACAGGAAATAGGTGAGGACTTGGTCGGATGGACGTCGGCAAGCGGGGAGACTTGGCTACACTGTCCCTTGTTTCGTTTTGTTTTGAAAGTCCTTGTACATATGATGTTTTGTTTTGTAAAGAATGTGATTATTAAGTAAAGAAAATTTTTGGGCCCAACCTGTTTTGATAAATATGCTATCTTTTTATTAATCGATATTACGAATTTGGTAGAAAGAAAGTAGTTGTTACAGATATAGTGATGTAGATCGGGCAAGAAGTTTGGATGATCGAAAGAGCAGTTCAAGAGGATGTTTCTATCTTGGAAGCAATCTTGTCGCATGGTATAGCAAGAAGCAAAATGCCATCTCCTTATCCACTATCGAGACTGAGTACATTGCAGTAGGGAGTTGTTGCACTCAAATTTTATGGTTAAAACAAATGTTGTATGATTATCATGTTGACCAATATTGTGTGACTATTTTTTGTGATAACACGAGTGCCATTAACATCTCTATGAATCTTGTCTAGCACTCTAGGACTAAGCACATTGACATAAGACATCACTTCATTTGAGAGTTAGTCGAGGAGAACATCATTGCACTTGCTTATGTGAACACAAAATCCCAATTGGCTAATCTTTTTATAAAATCACCTAACTATGATACTTTTGTTTTCTTGAGGAAGTCCATTGGACTACTTCAGCTTGAGTAGTTTTTCTTTAATTAATAATGTTGAATAAAGCATGAATTTGCTTCTCTTATTTTTGCTTGTCAAGTCCTTTGATCTGTGCTAGCCCTTTGATTGAAAATTCTCTCTTGTCTGTGTACTAACTCTAGTTTGCTATGTCCATTGAGACTCTCTCTATAGCATGACCTTATCTCATCTTAAGTTAATTTTCCAATCTTGTCAGCATTATGAAAGAGCTACCTTGCTTGAAGTGTGGTAGTTGTTTTTGAGTAATTTTTTGATTTGTAGAGACCTCTATGTCTTGGAAAATCTACCATGAAAGCTACATTTTGGTTATGTTTTGAGAGTTATTTGCCCTTTGTTCAAAATGAAAAGAAAATCATTAAATCATTATCTTCTATGCTAAAAAAGAAAAGTGAAAAATGTTGTAGGGCAAAGGGAAGGGGGAGTTTCTCTTGCAAAATATTAATTGACCAATGTGTCATTTAATCCCCTTCGAGGACACTATCACACACATAGACAAGCTTTTGTGACTTTATCTCTCTTGTGTGTGGTTAAGGAAGTGTTGTTTTGACTGCATTAAGTTGTCATCTTCCCTATGATTTTCTGTGCCTTTCAAGATTAAAAATTGATCTCTTAGGGTGTTTTGCATAGATTAATTGTCTTGACCTTCAAAAATTCAAGTGAAGAATTTCATTTTTTTTATTATTTTTGTTGTGTTTAATTTTGTTTAATAAAGTCAGTTCTTTTGAAGATTTGATGTCTCTTTGGGATTGTAAAACCCCTACCTAGCCGGGTATTTCCTAAGTATCCCTTGGCCATTGAGAACCTAGAAAACGCACGCCTAGGAAAGAAGTTTATTTTAAAATCCTATTTAAAGAATAAACTTGTAGTTTAAAACATATATATAGATATATGTGTTATAATTTTTTTATTTATTTACATTTATAAGTTCATTGTATAATCAAAAAATATAATTTCCTTTCTTGGAGTAAATTATGAAATCCATAGTAATACTTACTAGAACATACACACTTTTATAAAATTTACTAGCAATTTGATTTCCTTTATTAATATAACATATTTACTCCATTATAGAACATGGACATAATTACTACATTATGAGATATGAACATAATTACTACAGTAAATATTAGCAAAACCATTCAATAGTCATCATTAAAGCATCCCTCATGCTCATAGCGTCCCTTGGAATCCTCTCCCAACTTCAGCCTTAATCCGTACCTGCAAAACATTTAAAACATTTCGTGGGGTGAGCGCTAATCGCTCAGTAAGGAATATGGCCATTTATAAACTATAAGGTTCATTATACAAGTAAATTACTTAGGACTTACCTACCTACAAAACATGACCTTCATTCTTTGACATAACAAGTTCATAAAAATATCATACATTTTGGACTTTTCTCATGAACATGTCATAACATAATCATACATATATAACATAGAACATATATGACTTAGAAATATTCATGTATGGCATGCTATTTCTTTGTCTTTATACTGATGGTTTCATTAGTCTTTGTTATTCGAGTCGGATTCATTTAAACCATACCTTGTTCTTGGTCGTCACCTCAAAGGACTCATGGTTTCCATAAGAATTCCATTCCTCTGATCTGGTTTATACCTCAAGAGACTCAGGAATTCATTCTTTAACATTTCATAAATTTTTCATAAGACAACTAAATAAGTATATGCATTACCATTATGAATGCAAACATATGGACTAACATATTCCATGCTCAATCATATTATTCTCTCTAAAACTTCTTAACTAATTCATTCAATTCTCATACAATACAAAGAATTTCAGTAGTAAGATTATTCAGGGGTTTATAGACTTAGAAACAAATGGGAATTTTCATTAAGAGGTGGATGCCATACAGTTCGTTACTTTCAAGCAATTTTCATTATCTTCTAATTCGAATTTATTTTTGGCTAAAACATAAAAGTTTTAGGTCTGTTTCTCAACTTTTTAACACTTCAAGAATCAACTCAATCGGACTTCTATAACTTCAGTTATGACTGATAGTGTGAGCATGTACAGATAAGTCTCAAAAAGCCAATCCGAATTCTATTCATTTAACCATGTCACCTTCATTGCATATTCATATCATTTGCCATATCATTCTTAGTATAAAAGGCCATAAAACCTCCTTTTTACAGAATCAAAAGTGCCAAAACATCGCCAACTACAAATTCTTAATTGGCATAATCATCCTCCACATGCACCATACACCAATCAACACACCATTAAACAATCCATAACCAAAACATAGCATCACACTCATATTAACATAAAAATGTAAGTTTCATAAACCCTAGGTGTTATCAATATAGTCATAAGGGAGATTTTTTCCTTACCTTAGTATTTAAAGCACAAAGGACTCCTCCTTGGCTCCAAAGTTTCACTTTTACCTTACACACACAACCATTATGAATTTCTCTTTTAACCAAAAAATTCAGAAAAACTAGGGTTTTGAAACTCACCTTTAACCCTGAAATTGAAGTTCTTAAGGGTGGATGGTGATCTCCTTTGAAAATCAACTTGAAATCCTAGAAAATTTGAGAATAAAAGCTTGGATTAGTGGCTTTTATGGTGGATTTGAGAGATGAAGAAGAAGATGATATATTTGGGGTCTCCAAGGCCGACTACTCTCTTTTAAACCTTGTAATATCATTCCATTGATACTCTAATGTGATTGGTCAATAAAAGTTAGAATAAAGGTCATTTGGCATAAATTTTTCATATAAGGGCGTTTTGGTCATTTCCACCACAACATAAAGATAAGTACTCATTTAAGCCATTTGACTTCTTTGAAACACTTATCCATTAAGCAATCCCATTAGGTGAATGACTAATTTACCCTTGGTGCACTTTATGGCACTTAATCATATGGTTTTGTATGAAAAGACCATTATACCCTTGGTTACCGTTTATGCCATTAACCTTATCAATCACTTTATAACCATTCTACCCTCATTTCTCTTCAATGACATCATCCTTTACACTTTATAATGGCACATCTCGAAATACATGTAAATTGACCATTTTACCCTTCCATTCAAAAAAAAGAAAATTACTTGAAAGGTAAATTTCATACCTTAGGGCATCGGAATAATAACGTGGGGTTTAAGGGAGTTGTGCTTACAACTTGTTTAAAAGGCTTGCTTTCTTCATGTCTGCTCCTTGCGTGCTCACTTTGTTGAATGCTCACACACTTGCTGAGTTACTTATTGTGTGCCACACTGTCATGTGGGTGCAAAATGTTTGAGTTGAGTCCGTATTTAACTGAATCTCATTTTAGGGTTTTTGATTTTATCTGCTATCACACCTTGTCTAAGATAAAACCCTTTTGTGCCACCCCTGATTTTTTTTTTCAATTCTTTGCTTTAATCTTGTTTTGTTCCACTTGCAGATCAAGTCGCCATTAAGGTTTAGTTCAAACTTTATGAACAAAGAGGGGGAGTGGAGTGTAGTACTTGTGTTTTGGTGATTTGTTCCTTCTGTCAGTAGTACTTTCTAGTACTTTGAATTATTTTTTCTTTGTTCATGAACTAATTTCATAGTGTCATATTGATTTTCATGTTGGGTTTTTTACATTCTTTTTGTTGTTATTATAGTCTTTTAGTGATGTTGGTTGTTTTGTGAGTCAGGTATGTATTGTAATGACTTCTTTTTACTATCATATTCATACAATATATACTAAACATACAAGTAGACGTATCAAAATAGTTGGGCCCAAAAATTTTCTTTACTAATATACATTCTTTACATAGTATAAATCAATTGTACAAAAAGCACTCTCAAAACAGTGGACAATGTAGCGAGTCTCCCCGCTTGCGATGTCATCCGACCATGTCCTCACCTATGTCTGTAAAAACATAGAAAACAAGGGGTGAGCACAAAGATGCTCAGTAAGTAAATCCTCTACTCAATATCCCCGTGTATCACTCTTCAATTCTTTCCTTACTCTTGCATTTCTCTTATTCAATCTCTTTGTTCTTTCTCTGTTCTAGTTCTCATGTTCTTCTCTTTTTTTTTTTTCTTTTTTTTTTTTACTCTTTTTTCTCTATTCTCATCACCCATGAGGGATATCATAATAACATGCATGGATGAGATGCATATGCAATAATGCAAAGCAATGCATTTTTCTCTCTTTCTTTGTTTCTTTTTTTTCTTATTCTTTTCATGTTTCTCATTTTTTTTCTCATTCTTATTCTTTCTCTTATTCTTGCCGATCGGTCTTGGGTTGATGCATGGATTCAAAACCCTTGGCCATGTGAGTGTACTCTCTCTCGGTATAGCCCCATCGCATGTATTCTCACGGGCTATACAATTCTTTTCTTATTTCATTCCGCTCTCATGGCAGAGACTGCTCTCTCATGGCGGTTTACATGCGGGTAATTCTACACTCACGGGTTCCCCATCACACAACCTAGCTCTTTTATCTTCTTAGAATTTTCATCCTTTTTATTTTTAGCTAATTCTTTCTTTTTCTTTATTCTAAGAGAATTAGTTCTTTTCTTTATCTTTATTCTTAGAGTGTTTCTTTTTCATTACTCATATTTCTTTCTTTGATGATTACACATATAAACATATGCATATGGATGGCTCATGCCTAGAATCTTTCTTATATGCACTCATGAAATGCAAATATGCTATGTTGCATAAAGTAAGGTTCTCTACTTTTACTCATGCTTCTCTTAGGCATTTCATCAAACAATATGTGTGCATATATAAACTCTACTCTAACTATAATTCTACTTCTTTCTTAACCATTCAAAATTGGAGTTCAACTCCTTTAAATCATCACACATCCTGCAAAGAAAACAAACTTCAAATATTCCTCTAAAATTCTTCTAAATCTATCCATACTTCTACCAAATTTTATCAAGACAATCCACCATTCTCATGGTGGAAATCTCTCCGTAACTCAACATTGAACTCATTCATAAATCCTTTAACTCATTTCAAATATAAAAATTCAAGCATCATATACAAATCTCTATAAATCATGCAAATCACAACTTAGGTGGATTTACTTACCGTATACTCAAGTAGAATCCACTTAATCTCTCTACTCTTAATGGCTTGATACCTTAAACACAAACTTAGTAAGGATCCTACTCTTACACTACTAAAAATTCACATCTAGAGTAAGGATTCTTACCTTTTAGTGCTTAGGATCAACTTGTATCAACTTCTAGTCAAAAGCCCTCCAAAACTCCTTGGAAAATTGAATGAAAGTTTGAGAGAATTGAAGAATAGAAAAGGCGCTGGGAAAGAAAGAATGAAAGGGTTTCTAAAGCTAAACCCTTAATATCCCATATTTTTCCACTCTTTCCCATTTTACCCTTACTCTTTCTTAGAAATTCCAACTGTACCCTTTAATTCTTTGCAAATGCACCCCCATTTAAACTATTCTCAATGCAATTTCCTTGCATTTCACTCCCCACTTTTCCTGCTAATTAGGGGTAGAATGGTCATTGTGCCCCAAAGGAAGAATTCTCTAGAAACTCCTAAAAATTTTCAACCGAGTCTTCACCGCAGCAAAGAGGAATTCTTCGCCTCGGCGAAAAATTCCAGGGCCTACGTTGCCACGGCGACGAGTCTTCTTCGCCGCGGCGAAGTCTGCCTTTCAAAAATTTCAACAAGACTTCACCAATTTCAGGGCATTCAAACAATTTTAACACATACACACTTAACTAAGGGCACAAAAACAACTTTAAGGGCAAAATGAGCAAATATGAGTTACGTAGCTTAAGCGGGCATTTCATGTATTGATCTTTTGATCAATTTAGTGCTTTGTTCATAAGTTTGACAAAGGGGGAGATTGTTGATATTTTTTTCAAACTTATGTTATGGTGGACAATGAATTGTTGAGCAAATATGTGAACACATTGTTCTTCCGTGCAAGCATCTGCTGTCTGACACAGTTTCCCAAGTGGCATTTTCTTTTTGTTGTCTTGCCCATCAAGCTCATTTTGATTCATGATATTCTTGTGTGAGCTAATGTTATAGGTGTCACAATCTCCCTATGTGGTCCTAAAAGGTTGTAAGACTTTGACTATGGTCCCGCAAAAAAGAGAAAAGATATGTTTATAGTCCAATAAAAAGTTGGAATTCTTTTTGTCCTCCATGTGTTTAGCTATGTCAGGCTTATGGCTTTTCTTTTTCATTTCATGATGTGCATGACAGACATACAAAGTTTAATCCTTCACAAGTGCACGAAACGCAATCGCAACATAGTGCACGAGTAAGGGTCGATCCCACAAAGACTGGAGGTGCGCTCGCGATCCTAGAAACTATGCCTTGATGAAAGTAACAAGAATTGAAATAAAGAAAACATAAAATCGACATTAAAGTAAATCTAAATCTAACTATATNCCGACCTCAAATCAATTTTTGAGAACACTGCCGCTCCCTTCAACTGATCAAACAAATCATCTATACAAGGTAGCGGGTACTTATTCTTCACTGTCACCTTATTCAACTCTCTGTAATCTATACACATCCGTAATGATCCATCTTTCTTCTTCACAAAAACAATTGGAGCTCCCCAGGGAGAATGACTTGGTTGGATAAAACCTTTATCTAAAAGCTCTTGGAGTTGCTTCTTCAATTCTTGAAGCTCGACTAGGGCCATTCGGTAAGGGGATTTCGAAATCGATGCTGTCCCTGGTGCCAATTCAATACTAAACTCTACTTCTCTGTCCGGAGGTAAACCCGGTAAATCTTCCGGAAATACATCTAAAAAATCTCAGACTACTGGCACATTCTGAATCACTGGTTGCAGAACATCACTACTTTGCACCGCATGAGCAATATACCCAGCACACCCATTCCTTAACATCTTTCTAGCTTTCATGCTACTGATCAACATACTCAACTGATGGCCCTCTCCGAAACTAAACTTATCTCCACTATCAAGATTAAATCTTGCTTTCTTCTTCCGACAGTCAATTTCTACTCCATATTTCCCTAGGAAGTCCATACCTAAAATCACATCGAAATCAGGCATATCAAACACTATTAAATCAACTAACAACTCTCTTCCATGCATCACTACGAACTCTCCTGGAAGCATTTCACGGGTCAAAACACTAACCCTATCAGGTAACTCTATCCTAATGGGTTGGTCTACCACAACAGATTTCAGACCTAATCTATCTATCATCCCATGAGATATAAAAGAATGAGTGGCTCCAGAATCAATTAAAGCATAAAGAAGAACTGCATGAAATAATAACTGACCAGTTACAGTTGATGGACTGGCCTCCACTTCACCTTGTGCCACGGTAAACACCCTGGTATTCGTACCTCTAGAAGCCTATGCTGCAGGTGGAGGAGGAGCTTTACAATCCTTCATTAGGTGCCCTGGCTACCGACACCTATAGCAAACATTCAGACCGAACTCTTTTAGACACTCCCCTAAATGATTCTTCCCACACTTAGGGCATGGAGTGACTCCAGCAGTCCTAGGCCGCTTGCTTTGCTAATCGCCCCCATTTTTCTTTGGCTGGAATCTCTTTTTGTTTCTCATGTCTCTACTTCTCACACCCTCAACTCTTTCCTTCTGTGGACCAGGGGACGGTTCATTCTGTACTATCATGGATTGCCCTTCTGACCTCAGCTTGTTCACATAAATCTCTGCTCTCAAAGCCCGCTGTAATGCTTCACTATAGGTATGAGGGGGCTCGGCTCCTGCCATAACAACACGGGCTATTTTTGGCTTTAACCTGTGAACAAACTTCTCTCTTCCCAACTCGGAAGTACTCACTATCCCGGGTGCAAACCTCGCAAGGAAGTTGAATCTAATTGAATACTCTTTCACTGTACTCGACCCTTGCTTTAGATTAATGAACTCTTGTATCATCTCATAAACCCAGTCAACCGTTCGATACTCAGCCTCAAACACTCTTCTAAAGTCTCCCCAAGTCATAGTTGTTATGTCATGAGTCTCTTCCATTAATTCCCACCAGATTCGGGCATCTTCCGAAACAGAAAACTTGCATATCGGATCTTCTCCCGGTCTTTCATAGGAAACAAGGCCGTCACACGCTCAACGGACTTAAACCACTCCTCTGCCACTAAAAGGTCCACTGTACCTTTAAATTTCAATGGCTATTGTTGGCTCGGAAGTCCATAAATCGGCTCAATCTGATTCTGTACTGGGGGAGGTACCGGTCTTTCTCTTTCGGCACTCGTGGTTAGTACTTGTACAAAGGTTTCACCTCTTCCCTAACTCTCTACTAAAACCTGCTGTATGATACAGCGAATCCTAGCTTCATCCAAGGAGGAGGCATAGGATCTGGCGGATTAGAGGATTCCCCTCTGCCCCTTAATCGGGTTCCACGTCTCATCTACAAAACAACCATTCTCACACCAACTTCAATAACACGCTAGTAAGGAAAGAATTTAACTTACAGTGGTCAGCTAAGGAACGTCATGGCTACGAGAATGACACACTGTCTATCCCAAAATCACTGCTCTGATACCAAAATGTAACGACTTCTTTCTACTATCATATTCATACAATATATTAATAAAAATACAAGTATACTTATCAAAATAGTTGGGCACAAAATTTTCTTTACTTAATATATACATTCTTTACATAGTACAATATCATTTGTATAAAAGGACTCTCAAAATAGTGGACAATGTAGCCAAGTCTCCCCGCTTGCCGATGTCCTCACCTATGTCCTGCAAAAACATAGAAAACAACGGGGTGAGCACAAAGATGCTCAATAAGTAAATCCTCTACTCCACTATCCCCGTGTATCACTCTTCAATTCTTTCCTTACACTTGTCACTTTCTGTTATTCAATCTCTCTTGTTCTTTCTCTGTTTCTAGTTCTCACTGTTCTTTTCTTTCTTTCTATTCTTATCTCCCATGAGGGATATCATGATAACATGCATGGATGAGATACCTATGCACTAATGCAAAGCAATGCATTTTCTCTCTTTTCTTTTCTTTCTATTCTTTTCTTATTCTTTCTTATTCTTATTCTTTGCCGATCGGTCTTGGTTGATGCATGGATTCGGAACCCTTGGCCATTTGAGTGTACTCTCTCTCGCGTATAACCCTCATCCCTATGTATTCTTACGGGGTATACGAATTCTTTTTCTCATTCTCATTCCGCTCTCTCATGGCGGAGACCGCTACCTCACGGCGGTTTACATGCGGGTAATTCTACACNATAGCCTTTATTTAATTTGTTAGAAAAATTAAATAAGTGAAATTACGTTTAAATATGTGTTCGCATATATTTAAATATATTATCATTGTTTTAAAATGTTAATATATATATTAAATATATATTAATTGATTTTAATTGAGATAATGATGGAAAATTAAAATATCAAATTGGGAGTGTTTGGTAACATTGGGTGTTTGGGTTAGAGCCCAAGCCTATTCCATATGGGAATATGGCATTAAAGTTTTACTATAAAAAAGAAAAGTGTGTTAATTAAAATAGGATGGATTTTTCTCTTTGAAAAAAAAAACACACAGCCCCCATATCTCTCTCACACCAGATTTGGTTTTTGCCAAAATCAAAATTCCTTTGATTTCTTTTTCTTGATTCTCAAGGCTAGGGAGGATCTAGCAAATCCCTCCTTAGTTCCTTGTGATTGTCTTTGTGTGGACTTCGTGGGTTCGATCCTACACTTGGATCGGTAGCAAAACACGATCAGAGACAAAATTGGAGGAGCCTCCATCGTGGGTATGGTTTCTAAACTCAGATTATTTTTATGCAGATTTCTATTATGATATAATTGTAAAATTATACCCTTGATCTTGGCTCATGTAAACAATCCTTGTATTATATTTTTTTGTTTCCGTTGCGTATATGGGACCGTTTACTAACAGGGCACATATTTGTTGGATGCCCTTCTACCGAACAAATCCCACAAGCCTTCACTATTTGCATGTTACCTACAGCCATTTGATGAACAAGAGAAATTAGACTCGAGATTTGTTGTTCAAGGGAGGAAATATTTACCTCATTATCACACCTAGATTGAAGGTCAAGCCTCATGCCAAATTGCTGAGAATTGGCCGCCATATTTGCAATCAAGTTTCTCGCCACCTCGGGAGTTTTATCCACCAAAGCTCCTCTACTAGAAGAATCAATCATGCTCCTATCAGTGTATAGAAGGCCCTCATAGAAGTACTGGATAAGTAGCTACTCACTAATCTGATGATGGGGGCAGCTTGCACATAATTTCTTAAAACGTTCTCAGTATTCATGTAGAGACTCTCCATTGTGCTGCCTTACACCATAAATTTCTTTCCAAATTTGGCTGCCCTTGAAGCTGGGAATATTTCTCTAGAAACAATCTCTTCATCTCGTTCCATATGGTTATAGTCCCAGAGGGTAGATAATAGAGCCAATCCTTAGCCAAATCCTTCAAAGAAAACGGAAAGGCTCTTAATTTAATTTGTGTTAGAGTAGATGCCCTAGAGCCAATCAATTATTGCAGAATTGACTCTTTGTAATAATGTTCATTAATCAATAAAATGCATTTTATTCTATATCGCGTAAATCATTAGTATTGCAATATGTATTGATATATGTCCTTAGAATGGTAGAACCGTGACGAGGGTATCCAGTGTTTCAAATCTTGATAGTGAGAACCCTATGAGCACATATGGTGGCCATTCTAGAAACGTCCGTAGACCCAGTATTATTCTGAAGTAAGGGCACAGATAATACGGTAAGGCTATCATAGTGTTGAACGACCCTGTTGANCATTGAACTCATTCATAAATCCATCAACTCATTTCAAACATAAAAATTCAAGCATTAATCATATACAAATTTCTATACATCATTCAATCATGCAAATAACAACTTAGGTGGATTTACTTACCTTATACTCAAGTAGAATCCACTTAAGCTCTCTACTCTTGATGGCTTGATGTTTTCTCTTAAACCTTAAACACAAACTTAGTAAGGATCCTACTCTTACACTAATAAAAATTTACATCTAAAATAAGGATTCTTACCTTTAAGTGCTTCGGATCAACTTGCAACAACTTCTAGTCAAAAGCCCTCCAAAAATCCTTGGAAAATTGAATGAAAGCTTGTGAGAATTGAAGGATGGAAGAGGCGGTGGAAAAGAAAGAATGAAAAGGTTTCTAAAGCTAAACCCTTAATATCTCATATTTTCTCCACTCTTTCCCATTTTACCCTTACTCTTTCTTAGGAATTCCAACTTTGTCCTTTAATTCTTTGCAAATGCACCCCCATTTAAACTATTCTCCATGCAGTTTCCTTGCATTTCACTCCCTATTTTTCCTGCTAATTAGGGGTAGAATGGTCATTGTGCCCCAAAGGAAGAATTCTGTGGAAACTCATAAAAAATTTCAATCGAGTCTTCGCTGCGGCGAAGAGGAATTCTTCGCCTTGGCGAAAAATTCCAGGGCCTACGTCGCTGCAGCGAAGTCTTCCTTTCACAATTTGAACAAGACTTCACCAATTTCAGGGCATGCAAGCAATTTCAACACATACACACTCAACTAAGGGCACAAAAACAACTTTAAGGGCAAAATGAGCAAATATGAGTTACGTATCTCAAACGGGCGTTACATTTTTCTCTTTGAAAAAACAAACACACAGCCCCCATATCTCTCTCACGCCAGATTTGGTTTTTGCCAAAATCAAAATTCCTTTGATTTCTTCTTCTTGATTCTTAAGGCTAAGGAGGATCTAGCAAATCCCTCCTTAGTTCCTTGTGATTGTCTTCATGTGGACTTCGTGGGTTCGATCCTACACTTGGATTGGTAGCAAAACATGATCAGAGACAAAATTGGAGGAGCCTCCAACGTGGGTATGGTTTCTAAACTCATATTATTTTTATGCATATTTCTATTATGATATAATTGTAAAATTATACCATTGATCTTGGCTCATGTAAACGATCCTTGTATTATATTTTTTTGTTTCCGTTGCATATATGGGACCGTTTACTAACAATGGTATCAGAGCCTAGGGTACTAAATTTTACAATTTTTATTTGGATGGTTGATAACATGTATTTGATGATAATATGTTGCCATATTGAATCTGCATAAGATCTGCCATAAAACATGTTTTAAGAAATTATTAATCGATTGATTTTTAATTTGTTGATGATCTGCATGTTTGGAATAATGGTTGATGGATTTTTGTTGAGATCAATGTGTTTGGTTGATTGCAAAATCCGTTTAGAGTGTTTTTGGTTGCTATATGAACAGATCCGGAGCTACAAATCTGTGTACGCTCGCCGCGACGATATAACCCATTGCCGCAGCGAGCATTGTTCACGCTGGCGCTGGTGACAAAACCAATGCTCGCGGCGATCGTCCTCTGGATGAGCGCTGTATGAAAACAGCGCTCGCCGCGACGATATAACCCATCGCTGCGGCGATCGTCGTTAGGATGAACGCTGTACCAAATCGCCGCGGCTATCACCGTGGCGAACGTACGTTGAGCGTGAACGTCAAGTAATCAATGCATGCTGCAGCGATCTAACTCATCGCCACAGCGAGCGCACTTCCGAGTGTGCAGGGGGCTAAAATATAAAGTTTCAAAACTTTTGGACCAAATAAGTTTTGTAAATTATCAGGGGGTAAATTGTAATTAACCCACTAATTTCAAAAATTGATTGTTTTTTAAATGTATGCTTTGTACTTATTTATATATTGCATAGTGCCCGGTACATGAGCCTTAGACCTAAGGGTGAATGTTTTAAAATATTTTTGGGTATGTATAGTTGTATAACTTATTAAATAGGGCCTGCGTGTCTTACCTTTCTCCTTTTCTCGATGTACATTCTCTTCTCATCTAATTCCCCTCGAATGTAAATCAAGGTTTCTAAATTTATTGATGTAAAGAATTTGTATAATTATTTATTGTAAATTTAGAACGATATTTTTTGTAATGTACTTGAAGATGGAGCAAAGGACGAGGCAACCATACTTGAAGACTCAAGATGTTTATTACAGGACCCCTAGGTGACCCACCGATTCCTCTAGGCTCGAGGAAATCAGTTTTAGTTGGGCCATGTACCGGCACGTTTTAATATTTTGTTTAGAATGCATGATAAGGTTGAATGTTCAATAACATGCCAAANAGAGTGTTTCTTTCTCATTACTCATATTTCTTCCTTTCTTTGATGATTACACATATAAACATATGCAAATGGATGGCTCATGCCTAGAATCTTTCTTATATGCACTCATGAAATGCAAATATGCTATGTTGCATAAAGTAAGGTTCTCTACTTCTGCTCATGCTTCTCTTAGGCATTTCATCAAACAATATGTGTGCATACAAAACCCTACTCTAACTATAGTTCTACTTCTTTCTTAACCATCCAAAATTGGAGTTCAACTCCTTCAAATCATCACACATCCTACAAAGAAAACACACTTCAAATATTCCTCTCAAATTCTTCAAATTCTATCCATACTTCTATCAAATTTTATCAACACAATCCACCCTTCTCATGGTGGAAATCTCTCCATAAATCAATATTGAACTCATTCATAAATCCATCAACTGATTTTAAACATAAAAATTCAAGCATTAATCACTCTATACATCATTCAATCATGCAAATCACAACTTAGGTGGATTTACTTACCTTATACTCAAGTAGAAAGCTCTCTACTCTTGATGGCTTGATGCTTTCTCTTAAACCTTTAAGTGCTTAGGATCAACTTGTAACAACTTCTAGTCAAAAGCTCTCCAAAAATCCTTGGAAAATTGAATGAAAGCTTGTGAGAGTTGAAGGATAGAAGAGGCAGTGGAAAAGAAAGAATGAAAGGGTTTCTAAAGCTAAACCCTTAATATCTCATATTTTCTCCACTCTTTCCCATTTTACCCCTACTCTTTCTTAGGAATTCCAACTTTTCCCTTTAATTCTTTGCAAATGCACCCCCATTTAAACTATTCTCCAAGCAATTTCCTTGCATTTCACTCCCCACTTTTCCTGCTAATTAGGGGTAGAATGGTCATTGTGCCCCAAAGGAAGAATTCTCTAGCAACTCATAAAAATTTTCAGCCGAATCATCGTCGCGGCGAAGAGGAATTCTTCGCCTCGGCTGCCTTTCACAAATTTCAACCAGACTTCACCAATTTCAGGGCATTCCAGCAATTTCAACACATACACACTTAACTAAGGGCACAAAAACAACTTTAAGGCAAAATGAGCAAATATGAGTTACGTACCTCAAACGGGCGTTACAATTTTCTCCCCCCTTAAAAGAATTTCGTCCCTGAAATTCAAACAAATAACTCTGTCTAACGGTTTTGCATGTCTTGTTTGGTCTCCCATGTAGCTTCTTCAACTTTATGATTTCTCTAGAGGACTTTCACTAACGGAATACTCTTATTTCGGAGCTTCTTATCTTTCGGTCTAAAATCTGAACTGGACGCTCCTCATACACAAGATTCTCTTCCACATTTACATCCTCTGCGCTCAATACATGGGAGGGATCACTTACATACTTCCGTAGCTTCGAGACATGGAAAACATTTTTGCACCTTGTCCATACTAGGTGGTAGGGCCAATCTGTAGGCTGCTTTCCCCACTCGTTGCAACACTTCAAATGGACCAATGTATCTCTGTGCTAGCTTCCCTTTACTTCCAAACCGCATCACCAGTTTATAGGGGGAAACTTTCAAGAAAACTTTATCACCCACTTCGAACTCAACTTCTTTTCTCTTCAAATCGGCATAAATTTTCTGTCTATCTTGGGCTTGTTTCATTCTATTTCTGATCAACTTTACATCTTCAATCAATTTCTGAGTCATCTCTGGCCCAATAGCTATATTCAACTCATCTTTCTCACCTATCTCATCCCAATGTACTGGAGATCTACATCGTCTACCATACAAGGCCTCGTAAGGCGCCATCTTAATTGTAGACTGGTAGCTATTATTGTAAGCAAACTCCACTAAGGGCAACATCTCATGCCAAGATACTCTGTAATCCATACAGCAAGCTCTCAACATATCCTCAAGCACTTGATTTGTTCTCTTTGTCTTTCCATCAGTTTGAGGATGGTAGGCGGTGCTAAAAGCCAATCTAGTACCCAAGTTCCTCTGTAAACTCGTCCAGAAGGTGGAGACAAATCTAGAATCTCTATCTGATACTATCATCTTGGGTACTCCATGCAGTTTCACTATCTCTCTGATGTAAATCTGGGCTAGTTGATCTGAAGTAGTTCTCTCCTTTACTGGAAGGAAATGTGCTGATTTTGTCAATCTATCAACAATCACCCATATAGCATTATATCCTTTTCTGAACTCTAGGGAGACCTGTAATAAAATCCATCGAGATACTCTCCCATTTCCACTCAGGAATACTAAGCGGTTGGAGCAATCCTGATGGCCTTTGGTGTTCTTCTTTCACTTATTGACATACTAGGCATTTAGCTACAAACTCCGCAATATCTTTCTAAAGTCTCCCCAAGTCATAGTTGTAATATCATGAGTCTCTTCCATTAATTCCCACCAGATTCGGCTCCGAAACAGAAAACTTGTATACCGAATATTCTCCCGGTCTATCATAGGATACAAGGCTGTCACACGCTCAATGGACTTAA